>NW_027361679.1:82330000-82700000 GCF_039654945.1 Dendrobates tinctorius | reverse complement strand
GTGCCCAAACAGTGGTGTACCCGCACTTATGGGGTATCAGGGTACTCAGGAAAAATTGCACAACAACTTTGGGGGTCTAATTTCTCCTGTTACCCTTGGGAAAATAAAAAAATGGGGGCTAAAATAATTATTTTTGTGGAAAAAAAAGATTTTTTATTTTCACGGTTCTGCGTTATAAACTACTGTGAAGCACTTGGGGGTTCAACGTGCTCACCACACATCTAGATAAGTTCCTTGGGGGGTCTAGTTTCCAAAATGGGGTCACTTGTGGGGGGTTTCCACTGTTTAGGTACATCAGGGGCTCTGCAAACGTAACATGACGCCCACAGACCATTCCATCAAGTCGGCATTTCAAAGCGTCACTACTTCCCTTCCGAGCCCCAACGTGTGCCCAAACAGTGGTCCCCCCCATATATGGGGTACCAGCGTACTCAGGACAAACTGGACAACAACTTTTGGGGTCCAATTTATCCTGTTACCCTTGTGAAAATAAAAAATAGTGGGCTAAAAATCACTTTTTGAGGAAAAAAAAATATTTTTTATTTTCACAGCTCTGCGTTATAAACTTCTGTGAAGCACTTGGGGGTTCAAAGTGCTGACCTCACATCTAGATTAGTTCCTTAGGTGATATAGTTTCCAAAATGGGGTCACTTGTGGGGGGTTTCCACTGTTTAGGTACATTAGGGGCTCTGCAAATGTAGCATGACGCCCACAGACCATTCCATCAAGTCTTCATTTCAAAGCGTCACTACTTCCCTTCCGAGCCCCAACGTGTGCCCAAACAGTGGTCCCCCCCACTTATGGGGTACCAGCGTACTCAGGACACACTGGACAACAACTTTTGGGGTCCAATTTATCCTGTTACCCTTGTGAAAATAAAAAATAGTGGACTCAAAATAATTTTTTGAGGAAAAAAAAATATTTTTTTTATTTTCACGGCTCTGCGTTATAAACTTCTGTGAAGCACTTGGGGGTTCAAAGTGCTCACCACACATCTATATTAGTTTCTTGGGTGATCTAGTTTCCAAAATGGGGTCATTTGTGGGGGGTTTCCACTGTTTAGGTACATCAGGGGCTCTGCAAACGTAACATGACGCCCACAGACCATTCCATCAAGTCGGCATTTCAAAACGTCACTACTTCCCTTCTGAGCCCCAACGTGTGCCCAAACAGTGGTCCCCCCACATATGTGGTACCAGCGTACTCAGGACAAGCTGGACAACAACTTTTGGGGTCCAATTTATCCTGTTACCTTTGTGAAAATAAAAAATAGCAGGCTAAAAATTTATTTTTTGAGGGGAAAAAAAATATTTTTATTTTAACGGCTCTGCGTTATAAACTTCTGTGTAGCACCTGGGGGTTCAAAGTGCTCACTATGCATCTAGATAAGTTCCTTAAGGGGTCTGGTTTCCAAAATGGGGTCATTTGTGGGGGAGCTCCAAAGTTTACGCACACAGAGGCTCTGCAAACACAACATGGTGTCCGCTAACGATTGGAGCTAATTTTCCATTCAAAAAGTCAAATGACGCTCCTTCCCTTCTGAGTCATGCCGTGCGCTCAAACAGTGGTTTTCCCCCACATATGGGGTACCAGTGTACTCAGGACAAACTGGACAACAACTTTTGGGGTCCAATTTATCCTGTTACCCTTGGGAAAATAAAAAATAGCGGGCTAAAAAATCATTTTTGAGGAAAAAAAATTATTTTTTTATTTTCACTGCTCTGCGTTATAAACTTCTGTGAAGCACTTGGGGGTTCAAAGTGCTCACCACACATCTAGATAAGTTCCTTCGGGGGTCTAGTTTCCAAAATGGGGTCACTTGTGGGGGAGCTCCAATGTTTAGGCACACAGGGGCTCTCCAAATGCGACATGGTGTCCGCTAACGATTGGAGCTAATTTTCCAATCAAAAAGTCACATGGCGCTCCTTCCCTTCCGGGCCTTGCGGTGCGCCCAAACAGTGGTTTATGACCACATATGAGATATTGATGTACTCAGGAGAAATTGCCCAACAAATTTTAGAATCCATTTTATCCTGTTGCATATGTGAAAATGAAAAAACTGAGGCCAAATAAAATTTTTGTGAAAAAAAAAGTACTTTTTTTTTTACAGATCAATTTGTGAAGCACCTGGGGGTTCAAAGTGCATACTATGCATCTAGATAAGTTCCTTGGAGGGTCTAGTTTCCAAAATGGGCTCACTTGTGGGGGAGCTCCAATGTTTAGGCACACAGGTACTCTTAAAACAAGACATGGCAACCGCTAAACATTCAAGCATATTTTACATTCAAAAAGTAAAATGGCGCTCCTTGCCTTCCGAGCCCTGCCGTGCGCCCAAACAGTGGTTTATGACCACATATGAGGTATCAGTGTACTCAGGAGAAATTGCCCAACAAATTTTAGGATACATTTTATCCTGTTACCCATGTGAAAATGAAAAAACTGATGCTAAAATAAAATTTTGGTTGGAAAAATTAAAATGTCCATTTTTTCATTCCATGTTGCTTTAGTTCCTGTGAAGCACCTGAAGGGTTAATAATCTTCTTGAATGTAGTTTTGAGTAGCTTGAGGGGTGCAGTTTTTAGAATGGTGACACTTTTGGGTATTTTCTGCCATATAGACCCCTCAAAGTGACTTCAAATGTGAGGTGGTCCCTAAAAAAAATGGTTTTGTAAATTTTGTTATAAAAATGAGAAATTGCTGGTCAACTTTTAACCCTTATAACTTCCTAACGAAAAAAAATGTTGTTTCCAAAATTGTGCTGATGTAAAGTAGACATGTGGGAAATGTTATTTATTAACTATTTTGTGTCACATAACTCTCTGGTTTAACAGAATAAAAATTCAAAATTTGAAAATTGCAAAATTTTCAAAATTTTCGCCAAATTTCCATTTTTTTCACAAATAAACGCAAAAATTATCAACCTAAATATACCACTATCATGAAGCCCAATATGTCACGAAAAAACAGTCTCGGAATCGCTAGGATGCGTTGAAGCGTTCGTGAGTTATTACCTCATAAAGGGACATTGGTCAGAATTGCAAAAAATGGCCAGGTCATTAAGGTCAAAATAGGCTGGGTCATGAAGGGGTTAAACAATGCAATCCTAAAATGACATGATCAAATTTTTCTGGAATACAATAATTTTAGCCTTTAGATAGAACTTCAGTATGTTCACTGGATAATTGGCGCTTTGAAAGTTTTATTATACGTAGATTGTCCGTTGGAGGTGTTATTTCCTCCATGATACTTGCTTGCGTTTCTTTCCTTGATTTTGTATTTTTCCGACCTCGTCTTGTCTTTTTCCCAAAGGGGGTGTGTTATTAGAGGTAGAAGGAAAAGTAAGCATGCTCGAGTCCTCTCGGTCTTCTGCAACACTTGAGTCTGAATCCATGGTCCATCCTTCATAGTTATTTTTCTTTTTATGAGCCATGTTGTATTTCTGTTTTTTTAAAAAAAAAAGAGGAATGATTTTTGTTCCAGAAAAAAATGATGTTATTTTCATAGTCATTTTTCTCTCTCAAAAACTTATCTTTTTTCTTTTGTTTAATCTCGATTTGTTGTAATATGAGCTTTTTATCCAGTTTTGTGTAAAAATTTGTATTTTGGTTTTCTTTGTAGCGTGACTTTAATTCTGTTTTCGCTTTCTCCAGCTGTTCAGTCAGATCATTATACTCTTGCTAATTTTTCTCTGCTACCAGTTGTAATAAATTGATTGGTGAAGGATATCAGTCCACTTCTTTTGGAAAATAGGATCATCTTGAAATTGTGAAATTTCTTTGAAGATACGTAAACCTCTCGGGACTCTCTTGCATTCAGTGTATGAATTCAGTTATTTTACAGTCCAAAATGATCAGATTTCTCTATCAGCAAATGATTGTATTTTAAATTCAAGTGATCTTATGCCGATAATATGCAGCTCTTCCTTAAGATTGCACTGTGTCCGGCACCTCCCTCCCCAAGCATTCCTCTAACGCCCTGCATGTCCACACATCCATTGATGAAATTCATGTGAAATAAAGACGCACAGTTTTTCAGCTATATTGGTGAGTACTGCATATTTCTTCTTTATTCATTTCACATTGAAATATTCATGTTTTTTCATGCGAGCACCTCCGTTTTTTTTACTGAAATATATACCGCAATACTTCAGATAAATAGCTCCATCTGTTAATGTGGTGATTTGTGTGCCCTAGTTTGCCGTTCATCTGTTTGCTCTTTGCTGGGAACAAACATAATGTATGCCTGGCCTAAGGAGTATTCCTATCTCCCAAGATCCTATCCCAATATATAGTAAGTGTAATAATATTATCAGATACTTCCAACTAGAAATGTAGCATAGTTCTTCTAATTCGCTATATCTTTTTCCTCATGTGCAGGCATTGCAAGACCTTGGGTATCCATGGTTATGACCGCTAGCAACTAGCGGTTACGATATCAGTGGTTGTAACCAAGGACACATAACGTCCTGCAATGCATGCACGTGAGGAAATAGACAAAGCAAATAAGAAAAACTATACTACATTTCTAATCAGAGGTATTTGGTAATATTATTATTACACCAAAAAGAAAAAAATAGAATGGCACTAAGAAACAGTCTACTTACAGGTGGAGTGGGTGGACTCTGAGTCAGCAACACTGCAAGGTGAATGCACAATGGTGAACGTGCTTGCTTGAAAAAACACACATGAATCAATCCAAAAAATAAGGAAAAAAAGCAGCAAACTTCGTTTACCATATCATAAAAAACCCAAGTCCTTTATTTTAGAAAAGCATACATGGACAAGGTTTATGAGGACAGGATAAGTGCAGGCATGTAGACAAGAAATAGGACTAGGCCGTTTCGCGTTAAACACGCTTCCACGGGTCCAGATTGAAGTGTGCTGCTTTTTTTCCTTATTTTTTTAAAATTATTATTACACCTACTACCAGTGGCGTAGCTGCAAAGTTATGGGCCCCGGTGCGAACTTTTAAATGGGGACCCCCCATGCCAAAATACATGCACTTCTACACTCCGCACTTCCCGTACATGCGTGGCTCCGCTCCCCACACCCCGTACACACGTGGCTCCGCTCCGTACACCTCGTACACACACGGCTCTGCTCCATACACCTCATACACACATGGCTCTGCTCCGTACATCTCGTATACACATGGCTCCACTCTGTACACCTCGTACACACACACAGCTCTGCTCCGTACACCTTGTACACACACAGCTCTGCTGCATCCACCCTGTAAACCACTTCTGACCCCACACATAAACTAGCGCTCCATTCAGCACCATGACAACCAGCACAGCAGAGTCCTGCATACACGGAGATCCTGATCATGTGACCTCTGACTTCTCCCCTCCTGTGACCTCATCACACTTCCTATGCGCACAGAGCAGCCATCGCATCAGGCCAGTTGCAGCCTGGCAGTCAATCAAAGCATGGAGCTGCACAGCCAATGAGTGGCTGCAGCTCTGCGATCGGACCCCTAAGCACTCAGTATTGCTAGTCCCCTGTTATATCAGTATCTTTAGTTTTGCTTCCAGTTCACACCAGAATTCTGATCTAGTGGGGGAGAGGTCGTGTGGCCTCAGTATTTTTGCATATCAGACGTGTTGGATTTTTCTTAGGGTTTTTTGCATGATTGCAGAGAGTATCTTTCCTGTCCTATCTAGACAGTTTGGGCCCCATCATTTGCTTACTCTATTTTCTGCCTGTGTTTGTGCCTCTTCTTGTCTCACTGGCAATATATGTTTGGGGACTATCTTTTCCTTTGGGGTTCTACTCCGGGGCAGTTTAGCTTTCCCCTTTTCTTGCCTTAGGTTTAGTTAACTCTTTGGCTGTGCCGAGGCGTCTAGGGCACCGTAGGTACGTCCCAGGGCTAATTCTAGTTGTGTTGTTAGTTTTAGGGGTCTGCAATCCGCTTAGTTACCAACCTTTCTGGTTGCCTAGCTTATTCCCCAGCTATCCTCCTCGGTGACCTAATCATAACAGGGCACAGTCTCATCACGAGCCACAGTCTCTACACAGGGCAGTCTCAGCATGGGAGTCAGGACACACCTCTGCTGTCACTGCAAACTCTGGCTCCATGCAGTCACAAGCTGCAGTCTCTCTGTGTAGTCCCCCGGTATTTGCCCTCAGAACGGGAGTTCTCTTTCCTTCCTGGAGCGTGGCTGCATCCTGTCCTGACAACTGCACAAGCTCCGCTCTGCTCAGTGTGCCCTGTCTTCCCACTCTCTGACCTGCTTCCTTCCTGTGCAGCACAACTTCCTCCTCCCCACTGCTACTGACAGGCCCATGATGCAGTCGGTCCAGCTGTGACCGCGGTAGTCATACCGCTGCCAGCTACATCTTGGGATAGGGTCTTTGAGATGAGAATACACCTATAAAATTACCACACTCCTCCCCTTTATTTTCTATTCTTTTGTCTTTTTCTTGCCTACCATTATGCTCATACTCTTTTCTTTACCTTTTCTCTGAACATTTGTTTTTTTAGGATTTTCCATTTAGGCCCTGAATCAAAGTGTTTACACCAGACACATGAGGTTGCACAAAAATCTTGTAAGCATTGGTATTTCCACATGAGTTTCTGCCAACCTTGACAAATTGGGTAGAATGGGACATGGCAACACCTGCTTGTCTAAATCGTGAGTTGTGTCATACCTCACACAACAATTATTATTCCAGGGGCCTCTAAGTGCCATAAGCCCAATCACCAAGACTTGTTTGAAAAATGTCAAGTATTGATGAATTGTGGACTTGGTTATATGTGTGCAATTCCCAGTGAGAATGCGCACAGGACTGGAGGAACTTTACTTTTTGCTGTTGACATTAACATTATTAAATGTGATGCTTCTAAAAAGGTTGAGGGCTTGAATACACGTTATACATTTTTTTCCCAATCATATATATTTTCCTTTCTATTTACATTAAATTTGTAATTGAGATAAGAAACTTAAAGCTAAAAATGGAGAGACAAACCCAGTATTTTTTTTCTTACATAGTTCAAATTTTTTATAAACTTTATAAGCTTGGTCTCACCATAATGGTAGCACAAGACTCACACATTCAAATATCAAAATAAATACTCAAGACACAGAGATATGGATTAAGAATGGGCAGTGATGTGTTTTATTAAGTTACCGTAAATAAATAATTTAATAAATACTAATATAACATATAACACAACCATAAATACTCATAAAATCCACCATTAAAAATTTCCAACGACCAACCCCACCCAGCAAGAGCTGGGCGATTATCCCTCTAATAAAAACATCATGACAATTAAATTAACAGAACATCGGGGCGGGTGGGCGGGTGTCTTCTGTCTTGATCCGACGATTACTAACACCAGTCAAGCTGATCCCTCCTTATATAGCATCTGTCAGTCCCACCTTCAATGACAGCTGCCAATCAGATCTAAAAAAAAATGGGAAACAACAATGGTCAGAACCAATTTGAATCTGCTCGTGCAGCGCGCACAGCTTACACATCTGATCTTTTTACATATAACTGTGACTGAAAAACACCATTAATAAACTCTCTTCATAGGACTTTATCATTATAATAAAAATAATTTGTTTAGAAGTCTGTGCGACCATGTACCCCCCCAGTCCAGAACTGGGGGGCCCCTCATGGTAGCACAAAACTCACATTCAAATATCAAAATAAATACTCAAGACACAGATATAGATTAAGAATAGGCCGTGATGTGTTTTATTAAGAGTTACCATAAATAAATAATTTAATAAATATTAATATAACACAACCATAAATACTCATAAAATCCACCATTAAAAATTTCCAACGACCAACTCCACCCAGCAAGAGCTGGGAGATTATCCCAACAGCCAGGGCCAAATTATTTGACCTGGCCCCCCCTAAAAAAAACCCAACACATCACAGCCATTTCTCGACCAAATTCTGCAAACCCAAATTAAAGATATCCAGTCCTATGTCTGTTAAATGAACCATATCAGCTCAGAAAATACCTGAAGAAAGTCCTTCGAGATCCACGTGCCTGTAAGAAAAACCACCTAATCTCCTTGTGAACTTTTCCATCGCTCTATTAATCCTTTTTCAGATTTTTTTCAAAAAAATTTACAATCCTTTCCAGACCAGCACAGCCTAGGAACTATTTCAGAAAATGCTATGCTGGCCGATGGGAACCAACATTTAATAAGGGATAAATCCCTCTTCATTACCCAAAGAAGATCCAAGGTTTTTACTTTACCTAAATAATTTCCCCAAGTATGCAGAATAATTAAATTTGGACTAGGCCAAATCAAGGCTAATTTTTTAAATTCGCTAACGGTATTCACCCACTTTAAACCTCTCACACCATGCCAAAATATATAAAAACTGTCCTTGTCAAAAGATAAATTCTCAGAGTAAGATCTCTTGGATGCCCTCTTCTGGGCCCAATGAATAGAAGAATGGCTCACAATCCAGATAATATGTGGACCTAAAAATGAATATTCGCCTTAAATAAGGAGATTAGGTCTTATATACAGCTTATATCTATTTGAGTTCTATCTTCCTAGACGTTTGATCAGATTCTCACTCAATCCCCCGATCTCGCAGCTTCAGTAGCTGCACCGATCCGAAGAGTGAGAAGAAAACTTCAGATCAGACAGACCCAATTTACTCACTCTTTTTAAGGACTGCTGTTGTGAATTCACTTTCTGGCCTCCCTCTGGTTATTACTGAAGGTAGTGGAGCTGGTCAGATCGACAGAGGGGTTGCGAGTTCTCTTTCTGGGCTCCCTCTGGTGGTTACTGGAGGTAATGGAGCCAATGCAAAACCTCTAGCAATCAGCTGTTTTGTCCCAATTTGGGAATAGATTGAGCCAAGGACGCATTCTTTCCAGATTCACTGGCGTCAATGCCTTTAAAAAGAAGTTCCCTGGAACCTGGCTGCTGCTGAGGTGGTTGCAAGCTCTTTTTGAAGCACTTCCGACATAGGGTGCGATCCCCCACAGAAAGAGCATTCATGTCGAAAGCGACAGCTGCTCATCCATTTACATGTTGTCTCATTGAATGCGAAGCAGAAACCCTTTTTATTTATTAATCCTGGTGCATTCTGTCTGGTTAAATAACTCCTCTGGGGTATCATAAGATTAATCCATAATCCTACATCTTTAACACCCCATTTTAAAGAGGGATGAACAGAAAGCTTCTGTCTAAACATTTCATCATAACTGCACCAGGCCATACCGCCAAAATTGAGGTATGCCTCTAGTACAATATCCAAATGCTGGAAGAGTCCTGAGCAAAATGAAGGATGCTTTTCACCCAGGACTGCCGCAAAAATGCAAAAGGCTTGCACCCAATTATTGAAAGATTTAGTTGATAATTTCCTTTTATCATCCTGCTCCATCTTATCATCCTTTCTTCCCTGTCTAACAAAAGGTTCCTTGACAGGCAGCAGAGAAAAAATATCTACATATTCAAACTTAAAAATTTTATCCTTTACAGTACTACTCAAGTGAAAACAAGAGCCAATGCAAAGAAGCAGCAATATAAACAAAATACTGGTAGAAAAATTCATAGTGATGAAATATTCACTGCAATAAATGGACTAAATATGGACTAGTCGCAAAAACTCGCATGAACAGAACAAAGGGTGGTCTGTTGGGACCACAAATACGACCAAACAGTCCATTGGTATAAAAATATATAATTCTTTATTGAACAAGTATACAGGGACAAACAGTGTCAATGAGTGCAACCATTAGGCACAAAAGTGCCATAAAAACACAAGGACGCCCAGACCCCTAAGATGGCCTAACACCCCATGACAATCGTCATTGTCCCAAAAATGTAATCATAATAATATGTATAGATGTATAAAGACAGTGGGTAAAATACCAGTAGCCACTGGCCATATTAGATACACAGATACCATCAATGTACCACCTAATAGAAAAAATATGCCTCTTATATAACGTACAAATAATGCTGGCAGAGGTACCTGTGACATCCTATGCAGGGCAAGGGTTCAGCACGTCCGCCTGACGCGCGTTTCGGAACACATCCTTCGTCAGGGGCAGTGTACCATGAAATGCAAAGGGGTTTAAAAAACCCGCTGGACCGGAAGTGGTGGGTGCCGCGGATCAGATGTGACACAGGTGTAACCGGGCAACCCGAGACGCCACGTGGCATCAGGATTGGCGGTACAGGCAGAGAGTGCCATGGTAACCACCACAACCTACAGACGCCAAAAGCCGCCAGGCCTCACGGGGCCAAGCGCACACCACGGAGAAGGGAGGGAAGCTGTCTGCCCAGCAAAGAGTGCTCAACATGTGATACAGATCACATGCTCCATATTGCATTTGTCAGGACATCACATAATAGAGGAGGGGGCCAGCCTAAGCAAAACAGGGCACAATGGGATCACATAAAGCACCACATAGCTACTTTATATATGTAGATTCAAAGCACCAATCAATCACTATACATGCACGTAAAAATGGAGAAATAATACAAATACAAATGCATATGTCATAAAGTGCCAGATTGGGAATCATATCATACCCCCTTCTCCCAAAAAATTAAGACAATTCACATCAACATATTACCAACATTTTACTATAAATTCAAGGGAGAATCTAACGGTATACATATATGAATATATATCTAGATGGATATTAGAAAGTAGGAGTGCATAAGGATTCAATCATAACCCAACAAATACAAAAACATACACCCTCCTCAAAGAACATATAAGCCTACATCTAGCCCAATAGAGGATAAATATTTAGAGCACCAATAGTTAAACATATCAAGGGTGATAGAAATGATAAGAGTGTTCACGGCATCAATGCCACACGAATATTCTCCACCACGTTTCCATGTGGGAGATCGCAATACCAGGGCCACAAGGCCAACGATCCCACTCATCCCGGTCCATATACGGATGTAGTATAATAAAACAATAGCCTAAAAGATGCAAATAATGAAGATAATAATAAAAACAGTTAAAAAAAAGGCACTAATAGATGTACCCATGGTTCAAGGGTATCACAACAGACGAGCAATCACAAAAAAGGTACAAAACTTAGATTTTCATTAAGGCCCCTAGGTTGGACCATGTCCAGTGTCCAAATCCACCGTGACTCCAGTTTGGGCCAGTCTCTGTGAAACCTTCCCACCCCGAACTCCCATATCAATTAATCCGATGCCTTTTACCCTAAAGCCCCTACTGTCGCATTGATGGTATAGTTTGAAGTGCTTGGGTATCGTTTTCGAAGCGGATATATCCTGTTCGTTAGCAGCCGCTTCTATACCCAACACATGCTCCCTGATACTAACCTTGAGCTGACGAGTAGTTAGTCAGACCAATGTAGATCAGGGAGCATGGACAAGTGGCATGATAGATCACATTCCTGGATAGACAAGTAATGGCCTTATGAATTTTGTATTTTTTAAGACCAGAAGAGTTTGTAAAAGTATCATCTCTATCCACATTATATAAAAGAGGCTGAAGGAAATAAGAAAGCGCAATAGGGTCTTACCCGAGTGGTGTTAGGAAGGAATATAAAGAAATTCACTCACCTTTTCCAGGGGAGATAAGAGCACATAAATCAACTGTCAGCTGCTGCACACCCGAAGGTCCACTCCGTGACCGCCAATGTGAATCCTTATGGATAAGATATTTTTCGGACTTACTGTGCGCTGCTTGACAAAGTTCAGTGGTACAACATGAAAAGTTTTAACTGTTTAATTCCCAACGCGTTTCGAAGTGTCTCACTTCTTCCTCAGGGGATGACATGAAGTGAACAGATACAGCCATCTCCAGTTATATACATACATTATTTGAAATTGGGCACCAAAAGCGCATGTGATAGGCGGACAAATGTCAAAGTTCACAGGTTAAAACTACGCAGGGTATATTAATCCATTTGCAATCATATTAAATGCTTTTTCTTTTGTTTTTTGTTACAGGAAAGACATATTAAAAAAAGGAAAAAAGGAAAGGAGGGAAAAAAATGACGATATATGAAAAAGATACCGAACCCGTTAAAAAAAGGGGGGAAAAGACTCCAAGTCTAGAGTCAGAACCACTATACTGGAAGAAGATACGCTTGGGAAAAGAATATATATATATATATATATATATATATATATATATATATATATATATAAATGGGTTAAAAATTTGTTTATTAAAGAAATTTTTTTGTTTATTAAAAAATAGAATAAAAAAATATATGAAAAATTGTATATATAAAAAACAGTGAAAATAAAAAATAAAAATAATTATGACCTAAAAAGAGTATGACTGTGGTTGAAGTTCTGAACGGATTTCAAGAGGATCCATTAGTACCAAGTATGAGGAAAGGACCTACAAGGAATATCACCAATAAAGAACATATGGGAGCCGGATCGCCACCAGGGTGGGATGAAAAAAGAGGAAAGTTGTATTCAATTATTTATATTTTTGTGGGAAAAAAAAATATAAAAAATATCTATTATTGGTCCAAGGCTCCTATAGAAACGCTCTAATATAAAACAAGGGAATTATATCTATTATTGGTCCAATGCTCTTATGGAAAGGCTCTAATATAAAGCAAGGAAATTAAACACAGTACTGTATCAGAAAAATCATACAAAATTATTAAAGACAAATTACACTGTTAAAAAGTAACATTATAGAAAAACTTCAGTAATCTCGTTGAGTCCGTTTGGCTTCAGTGTGTTCAATCTATAAATCCAGAAGACTTCTTTACGATTCAATTGCCCGATTCTGTCGGGATGATCATTAGGAATATGCTCAATGGGACTTATTTTGAATCCATTAGAATTTCTGTTATGCTTTAAAGCAAAATGTCTAGAAAGACCATGTTGTAAGAAACCTATTCTGATATTGTGTCTATGGGAATTAACCCTTAGATGCAAGGGTTGCGTGGTTCTCCCTACATATTGTTTTTTACACTCACATTCAATTACATAAATCACGAATTCTGTAGTACAATTCAAAAAACTTCTGATAGGAAAACATTCATCAGTGGTGGTTGATTTAAAGGTATTTTCTTTATGTGAAATGATTTTGCAGCATAGACAATTTCTTCTACCACATTTATATATTCCTTTTAAGAGATTTTGTGAGGAGGACAGATGATCTGTTCTGAGACGACTAGGGACCACTAAATTTTTAATTGTAGGAGCTCTTCGAAAGGTGATACCTGGGTTTCTTGGGAGAATTTTATTTAAAACAGGGTCATTTAGTAAAATATGCCAATTATTTGTTAAAATCTGTCTGATTTTGATATTCTCAGCACTAAATGACCCTGTTAATTTTTAACAGTGTAATTTGTCTTTAATAATTTTGTATGATTTTTCTGATACAGTACTGTGTTTAATTTCCTTGCTTTATATTAGAGCCTTTCCATAAGAGCATTGGACCAATAATAGATATAATTCCCTTGTTTTATATTAGAGCGTTTCTATAGGAGCCTTGGACCAATAATAGATATTTTTTATATTTTTTTTCCCCACAAAAATAATATAAATAATTGAATACAACTTTCCTCTTTTATCATCCCACCCTGGTGGCGATCCGGCTCCCATATGTTCTTTATTGGTGATATTCCTTGTAGGTCCTTTCCTCATACTTGGTACTAATGGATCCTCTTGAAATCCATTCAGAACTTCAACCACAGTCATACTATTTTTAGGTCATAATTATTTTTATTTTTTATATATACAATTTTTCATATATTTTTTTATTCTATATTTTAATAAACAAAAAATTTTTTTTAATAAACAAATTTATATATATATATATATATATATATATATATATATATATATATATATATATATATATATATATATATATATATATATATATATATATATATTAGTCTTTTCCCAAGCGTATCTTCTTCCAGTATAGTGGTTCTGACTCTGGACTTGGAGTCTTTTCCCCCCTTTTTTTAACGGGTTCGGTATCTTTTTCATTTATCGTCATTTTTTTCCCTCCTTTCCTTTTCTTCTTTAATATAATGTCTTTCCTGTAACAAAAAACAAAAGAAAAAGCATTTAATATGATTGCAAATGGATTAATATACCCTGCGTAGTTCTAACCTGTGAACTTTGACATTTGTCCTCCTATCACATGCGCTTTTGGCGCCCAATTTCAAATAATGTATGTATATAACTGGAGATGGCTGTATCTGTTCACTTCATGTCATCCCCTGAGGAAGAAGTGAGACACTTCGAAACGCGTTGGGAATTAAACAGTTAAAACATTTCATGTTGTACCACTGAACTTTGTCAAGCAGTGCACAGTAAGTCCGAAAAATATCTTATCCATAAGGATCTCTATCCACATTGACACAGGCCACACATCGTCCAAAAGGGGCGCATCAAGTGACTAAAAAAATGTGGAAGGGGATTCCCCCACATAGTGGCTACGGGTAAGAAATTGGCATAGATTCTTGGCTCTACGGAAAGTAATTAGTGGCCTTTTGGGCAGTAGTTTGGCAATAATGGGGTCAGTTTTGAGGATTGACCAGGATTTAGAGAGGGCCGTATGAACTTCATCAGAATGAGAATTATAATTGGTAACAAACCTAATGGTTTTAGATCTATCCTCCGCCGACTCTCCCTTACATAAGAGGGAATTCCTGGAACTATACTTGGCGTGATGGTACGCCCTTTTAATAGTCCGCCGACTATAACCCCGTTCCAGGAAACTCACCTTAAGATCGATCGCCTGAGCTTCGAAATCCTCATTGGTAGAATATGGCAGAGTCTCAAAAACTACCCCATCGGCACAGCCCATGTCATATGGGCGGGGTGAGAGGAAGAGGCGTGCAACAACATGTTAGTGGCAATGGGTTTCCTATGTATGTCTGTTTGAATAATATCACCACTGTCACGTCTTAGGGTAACATCCAAGAATTCTATCCTATTTTGATCAAAGGAGAAAGTCAAATAGATGTTCTGATCATTACTATTAAGATGCAAAATAACGTTATGGAGAGATGAAATGGTATCCTGCCAGATCAGCAGGATATCATCGATGTAGTGTGTCCATAAGAGAACGCGGTCCATCGAACCCCGCTGATCTGACAGGAAGATGTCCCTTTCCCACAGACCCAGGAAAAAATTAGCATAGGAGGGGGCAAACGTGGTGCCCATTGCTTTTCCCTGGGTCTGCAGGAAAAAGACCCCTTAAAAAGAAAAAAATTATGCGCAAGTGTGAATTCCAATAGTTCTAAAATGAGAGCCCTCATACCTTCAGAAATATTGGAAGTGGTCAGGAAGAACTGGGTGGCATGTAAGCCATCACTACGTTTGATGCTGGTATACAGCGACTCCACGTCAACTGTAACCATCCACGTATCAGCGTCGAGGGCGAGTCCATCCACTTTTCGGAGGAGTTGGTTAGTGTCCTTAAGGAAGGAGGGAAATTCCTCAACCAATGGTTGCAACATGGAATCAATCCATTGGTTGACGCACTCCAAGTAGTTCCCACATCCCGAAACAATAGGACGACCTGGTGGAGTCTGTAGATTTTTATGAATCTTAGGGAGGAGGTAGAACGTTGGTATAGAGGACTCGCTCACAGTCAATGCTGTGGCCAGTTCTTTAGTAATGACCCTGGTCTTAGTGGCTCGTGACAAAATCTCCCTAAGTTGTGAAGCAAAGTCAAACAAGGGGTTGTATGTTAATTTTCTGTAACACGAGCCGTTAGAAAGTTGGCAAAAGGCCTCCCTTTCATACATGGTGTTAGGCCATATTACTATATTCCCCCCTTTGTCTGCCGGCTTAATCACAACCCCAGGGAGACTTCATAAGACCCCAAGACGCATTCAAGATTACAAATTTTATCCTTTACAGTACTAAAGTGAAAACCTAAAGGCGAAATTTCACGTGCTAAAGCCTCCTTAAGGCAGCATTCAGAGACCCCCACCCTCTTTCTGGGTGTGGGATCCCTAAACCCGCCCACAGGAGGAACAGCCTCCCTGCTACTCCTACACTCAGGCTCTGCTAAACTGTCATTAATAAACTTCATGAAATCCTGCTTAAAATTAGATATTCTATTGTCCCTACTCAATACAGGTAAATTATCATAAGATCTCTCACCCGTCCGGTCCAGGGGAAGATTCTCAGCAGGAGATTCCTCTTCAGCACTTGATGCTTCCTGAAGTGGAGGACACTGGCACCGCCAATCTTCTTTCCTCCTAGCCGGCGCTTCTTCATCCTCAGAGGAATCAATGACGTGCCAGGCTCCAGCCGCTGCAGTACATCCGTCCTCATCACTCCCTCCAGTCTCATGCGACAATGGGATCGAAGAGTACCCTGTCTGTACTGAAGTCGGGGCCACGGATCTCCCCCGGCGTCCCAGAGACTTGTTGGCACGGTGAGCTGTATCCTCTGACGCTGCTCTATGACATCCAGGACAGCAGGACTTGGCTCATGAATTTGGGGCAGGCGATGACTTCTTTCTAACACTGGTCTTCTTTCAGGACACAAGTGGCTGCTGCAAGTAAGTGCTAAGGGACTGCCCCTTTCGCTTAGGTTTTATAGCACCCTTTTGCCTGCACTTCTCTGCCACCGCTGGTCCCGTCTCTTCATCCCTAGACACGCTTTCAGCAGGCACTGCTCTTCTGTCTTCCAATGTTGATAGAGGCTCCACTTCTCCCAGACAGTTCTTTAGCCATTGTTCTCCGCCGACTTCCCAGGCTCTCTGCAGCATGCGCTCCAGGAGGGTCTCCATCTGTCTTCTGTCTCGATCCAACGATGACTGACACCAGTCAAGCTGATCCCTCCTTATATAGCATGTCAGTCCCACCTTCAATGACAGCTGCCAATCATATCTCACAAAAAAAAAACGGGAAACACCAACGGTCAGAACCAATTTGAATCTGCTCGTGCAGCGCGCACAGCTTACACATATGACCTTTTTACATATAACTGTGACTGAAATACACCATTAATAAACTCTCTTCATAGGACTTTATCATTATAATAGAAATCATTTGTTTAGAAGTCTGTGCGACCATGTACCCCCCCAGTCCAGAACTGCGGGGCCCCTCATTGTTGTGGCCTGGAGAATCATGCTTCCAGGTCATTTGCCACAAACTCTGTACTCTGACAAAATATAACTTTTATTTATTAATATAAAATACCCAAAAGTGCAGATAAACCAAAAACCACCCCCACTAGATACATATAATATAAACATATAAATAGAAGAGCCTGCGCCCCACCTACACTAACCTGTTATTGGGCTGGTGGGAGGATACCATCATTTTTGGTGAGGAAAGATCATCCTGGTGTTGCCCCAGATAATGTTCTGGGGTTGCTACATTGACGATATCCTTATTCTGTGGACAGAATAAGATTCGTCCGGGATCTAAATAACAATACTATAGGTCTTAAATTTACCTCCAAGATTGCTGGCAATTCAATTTTCTGGATATTAATATCAGAAAAGAGCAAAGGCCACCTACAGACCAACATCTGTGTAAAACTTACCTCAAACAATCTGCTTAGATGGAACAGTCATGATCCCTTCAGTCTCAGACGGGGGATCCCTAAGGGACAATATCTAAGACTCAAGAAGAACTGTTCCTCCACATCATAATATACACCCAAGCACGAGAACTTATGGATAGGTTACTGGATAGGGGTTATCCCAGAGCAGTCCTTCAAGAAGCTTTCAAGCATGATGAATCACGAACAAGAACCTTTCTAATACAACCAACTGAAAAAAAAACAAGGACCCCTTTCTGAGGATAGGGAATTCTGAGGACAGTTCCCATGAGGTTAGAAATATCAATAGACATTGGGGTATCGTTATGGCAGACACAGATATATGCGAATTCTTACCAGCTACACCTGCCATTCAGTTTAGGAGAGGGAGATCTGTGGGTGATCAACTTCTACACAGTACCAATGTACCCTATTAAAAAAAAGGTACTTGGTTAGATAGGAGACAGTTGATGAAAAATTTGGTTCCATTATTTAACTACATATTTTAACAGAGCGTCTTTTTTTACTCTATGTTCCCTACTACAATGGCCAAATATTCTTTTGCCTCTGTTTTTGCACCTTTGACACGCAGGGCTCCACTTCTGGCCATGCACAGTTGTTTGAATGCAAATGGAACGCACAGATCTAATGTGTGACATGCACATAGCAGTCCTGAGATCTGAGCCGAAGCATACTATGACACGACTGGTTGCGCTTCCGGTCAGATTCCTGACCCGTAAAAGGACTATATACTTCACAGCATTTATGGAGGACACACCAGTACAGGTGAAATGGGGGTTTGTTTTTGCATTATATAATGGTTAGCTTTGCCATTAGCATTTAGGCACTTGCATGATCTGGACTTCATGTCATCCGGTATTATATGGACAACGGATGGCTCAGTAGTCCTTTTTCTTCACCGTATTTTTACCATCATCTCACGATGAATCTCATTTGAGGTGAAACTCGTCGAATGATATAGTTTATGAACAGTTTGTATGAGTGTTGTGGCTTATAAACAGCTCATTATGTTCTAAATATTATGGTCTATAAAATGTTTCCTGTATGATGTTGAACAGCTCTCCCATGGTGGTGGTTTTTGTTTGACTGCACTTTTGGGTATTTTTATTTTATTAAGTAAAAGTTATATTTTAGTAGTTTTGTCAAGAGTATAGAGCTTCTACGGTGAAAAATAAAATCCAAGAACAATGGTGGAATCAATTTTTTTTTGGCATTTACCCCTTTAACCTTAATTGGATCCCCCCCTCCATTTCTATTGAATTACTGTTAAAAACTTTACTTTAACTGTAGACCTAGTTCAGCTTCCAGATTAATACAATTGTTTCAGCCTCGACATTGTGTGAGCTACAGTAGTGTTCAAAACAAAAACAGTCCAAGACGACTAACCGGATTAATCACCGTTTTTGGTATAAACTATATTACCGCGTCAAACAATTTAGCAGTTGGTACAGTAGATGCTAAGAAAACCAACAGACTCCGCATTCATGATCTGCATGTGTTTGAATCCGTGTATTAGAATAATTGAAGTGTGGAGTTCCATTAGTGGGTCAATTATTCTTTGAAGAAACGGGTGTGACTCAGATGACTCTTATTTAAGGGTGAAGCAAGACATGTTGTCCATGTAGTTCTCCTTGAAAGCCTGCAAAATATGGGTCATTAGAGACCTTGTTAATAAGAACAGTGTATTTTGATTAAAAATTTGATTAGAGAGGGTAAAACTTAAAGTGAAGACAATGATAGACTGTTCAGCTAAAATGATCACCAACGCTTTGAAATGGAAAACAAATCAGAGATGTGAAAGAAAACAGAGGACTACCATTCCAATGGATGGAAGAATAGCCAGAATGGCAAAGGCTCCTCCAATGATCAGCTCCAGGATGATCAAAGACAGTCTCAAGTTACCTTTGAGAACTGTGACAGAAGACGCCTGTGTGTACCTAATCTCTTAGCAAGAAGTCCCCGCAAAATCTCACTGTTAAAAAAAAAAGAAAAAAATTCAAATGTACTGAAGTGGATACAATTTGCCAAAGAACACATCAACTGGCCTAAAGAGAAATGGAGAAACATTTTGTGGACTGATGAAAGTAATTTTGTTCTTTTTGGGTAAAAGGGCCATAGCCAGGTTGTCAGACGATCCCTAAACACCTGAGCAGCATGGTGGCTCAGTGGTTAGCACTGCAGCCTTGCAGCGCTGGGATTCTGAGTTCAAACATCTGCAAGGAGTTTGTATGTTCTCCCTGTGTTTGCGTGGGTTTCCTCCGGGTACTCTGGTTTCCTCCTACATTCCAAAGACTACATACTGATAGGGAATGTAGACTGTGAGCCCCATCGGGGACTGTGCCGATAATGTGTGCAAACTGTAAAGCGCTGCAGAATGTTGGCGCTATATAAAGATTATTAATAAACTCTGCAGGACAGTGAAGCATGCATGATGGTGTATCATATGTGCATGTTTCTCTTACTATGGTGCCAGACTTATTTATCACATACAAAGGATCATGGACCAGTTTGCATATTAAAATATTTCATGAGGTCATGTTGCCCTTGTAAAAGGCGTTTCAACAAGACAACGACAATAAAGACACCAGTAAAGGAGCAATAACTTGGTTCTAGTCCAATAAAATTGAGGTTATGGAGTGGCTAGCCCAATCCCCAAACCTTAATCCGATAGAACACTTGTAGGGTGACATTAAAAATGCCATTTCTGACACAAAGCCAACAAATGCCAAAATATTTGTGGGATTTCATCAAAGCATCCTGGGCTGGAATAACAGGTGACAGAAGTTGGTTGACGCTATGAAATATATATGTGAAGCAGTTCTAAAACAAAAAAAAAAAAAAAAAACTGTAGGTATACAACTAAATATTAGGTTAGTGATTCACAGGAATGCTAAATCCACAAAAAAATTACATAATGTGAGTTTATAAAGACACATGCAGATCCTTTTTTTTTAAATTAACAGCACAATGTTCTTTTGTTTTTGTAAAATAGTTAATTCTGGCGCCATTTATTCCATGACACTTTACATGTGAGGAGGGGTATACATAATAAAAACAAGTACAGTAGTTAAAAACTATATACATTTCACGTCATGTTTTGAATTAGCAGTGTGCAATGTTCACAATGCATGAAAATAAAAACTAGTATAAAGATTGTGATTAACATGTTTTTGTATATACTACTATTACTTTGAACACTACCGTGTATAAATAATTCAACAGCACCATTGTCCCAGATATATAACGTGGAAAATGTGAAAGCCTGGATAAACCCAGACGACCCCCTCTGATTGCAGTCACACCTGAGTTACTGTTATGGCATAAAGATTTTACACATTTCTGCTATAAAAAGGTACTGTGGGAGAATACGAAGATACGAATTGTATTCTGGGACATAGATGGACCAGAATTTACAATATTTGAAACAATAGATGCATACTTTTTAATCTTTGGGAAAAGCTTTTAGTAGCAGCAGAAGTTAGATGGTAATATGTATAAGAAAGTAATATACGCAATTATGGCAAGATTGTACGAATATGCATGGAATGGTATCAAAGATGTTCAATTTTCATATAAAAGGTTTTCCTTTATTAAAGAATGTTTCACATTACAAAAAATAAACTTTTTTTTTTCCATTAACACCCATCTGGGTATTGTATATGTAAATGTCAGAATTAAAACATTGCTTAATTCTACTCAGTTTTTTTATTTTATTTTTTTTATTACAGCCATACCTCCCCCCCTAAAAAAGAAAAGACAAAAACAGACATGACATTTTTCACCAATGGACCTTTTTTCATGAGTTTTGGTCACCTGAGGAACAACGTGCTGCACCAGCAGTGACAACAGCCGCTGTAGGAGATCAACTTTAAAACACATATATAAATAACAAATCCATTGTAATCAGTATAAGTAAATTATATTAAAAAAACAAACAACTTATTTACAGTGTAGTACAGGTTTTTTTTTGGCTTTTTTCAGTATTGTTGCAGTAATCTGGCCCAGAAACTGCACATTTCGTTTTTTTCAAACATACATGAACAGGAGCCATTTTTATTGCAGCCAATGAGGTTTTATTTTTTAGCACACAACTGTAAATTGTTAAAAAAGAGAAGTCGTCAGTACGATTTTGTAATGTGAAGACATGGTTGTACTGGTGCGGCGATACCGATTACATTGATACCTTTGGTGATGAAATCCGCTTTGTGGTTTTTCTTTAATCAGCATTTGATGTTTTCTGCCAATTTGATTTCGGTGCACAGGGGCTGGACTGTGCCCTGGTCTTCTCTCGGTCTGATTCCCTAGCCGCTCTATACTTTGCTGAGATCTCAAACAGGAGGCAGTCAGTCAGTGACTTATCACTCAAAGAGCAGAGGCAGGCAGAAGAGAGGAGAAGACCCAGTGCACGGGGCACCCCCTATGTCCTGAAATTTAGAAAAATCCAAAGGCTGATTACAGAAGAAGCACAAAGCGGATTTCTTCACCAAAAGGTATCAATTTAACCAGTATTAGCAGCCCCAGTACAGCCATGCCGGTACATTACAAAATTGTGCCAACAGGTTCCCTTTAACTGTAATCTTTTTGGCAACATTAGTTTTAAGAAAGTAATCCCAAGGTGTTCCTTTGTCCAGTTTAAATTAAATACAGGGTGGGCCATTTATATGGATACACCTAAATAAAATGGGATGGTTGGTGACCCAGATCGGCACTCTGAATTTGCAGAATGGGCAAAACAATAATTGGGAACAGGACCCTCAGTTTACACAGAACATTATGTTCAGTGATGAGGCAAACTGTTTTGGGTGGGCCATTTATATGGGTACACCTAAATAAAATGGGAATGGTGACAGTTTTCTTGTGTAGGGTGTCTTGCATTGAAATCTGCTGCAATGACCCGGGTACTGTGTTCACCAGACATCAACACAATTTCTATCCGCTCCTCACGTGTTAACCTCTGCGACATGTCAATGGCTGTAGACAAAGAGAAACTTGTAAATAACTCATGAAAGAATAAAGTTACGTTAAAACCAAGCACACCATTGCTTTTCTTGTGAAATCTAATATATAAAGCTCAAAGTGTGTGTGTATGTATGTATGTATGTATGCATGCATGTCCTTCCAGGATAGGCATCCGCGCCGTCGCAGCTACAGCCACAAAATTTGGCAGTCACACGTCTGGACCCCAAGAGCGTCCTAAGCTATGTTGAGGCACAATTTTAACCCCGCGCGTTCCAATTCACCAATTTTGCCCCTATCTACATACTGGGGAAAAAGTGTGTCAAGCCCCGCCCCTCATTATGTCATAATGCCCCTATTTGCATACTAGGGAAACTGTGCGTATCAAGCCCTGCCCCTCATTATGATGTCACAATGGTTGCCATGGCGACGCTGATGTCATCATAGGTTGCAAGCCCTGCCGCCGCTCATTATGATGTCATAATGGTTGACTATGGGATGGACGATATGTATGACGGGTATATGGGCACGGGACTATGGGATGGCGGATATGTATATGGGCACGGGACTATGGGATGGAGGATGTGTGATGGGTATATGGGCACGCGACTTTGGGATGGCAGATATGTATATGGGCACGGGACTATGGGATGGAGGATGTGTGATGGGCACTGGACTATGGGATGGAGGATGTGTGATGGGCACTGGACTATGGGATGGAGGATATGTATGACGGGTATATGGGCACAGGACTATGAGATGGCGGATATGTATGATGGGTATATGGGCACGGGAAGGAGGATATGTATGATGGGTATATGGGCATGGGACTATGAGATGAAGGATGTGTGATGGGTATATAGGCACTAGACTATGGGAAGGCGAATATGTATGATGGGTATATGGGCACAGGCCTATGGGATCGTGGATATGTATGATGGGTATATGGGCACGGGACTATGGGATGGAGGATAATTATAATTTGCTATAACTAACCACAGTTAGTTACTATTTCCGGGCAGCGCCGGGCTCTTCAGCTAGTTCTCAATAAGTTGACATGTCACATGACCCTCTTCCCATTGAAAAAAATAAAGTTGGATCCAAAATAGCCAACTTCAAAATGGCCGTCATGGTCACCACCCATCTTGAAAAGTTTTCCCCCTCCCATATACTAATGTGCCACAAACAGGAAGTTGCTATCAACCATTCCCATTTTATTTAGGTGTATCCATATAAATGGCCCACCCTGTATATCTCTCCAGTTCCTCTCCAAGACAAATTATGTTATGCAATGTATCATAGAAAGCTATCATAGCTCTTCAAAATATCATCTCAATGAGATGACAATCCACATACAAAATTCAATAAAAACATTTCACAGTAAAGAATTTAAAGAGGCTGTCCACTACTTTTATGTTGATGACCTATTCTTAAGATAGGTCATCAATGTCTGATCAGCCAGGGTCCGACACCCCTGCTGGTCAGCTGCTATCGGTCTTCTGATAGTACCCTGCAGTGGCCACTACACAGCCACCTCCTATTGATTTGAATAGGAGGAAAATATGTAGTACCAAGAGGCCGCCGCCAACACCGGTAACAGCTGATCGGGAAGTGGTGGTAGAGGGGGGGGGATTGCAAGGTGTCGGATAGGTCATCAATGCAAAAAGTAGTGGACAACCTCTAAAAAAAAAAAAAAAAAAAAAAAAAGGACCCGGAAGAGTTGTAAAATATAAAACTTTTTTCCATTGGTTAAAAACTTGTAGGATTGAAAGTGTAGACTACTGGCTATTAAAGTTTCTATAGACGAACATAAGGCAAAGCTTAATGGTAATTTGAAATGTGCCCATTGAAAAACTCTAGTTTGGTGAACAGGAAGAAGTATTAAAAAAAAAAAAAAAAAGCATTCATACATCTCAAAGCATTACAATGTCTATGGTGGCAAAGGCAGCATTACAGAATTGTGCTTTTAAGTAGTAGGAATACCAACCTTTCTAGTCATTTGTGCAGTATTGGCACCAACTAATCTAGTAATTATCGTATTAAACATTACTACATTAAGAAAAAAAAAAAAAAGATTTCAAATAGAATCTGTCACCAAAGCCAGCACTGATCGGACAGTGCGATTCTGTAGGGACAACTCCATCCAGTAAAATTATTTTGTCATAAATTGATTGATACATTTCTAGGAATAGCCCAATACAAACTTGTATGAAAAGATGCCCCTGAATTGGTACATTTTAAGCAAACTGGCACTCCAGACATCAGTGTAGCATACTATTTTAGTAATTTTTAAAATTTAAAAAGGTCAATTCTTTCATTTACGTAATGTGATGTGGTCAAATCTAGTAAGAAAAAAAAAAAAAACTCACTTAAAAGGATCTTGTCACCTATAAAAAAAAAAAAAAAGCCATTTACCTGCATATGCAGTGTTATTCTGCAGGTAAATTGTCTATGTGCTTCGAGGCGGCCTGTAGGCAGACCTTTCCTTGTTTTCTCTGGCTTAGAGCAGGAATATAAAACTTTGCCTACATTCCCGCCCTGGAGCACGGGCATATCATTAACTGAAAACTTCTAACACTGATTACACAAGACGGATGCCATCACCCCAGGTATCATTTTAATCAGTATAACAGCGCCGACCTGACAGTGCCTGTAGTTTACTTAGCAAAATCCTGCCGACAGGTTCGCTTTAATTTTATTGGGGCCAAGCGTAGGGTATGAGAAGATGGTGTCCAAATAGTAGACAACGTCTTTAATTCTAGTCACTCAAATTATACATTACATTAAAATATAAACACTAAGAAAATATGGTAATATAACATTTAAAAAAAGAAATAATTTAAAATTTAGGTCCAGAAAAAAAAACAAAAAAAAAAAAAAAACAAACTTCTAGTTCGTGGCACCCTCACAGATTTGTCACATCACAGTTATTACCCATCATATGAAATATGATATCATATGGATAACTCAAATGGTGAAATTACCTTCTTTGACGCATATACATTTCTCTAAGCACATGCTTTTTAATTGTCGTGTTGGCATTTTTAGACTCTGTTGGCTCTCATTGTATTTTGTCCAGCTTTTATTAAATGCCATTTACAGTCCACATTCAATTGTGTCTCTTCTGATGTTACAACTGTACAGGCGACTGCATAAAATCCCATCGTCTGTGCCAGAGAAGGAAATCCAACAATACTGCAGCACTCGGGTAAGAAGAGCTAGACAGGTGAGAAACACAAACTGCTATGATGACACCATCTTACAGTTTTAACGTTCACCAACACACTGGCCACTATCAAGGAATGTAAGCGATACTTTGACTAATGCAGTTGGGAACATCATCATGTGAAGTATTATTGAAGATTCCTCATCAGAAAGGAAACAATTGAGTATGGATAATAAACAATGAACATCTGTATTAACAAATGCCATGCAAAGGCAACATAGCCCAAGTCTGGCAATGTCTGGAAAGGGAAATATATGGCCAAATGTGGCACCTTATTGTATGCAAGTGAATACGCTTTTATCTCGCTGCACGCATATACTAAACCGAGAACTTTTTGCATATGGTGATGCTGGATTTTATTCAACTTTATTGCTTTAAAGGGTATTCTTTGGCTCTTGATAAATAATACTGCATAAACATACAAATAGTCAATCTTAAATGATTTGAAAAAAAAAAAAAAAAAAAAAGGAAAAAACGCGCAACTATTGTATACTACATTGTACTATTTAGAATGCTAGCCTTTTTTTGTGTTTTTTTTTTTTTTTTTAAAGCTCCGGTCTGGTGGTACAAAAGACGACTAGTATATTCATTGGCACCTAAAGCTTGTTGTGCAATAGGCCGAGTCCCCAAAACGTCAGATTAAATTGTTACAATATGGCAAATACAATTATTAAATTCGACAAGCCTTCTTAAAATTGTACTAAAAGTATTCCCATTTACAAATCTATCCTCAAATGCGCAGTAAAATTTTAAGAAAATGTAATAATCAGAACCTCAAACTTACTAGTTTCAAGTTGACAAACTCAACTAAATTTAAATTTTCTGATGAGTTTTGTCAATGTAGCGACCAAACAGAAAAATGCTTAAAAACGTGTTGTCCAACCAAATGGAACATTTACAAGTGTTTGAAATATACTACTTTTCATTACGATAGCTGCCCCCTGATGTCAAAGTTTCAGTGCCTGTCTGGCCCCCTGCCGGCTTCGATTGAACACAGAAAGGGAGCTCCCGAACTTCTGTGCCAGCATGGTGTGATCGGAGCCTTCTGTCCGGCTCAGGTTACTAGTTAAAGATTAGTCTCCAGGTCAAAAGTGAATAATTTTTTCCTCTTATTTTATTTCTGCTGCTCCCCAGAGTAAGCAGGTTTTTTTTTTATACGTCTGCCAGATTCCATATTTGGTGCTACTTTTTATGGTCTTCACTAAGGGGGAAGTCTTTAGGTTGCTCCTCAAGTTACACTTTGAGCACCTCCCTCTTGGTAAAATAAATCATCCTAAAAAAGCCCACATCTTAGTAAGAATATAGCAGATTTGAATAAAAGGGAAAACTGAATATTCAGGGGACAAGAAAGGATTAAATAAGAGCAAATGCTGGCCACTTCTGACTTGGCGACAGGTCCGCTTTAAGCCTGTTGAAACAGTGAAAGGAGGTATGGCTCTCAAACCTGAAAGAAGTGTGGACCTGAGCAAAAGTCAGGACATAGTAATTTGCATTTCCAATTCATTAAAACAAATTTTCAAATAGGGCTACAACCCCTTTAATATCCAAACTTAATAGTTTGCAATTGTGTCAAGTTCGGGTTTTCAACTCGCCCTTCTAATTCAGCGTTTAATCATACACATGGCCTTCTTGGTATTTTTTCCACCTTTTTTTTATCTTAGACTGCTTAAACTCAGAAGTATGAAGCTACAGAAGCAAAAATGCTAAATATTAGTCCCAGAATAAAAAAAATATATATTCTAGTAACAGTATTGGCATTTTGTCAGTAGCATAAATCAAAACATGCCAATAGGAAGGCTCTGTTCACACTGACAGCAGCTATAACTACTGATTTTATGTGTACCCACGTGTTTTTTTCGCGTTTAAGCGTTTTTCCCGGTAAAAACGCTTTAAAAATCGCATACAAGAAGCATCCCATTCTTTTTAATGAATTCTGTAATTTTTGTGCACATGATGCGTTTTTTACTGCAAAAAAAACGCATCGCGGAAAAAACGCAGCATGTTCATTAATTTTGCGGAAAAATCCGCATTTCTAACTATATTCAATGAGCAGGAGGATGCTCCTGTAAAAAAAAAACGCAAAAAAAAAAAAAAGTGTGTAGAAAATGCGCGTTTTTCCTGGGAAGAAGTCCGTTTTTTTTCTGCATATGTGGGTACATAGCCTTACAGTGGTCAAAATGGAAATTAATAATCAGGCTATTCTGCATTTTTAAACGGACAGACGTGCATAGTATATTCTGACCATGATAGAAAACAAGATGGCAAATTGAGAATACAAGTGTAAACATGATGCGGTTTAAATGAGAAAAATAATAAAATACAGTATATCGACCGATTTAACATGGATGGTAAAAGAGAAATGGCACCCAAGGCTATTAACTGCATTAATAAAATTTGACTTTTATAATAATTCTAAATAGGAAACCAAAAAAATGGAATCCACTTTCATCTGGGCATAGAAAATATATATATATTTTGTAGGTTATTAGCGTTTGGAAGATAAATGAATATATGTACGAGTGCCCGTGCCTGCAATCTACCAGGCAGTTGAAAAAAACTATTGGGTGGAATAAGTGTTCTTCTATATATATATATATATATATATATATATATATATATATATATATATATATATATATATATATATCCAACAATGTAGACCAGCTCACTCCTGTGAACCACCTGGAACCTCAGCTGACCTGGTTAACTCCGTTGTGCCCGGATCTGGATGTAGGAGTCCATCCATACAAATGTGAACAACGACAAAGCAAAGTCCAGCAATAACGTGAGCAATCCAGGATGCTGTTAAAAAAAGTTTCTTTTTATTCATAAATCCATTAAAATGCAATGGTCCAAGCAGTTCAAAACAGCAATAACGCAGGAGAGTCATGCAGATAGGACTGCACGACTTTCCTGCGTTATTGCTGTTTTGAACTGCTTGGACCATTGCATCACGTTATCGCTGGACTTTGCTTTGTCGTTATATATATATATATATATATATATATATATATATATATATATATATATATATATATATATATATTTTTTTTTTTTTTTTTTTTTTTTCAGCATAAGCCTGTGCCAGACAATACTTTTCATCTTTTGTATTACATACTTTGCTTTCGGATACGGCGCTGGTGTCGTTTACATCAACTGAGTACTACCAAGTCAGGGGCCTCCGTCATTATTGTATCAGGGCAGCATACACCTAGTAACATATTGCCAGCATTTGAAGCAATTTACTCCCATACATAAGACGCTATTGGAATGAGACTTGTCCCTATTGATCACTGTTATTTCCCCAATTGTTTACACAAAAAGGTGCGTTTTCTCCTTTTATCATTTAACTCATTAAGTGAATACTGCAAGATGATGGACCCATTTGTGTTCTCCAGAGGCAAAATTGGCTTTCTGTAAACATGAAACATTTTTTGTACATTTTACCCATTTTCAACTGAACGAGTATAGTGACTTTCTACCCTTTGCATCTCATAACATAATAGTCAACTATTAAAAGACTTTAAATTACAAAAAAAATGAAACCAAGTCAAGTCTAAAGCTTTGGCTAGTGTTATTGGCAAAATATGATGTTAGGAAAAGATACGGATTGCTTGTGTGGCAGGGGTATGGCAGGCTGGACACTCTGGTGACACCCGTTCACAGATTCGGATGGCACATTCCATACAGAAGAGATTATGGCCACAAGGCACTAGGGCTGCAATAACCTCACTCTCATAGCAAACTACACAGTCTCGTCCATTCTTGCGGTGACCTTCCGAGCTGCTGGAGTCAGTGGGAGAACCAGATGCCACAGATGAACTGGTAGGAAGAGAGGAGGAGGATGAATAACCAGCACTGTTAGAAAAAGATCCCTGGTTCGGCAGCCATGAAATACTATTGACTGGATCACTGTGTATCCGGCGGGCCAGTGGATGCTCAAGCCCAATACCATTATCAGGTACAGTAGGTGACAGTAAAGGTGTCGTGCAGCCACTAAATCCACTATGTCTTCTATGAGCTGGAGACCCACTGAGATTCTGAAGCTGTCCATGTGAAGGATCAAAGGTTGACCAAAGAGTTGCAGGTGTACTTAAATCCAGGGTAAGATCAAGGCCAAATTCACAATCTTCAATACCTACTGGAGGCTGTCCCTTGTTGGCTTCTCCCAGTGGAAAGTTTCCAGTCAGAACTGATCTAAAAGGACTTTCAGGGCCTTGTTCTCTGCCTTCTGTGCCATAGTAGGGACTCTCCAATGACGAGCTATGCAAAAGGTCATTTCGTGATCCACTGGAACCTCGACATGGGGCTGGTACCTTGGACCATAAACTGCCCGTGACTCTCCCTAGGAAGTCCATGCAAACATCTGTACCATTTGAGTGGAAGTCATTATCTGGTTGGAAATCGATGACTGAACCTGTCCTCATGGTAATGTGAGCCTCTATCTCCTCGCGTGCACGGTCTACGTTTTCTGGCATTCCAGAGACTTCAAAAATTGGTTCTTTGTCTCGACTGGGTGTAACAATATATGTGTGAGTACTTTGCTGGATCCGCTTAATGGTGGCACCTTTGGGCCCAACCACAAGACCAACCACACGATATGGGACACGGACCTGAATCGTAGTTTGACCTGGTAAGTTTGGAGGTCCCTGTGTAGATCCTGGAATTCCACTAATTTTATTTCTGGTGGCTCTAATAATTGAAAAATGTTCGGCTGCTGCAAGGATCTCGCGCTTAGCCATTTCTACATCTTCTTTCCTTCCAGTCACAATGAACATAGGCTCTTCTCCTCGCAAAGGCGTTTTGATGTAAGTATTAGTCTTGGCTCTAAGAGCTTTTATTTTACACCCTATAAAAAGATAAAAAACAGATTAAAAAAAAAAAAATAAAATTCTTCCCATATCTACCCATTATCAATGAAGTTAATAGGCCAGACTTTTACGGACATTGGAAAAACTGAATAGTGTGATCGTTTGTACAATACATTAGTTTTGCAGTATATAGCTAAAATCACAGATTTCTATTAAGCCCAGCAACTCTTGTTCAGTCACACAACCATAAACTGTGCAATGACAAAATAAAAGTGGCCCCAACATTGATTATAATACAAAAATGTATCAGAGGAGCTCGTGTACAGCCTTCGCGCCATTCCATCAATGTGACTAGATGACAACTGTACTCAGCAAGCCCATACATGTGCATCGCTGCTCCATCTGTTCTCAGGGTTTTAAAGCCCTGATTTCAGAACCAGCAAGTTATTCCCAGTCTATTGCTCGGGAATATGTATATATTGCTGATTCTGAGATCGGGGCTTTAAAACCCTGAGAACAGATGGAGCAGAGATACACATGTACAGCCTCCGCTCCATCTAGTGTCTATGGACCTGCTGACCTTTCCGTTAAAGGGAATCTGTCACCCCTTTTTTGGGATATCATATAATGATATCATTCAATTGTGTGTCACATAAGGATTCTCTTAGTACTTTTGCTTCCCCCTGACCCCGCACCTTTCATGCATAAATACCTTTTTTATATTGGTTCATATGTATGTAAACTGCTGCTGTCCGGTCCACTGGGCGGGGCTTATTCACCTGCTCCCCCCCTCCCTGTCTTGCCCTGTGCGTGAAACGTGCGGGGTCAGGGGGAAGCAAAAGTACTAAGAGAATCCTTATGTGACACACAATTGAATGATATCATTATATGACATCTCATAAAAGGGGTGACAGATTGCCTTTAAAAGGCTGCCATCAGATGCATGCTGCATGAACCAAAGTCAAACAAAAACAAAACACAAAACAAATATCCTGGAATAAAAAAGTAAAAAAATATATTGCAAAAATTGCATGAAGGTAGTAATAATAGTAATAATAAGGGTATTTAGTTAACATAATTTTGATCAAAATAATGTAGAAGCCATCCCGCCACGTCACGGCAACCATAGAATCATAGAATCGTAGAGTTGGAAGGGACCTCCTGGGCCATCTGGTCCAACCCCCTGCTCAAAGCAGGATTCGCTAAATCATCCCAGTTAGATGTCTGTCCAGCCTCTGTTTGAAGACTTCCATTGAAGGAGAACTCACCACTTCTCGTGGCAGCCTGTTCCACTCATTGATCACTCTGTCAAAAAGTTTTTTCTAATATCTAATCTGTGTCTCCTCCCATTCAGCTTCATCCCATTGCTTCTAGTCTTTCCTTGTGCAAATGAGAATAAAGTTGATCCTTCTACAATGTGACAGCCCTTTAGATATTTAGTTGTGGGACAGTCCTAACTCTTGTATTTAAAACCTTTCCACTTGTCAAGTGACGTAAATGTGAACAAGGACAGAGGGACTGAACCACCAGTAATAGTGTAGGCCAGACAGGATGGATTTTCCAACTCAGGATATTCCAGGATATTTGTTTTGTGTTTTGTTTTTCTCTGTGTAAAGGTCATGTGTTCATATGCAATTACATTTTGCATGCACATTAATTTACTTTTTCTGCTCAGACCCAGTTTCTCATTTGTTTCATTGTGCATTCTGTGCATATAAGGGTGTGACCGCCCTGTTTCTGAGTTGGAAAATCCATCCTGTCTGGCCTACACTATTACTGGTGGTTCAGTCCCTCTGTCCTTGTTCACATTTACGTCACTTGACAAGTGGAAAGGTTTTAAATACAAGAGTTAGGACTGTCCCACAAGGGTTGCCGTGACGTGGCGGGATGGCTTCTACATTATTTTGATCAAAATTATGTTAACTAAATACCCTTATTATTACTATTATTACTACCTTCATGCAATTTTTGCAATATATTTTTTTACTTTTTTATTCCAGGATATTTGTTTTGTTTTTCTCTGTGTAAAGGTCATGTGTTCATATGCAATTACATTTTGCATGCACATTAATTTACTTTTTCTGCTCAGACCCAGTTTCTCATGAACCAAAGTCAGGCTGAGCAATTACAGACAGGTGTGTTTTAATCTGAAATGCTGCGGTGTTTCAGAGTACACATACTTAGCTAGCTTTTCAAAGTAAATTTACTCTAAAATGCTACAGCATTTAAGAGTAAGGCTAAGTGCACACGTTGCAGAAATTTTCTGCTCAAAAACCTGAATCCCTTCCCAGAAACCGCACCTATTTTTCCGCGGTGGTTTTGATGCGTTTTTTTCTGCAGCGGTTTCAAACCGCATGGAAGAAGCCAAAACCGCGGAAAAATCCGCAAAATTAATGAGCATGCTGCAGTTTTTACTGCGATGCGTTTTTCGCGGTAAAAACGCATCAATGTGCACAAAAAGTGCAAAATGCATAGAAATGACTGGGAAGCTTATTTTTAGCGGTTTTACAGTGAAAACCGTGGTAAAAACCGCTAAAAAAAACGCTGTGTGTGAACACAGCCTAAAGGTGCTTGGCTGCAAACGTGAAGTTAAACTCCGACTCATGCAGCCCATGGACGACGCAACACAAATCTAATGACACATTAACCCCTTTCCAACATTGGACATACCGGCAAAGTACCTACTTTGCAGTGCATTCTAGCAAATGGATGTACTCGTCTGTCTACATCAGTGTTTCCCAAACTCCAGTCCTCATGGCCCACCACAGATCATAATTTCAGGATTTCCATAGTATTGCACAGGTGATTGAATTATTAGCAAAGCATCAGAAATTGGCCCAGGTTCTCTCATCTGGGCAATACAAAGGAAATTCTAAAAACCATAATCTGTTGGGGGCTGTTAGGACAGGAGTTTGGGAATAACTTGTCTAAAATGATTAGGAGTGTGCCCACACAATTGCCACGAGGAGCTGGATTAACCGATAGCGGATTTCCAGCTGTAACAGACAGGGCTGATGCCTGTACCACCCCTGGTTGTTTAACCCTCCAAATGGAGAAATCAATAGTGATCATGTCGTTCAGAAGATTACACACCTACAATAAATAGGGTCTAACAGGTGTTCTTCCAGTGCAAATATGACAGTTCTAATCACTGGTCCAATGCTTTACAGTGTATCAGTCAAAAGAAAGTAAAGGGATATTCCCATCTCAGATTCTATACCAGTATGCAGTGGGAGTAAATCTATAATAATAACAATATTAATAACAATGACAATAATAACAATAACAAATAATCTCTAATTAGAAATTAGTATAGTTCTTCAGATTAGCTATGTCACTTACCCCATGTGCGGGGAACTGCAGTAGCTTGGGTATCAATGGTTACGATCACTCAGATAGTGACAGTTAGTTGCATGTGATCATAACCATCGATATCCAAGCTACTGCAGTGCCCTGCACATAGGGTAAGTGACATACCTAATCATTTCTAATTGGAAGCATTTGCTTATATGACACACATTACATATTGGAATAGGATCTTGGAGATGGAAATGACCCTTTAAAAGTCCCATAGAAGAACTGAGGGGAAGAAAAAAAAAAAAAAAAAAAAAAAATAGTGCACATTTGATATTGTCACATCTTGATAGACTTAACCCCTTCAGTGAACACCTTTAAAGAAAATTATAAACATGGCAAAAAAAAAAAAAAACTTTCTTCACTATACCTTCAAACAAAAAAATGGAAAGATACACAAGAAAAGTTGTATGGAAATGAAAAGTCCCGAATTGCTGTTTTTGTTCATTCTGACACCGAAAGATTCCAATAAGGCTCGGCTGACACAAATCCAGAGCATCTACAATCGGGGTTTCCATGTAAATCTCCAAAATAAGAGATTCAGAGAAAACCCTCAATGGAACAGATACACACTACGTTATTTCTGGTGTATACAGTGACGGGATGGCAGCAGACAGCCCCGAGGACTCTATAAAGGACACCATACACACCTGTGCAGTATATACAGGACAGTATGTATGGTATAGAGATGGGTGAACCTGAACAGTAAAGTTCGGCGTCTGTACCGAACACCAAACATGGACTTCACCAGGAAGTCTGTGTTACTGATCGGGTTCGGCCCTCCGAACACCGGGTGCATGACAGCGTGGCAAACACCGCTTCTGATCAGCGGTAAAATCAATGCCGGTCAGACAGCTGCGGTTTCCAAGCTGTCAAATGACAAGAGTGAGCCCGCAGCTGTGATTTGGGGTATAAAGTCTACCTACGATCATTACCTGCTGCCGCTAACAATGAGAGCAGGAGGAGTGGCTGATGGGAATATTCATCAGTTGACTCCTGTGCTGTAAATAAAATTTAAAGAAAAAAAAAAAAATGGCTTGGGTTTCCCCATATTTTTGATAACTAGCCAGGCAAAACTCACAGCTGCGGGCTGTAACCCTCAGGTGTTAGCTTCAGCAAGGCTGGTTGTCAAGAAAGAATAGAGGTGTCCCCACTTCTATTTTTTTTTTTTTATAAAAATATTTAAATAAATAACTTAAAAAAAACGGCGTGAGGTTCCTCCATTTTTTTACAACCAGTCTTGCTAAAGCAGACAGCTGGGGGCTGGTATTCTCAGGTTACTAAGAGGCCATGGATATTGCCCCCCCCCAGCCAACCAAAAAATGTATTAGATGCGCTTTGCCCGGCTTTTCCTACTTGCCCTGTAGCGGTGGCAAGTGGGATTAATTTCACCTTTGTATTGTCAGGCAACATCAAGCCCATATCTATAAGATACCTGTCAATTACTAATCCTATAGTTATATGGTAAATAAGGACAGCAAGTATAAGGTCCTTTAATAGAAATAAAAATGGAAAAGGATGTTCTGCTTTACTTAAACAACAAACACTGTCAGGCTGAGTTCACACGTGGCGTTTTTTTCGCGTTTCCGCGGCGGTTTTGCCGCGAAAAATAAGCATCCCATGCATTCCTATGGGATTCCGCAATGCTGTGCTAATGCTGCGGTTTTTACCACTGCGGAATCGCTTCGCGGTAAAAACCGCAGCATGCTCATTAATTTGCGGAATCGCGGCGATCCCGCACCCATAGGAATGCATTGTTCCGCTTATTTCCCGCATGTGGCTGTGCACACCATGCGGAAAGTAAGCAGAACAATTGCGGATGGTACCCACGGTCCGGAGGAGAGAAGACTGTCCTCCGGGCTTTGGGTACCATATCCCTGTAAAAAATAGAATTTAAAAATAAAAAATATTGTTATTCTCACCCTCCGACGTCCCGCGCAGCCTTCCCGCTTCTCTTCACGCTCTCGTTCCCAGTAGTCCTTTGCGAAAATGCTCGCGATGACGTCCCTTCTCGCGGGATCGCGAAGTCTCGCGGTCATTCGCGCGACGTCATTGCGAATGACCGCGAGACGTCGTGATCCCGCGAGAACTGACGTCATCGCGGGCATTTTCACAAAGGATTACTGGGAACGGATGCGCGGGACGTCGGAGGGTGAGAATAACACTATTTTTTATTTTTTTTTTTACATTCTATCTTTTACTACTGATGCTGCATAGGCAGCCTCAGTAGTAAAAAGTTGGTCACACTTGTCAAACACTGTGTTTGACGAGTGTGACCAACCTGTCAATCAGTTCTCCAAGCGATGCTACAGATCGCTTGGAAAACGCTAGCATTTTGCAAGCTAAATACGCTTGCAAAATGCTAGTTTTTCTGCGGGAAAATCGCGGGAATTTAAAATACGATTTTCCCGCGGACTGGAATTCCGGAATTCTCGCGGTAATTTCCGCGAGAGTTCCGGTACGTGTGCACTTAGCCTTATACTCCGCTAATGCCTAATTTGACTGAATCCCTTGTCTCTTGTAATAAGACAAAAATAAAAATTTATCTCACCTGTCCGTCGATCTGTCCCACACTGTAATCTACGTCTGGGGATAAATAGTTTTCAACTTGAACGGTGCCAAGATGAGACCGTCCAGGCTGAGAATCACTGGGAAATGAGCTGCTGCAATCTCAGCCTCGGTGATGTCATCGAGGTTATTGCTGGTCACTGAAGCTGCGTTCAGCCCGGCTGGGAACTACGGTGACCTTGGCAAGATCCCCACTAGAACAATGGGAAAGTCTGACGGTGCAGATGCAAGTTCACCGCAGTTCAAATTATCCCGGTGAACTCCTCGGTAGCCGTGAGACTTTCTCACTGTTCTAGCTGGGATCTCACTGAAGACACCACAGTTCAGCCTGTCTGGGAACGCAGCCTCAGTGACCAACAGTAACCTTGATGACGTCACCGTTAGTCACTGATGCTGCACTTGCAGCAGCTCATTTCCCAGTGGTTCTCAGCACCATCCATGTTCAAAACTCTATCCCCAGACATAGATTACGGAGTGGGACAGAATGACAGACAGGTGAGGATCATTTTTTTTTTTTATATTTGTTTTATTACAGGAGACGAGAGATTCAATGAAATTAGGCATTAGGCAAGTATAAAACTGTGTTAATTTTAAATGAAGTTCAAGTGTATTTTGCTTTATTTCAAATAAAGGACTTTATACTTGCTGTGTATTTATTTACCATATAACTATAGGACTAGTAATGGATACGTGTCTTGTAGACTAAGCCATGAGCTGATGTCACCGGACAATACAAAGGTGACATCAACCCCACAAATAAGAATCCCACTTGCCACCGCTAAGGGGCAAGAGGGAAGAGCGAGGCTAAGCACCAGAATTGGCGCATCTAATAGATGTGCCTTTTATGGGCGGCTTCGGGCTGCTATTTTTTAGGCTGGGGGGCAGGGCCATTTCCAAGGCCCCTTACCAGCCTGAGAATACCAGCCCACGGATGTCTATGCTGTCTTTTGACAGTGTAGGAACCGAGGCTGTCTGATTGACGGTAATGATTTTACCGCCGATCAGAAATAGTGTTTGCCATGTTGTCATGCACATGACAGTGTGGTAAACACTGGATGTTTGGGCCCCCTATCCAAGTGAATGGGGTCCAGGTTCAGGTACGCGAACGTTTTGTAACTGTTTGGCCAGACCAGCCGGACGCGAATAGGTGTCCATCTATCTAGTCTGGTGTATACAGTGCAGGGCTGTGGAGTCGGAGTCGTGAAGTCGGTGCTCATTTTGGTGGAGTCGGAGTCGGTATGAAATGGACCGACTCCTAAAATATATAATAAATTGGGTACAGTAATTCAATGCAGGATGTGCTGAATATTTTTTCATAGGAGTTTGGGAAAGTTATGAAATGTCCTATAAATGGCTGTTATATTCCTGATCTAAGGCTACATTCACACACAGCGTTTTTCCTGTGTTTTTTGAGGATACGTTTTTCAGCTGCAAAAGTTGATCATCTTTTTAAAAAACTGCATCACCTGAAAGGTTTTTGAGCTCATAGATAATGTTACTCAATAGCAAAAGCAGATTAGAAATCTGCTCTATCCATCCATTTATCCATATCTGTCTATCTATATCGTATCTGTACCAAAAAGAATGAAAACCGGGTAGTACACCAATATATATTCTGTTCTAAATATCTTGATTATTGGATCATAAAAATGATTAAAATGTCTGAGGTTCACATTGTACTACAATAAATTTTTCACTTAAATATAAGCAATATGTGTGGGAGTCGGAGTCGTGGAGTCGGTGTAAGGGAAATTGAGGAGTCGGAGTCGCAGGTTTGGCTTATCGACTCCACAGCCCTGATACAGTGACAGGGCAGCAGACACCTAGGGCTCTATAAAGGGCACCATATACACCTGTGCAGTATATACAGGTCGGTATGTCTGGTGTATACAGTGACAAGATGGCACCAGACACCCAGGGCTCTATAATGGGCACCATACACACCTGTGCAGTATAAAGAGCAGTATGTCTGGTGTATACAGTGACGGGATGGCAGCAGACACCTAGGGCTCTATAATGGGCACCATACACTCCTGAGCAGTATATACAGGAAGGTATGCTTGGTGTTTACAGTGACGGGATGGCAGCAGACACCCAGGGCTCTATAATGGGCACCATACATACCTGAGCAGTATATAGAGGGCGGTATGTTTGGTGTATACAGTGACAGGATGCCATCAGACACCTAGGGCTCTATAATGGGCACCATACACTCCTGAGCAGTATATAGAGGGCGGTATGTCTGGTGCATACAGTGACGGGATGGCAGCAGACACCCAGGGCTCTATAATGGGCACCATACACACCTGAGCAGTATATAGAGGGTGGTATGTCTGGTGTATACAGTGACGGGATGGCAGCAGACACCTAGGGCTCTATAATGGGCACCATACACTCCTGTGCAGTAGAGGGTGATATGTCTGGTGCATACAGTGACGGGATGGCAGCAGTCACCTAGGGCTCTATAATGGGCACCATACACACCTGAGCAGTATATAGAGGGCGGTATGTCTGGTGTATACAGTGACGGGATGGCAGCAGGCACCCAGGACTCTATAATGGGCACCATACACACCTGAGCAGTATCCACAGGGCAGTATGTCTGGTGTATACAGTGACGGGGTGGCAGCAGACACCTAGGGCTCTATAATGGGCACCATACACACCTGAGCAGTATATAGAGGGCGGTATGTCTGGTGTATACAGTGACGGGATGGCAGCAGACAGGTAGGGCTCTATAATGGGCACCATACACACCTGAGCAGTATATAGAGGGTGGTATTTCTGGTGTATACAGTGACGGGATGGCAGCAGACACGTAGGGCTCTATAATGGGCACCATACACGCCTGTGCAGTATATAGAGGGCAGTAGGTCTGGTGTATACAGTGACGGTGTGCCAGCAGGCACCCAGGGCACTATAATGGGCACCATACACAGTATATAGAGCAGTATGTCTGGTGTATACAGTGACGGGATGGCAGCAGACACCCAGGGCTCTATAATGTGCACCATACACACCTGAGCAGTATATAGAGGGCGGTATGTCTGGTGTATACCGTGACGGGATGGCAGCAGACACCTAGGACTCTATAATGGGCACCATACACACCTGTGCAGTATAAAGAGCAGTATGTCTGGTGTATACAGTGACGGGATGGCAGCAGACACCTAGGGCTCTATAATGGGCACCATACACTCCCGAGCAGTATATACAGGAAGGTATGCTTGGTGTATACAGTGACGGGATGGCAGCAGACACCCAGGGCTCTATAATGGGCACCATAGACACCTGAGCAGTATATAGAGGATGGTATGTCTGGTGTATACAGTGACGGGATGGCAGCAGACACCTAGGGCTCTATAATGGGCACCATACACACCTGAGCAGTATATAGAGGGTGATATATCTGGTGCATACAGTGACGGGATGGCAGCAGACACCTAGGGCTCTATAATGGGCACCATAGACACCTGAGCAGTATATAGAGGGCGGTATGTCTGGTGTATATAGTGACGGGATGGCAGCAGGCACCCAGGACTCTATAATGGGCACCATACACACCTGAGCAGTATCCACAGGGCAGTATGTCTGGTGTATACAGTGACGGGATGGCAGCAGACACCCAGGGTTCTATAATGTGCACCATACACACCTGAGCAGTATATAGAGGGTGGTATGTCTGGAATATACAGTGACGGGGTGGCATCAGTCAACCAGGGCTCTAAAATGGGCACCATACACAGTATATAGAGCAGTATGTCTGGTGCATACAGTGACGGGGTGCCATCAGTCACCCAGGGCTCTATAATGGGCACCATACACACCTGAGCAGTATATAGAGGGCGGTATGTCTGGTGTATACCGTGACGGGATGGCAGCAGACACCCAGGGCTCTATAATGGGCACCATACACACCTGAGCAGTATATAGAGGGTGATATATCTGGTGCATACAGTGACGGGATGGCAGCAGACACCTAGGGCTCTATAATGGGCACCATAGACACCTGAGCAGTATATAGAGGGCGGTATGTCTGGTGTATATAGTGACGGGATGGCAGCAGGCACCCAGGACTCTATAATGGGCACCATACACACCTGAGCAGTATATAGAGGGTGGTATGTCTGGTGTATACAGTGACGGGGTAGCAGCAGACACCCAGGGCTCGATAATGGGCACCATAGACACCTGAGCAGTATAAAGAGGGTGGTATGTCTGGTGCATACAATGACGGGGTGGCATCAGTCACCCAGGGCTCGATAATGGGCACCATACACAGTATATAGAGCAGTATGTCTGGTGTATACAGTGACGGGGTGGCATCAGTCACCCTGGACACAATAATGGGCACCATACACAGTATATAGAGCAGTATGTCTGGTGCATACAGTGACGGTGTGGCATCAGTCACCCAGGGCTCTATAATGAGCACCATACACAGTATATAGAGCAGTATGTCTGGTGCATACAGTGACGGGGTGGCATCAGTCACCCAGGGCTCTATAATGGGCACCATACACAGTATATAGAGCAGTATGTCTGGTGCATACAGTGACGGGGTGGCATCAGTCACCCAGGGCTCTATAATGGGCACCATACACAGTATATAGCGCAGTATGTCTGGTGCATACAGTGACGGGGTGGCATCAGTCACCCAGGGCTCTATAATGGGCACCATACACAGTATATAGAGCAGTATGTCTGGTGCATACAGTGACGGGGTGGCAGCAGACACCCAGGGCTCTATAATGGGCACCATACACAGTATATAGCGCAGTATGTCTGGTGCATACAGTGACGGGGTGGCATCAGTCACCCAGGGCTCTATAATGGGCACCATACACAGTATATAGCGCAGTATGTCTGGTGCATACAGTGACGGGGTGGCATCAGTCACCCAGGGCTCTATAATGGGCACCATACACAGTATATAGCGCAGTATGTCTGGTGCATACAGTGACGGGGTGGCATCAGTCACCCAGGGCTCTATAATGGGCACCATACACAGTATATAGCGCAGTATGTCTGGTGCATACAGTGACGGGGTGGCATCAGTCACCCAGGGCTCTATAATGAGCACCATACACAGTATATAGCGCAGTATGTCTGGTGCATACAGTGACGGGGTGGCAGCAGACACCCAGGGCTCTATAATGGGCACCATACACAGTATATAGCACAGTATGTCTGGTGCATACAGTGACGGGGTGGCATCAGTCACCCAGGGCTCTATAATGGGCACCATACACAGTATATAGCGCAGTATGTCTGGTGCATACAGTGACGGGGTGGCATCAGTCACCCAGGGCTCTATAATGGGCACCATACACAGTATATAGCGCAGTATGTCTGGTGCATACAGTGACGGGGTGGCATCAGTCACCCAGGGCTCTATAATGGGCACCATACACAGTATATAGAGCAGTATGTCTGGTGCATACAGTGACGGGGTGGCATCAGTCACCCAGGGCTCTATAATGGGCACCATACACAGTATATAGAGCAGTATGTCTGGTGCATACAGTGACGGGGTGGCATCAGTCACCCAGGGCTCTATAATGGGAACCATACACAGTATATAGAGCAGTATGTCTGGTGCATACAGTGACGGGGTGGCATCAGTCACCCAGGGCTCTATAATGGGCACCATACACAGTATATAGAGCAGTATGTCTGGTGCATACAGTGACGGGGTGGCATCAGTCACCCAGGGCTCTATAATGGGAACCATACACAGTATATAGAGCAGTATGTCTGGTGCATACAGTGACGGGGTGGCATCAGTCACCCAGGGCTCTATAATGGGCACCATACACAGTATATAGAGCAGTATGTCTGGTGCATACAGTGACGGGGTGGCATCAGTCACCCAGGGCTCTATAATGGGAACCATACACAGTATATAGAGCAGTATGTCTGGTGCATACAGTGACGGGGTGGCATCAGTCACCCAGGGCTCTATAATGGGCACCATACACAGTATATAGAGCAGTATGTCTGGTGCATACAGTGACGGGGTGGCATCAGTCACCCAGGGCTCTATAATGGGAACCATACACAGTATATAGAGCAGTATGTCTGGTGCATACAGTGACGGGGTGGCATCAGTCACCCAGGGCTCTATAATGGGCACCATACACAGTATATAGAGCAGTATGTCTGGTGCATACAGTGACGGGGTGGCAGCAGACACCTCCAGGCTCCGCAGCCTTCGGGTGTCCCCCCCAGGGCCCATGTACCACTCACCTTGGCGCCCCACAATCTCGGCTACATGCTCAGAGCTGGGCACCGGGACGCCCTCCGTCATGTTGGCTCCTCTCCTGCGGGCCCCTGTGAGCAGCAGCTGCTCCGCGGTCATCTCCCCGAACATGTCTGGGCTGGGCAGCCCCGAATCCAGCGCCTCGTCCTCCGCAGAATCATCGTGCAGTCCCAGCACTGAGAGCGAGTCCAGCACAAGAGGAAAGTCCTGAGGGGCGGCAGCGGGGAAGGGCGCACTCACTTGCCTGGCTCCAGGACAGGGCACTGTCTGCTCCGGCTCCCGGGGGGGGCCCGACGGGGTCTGCTCAGCAGCGCTCACACATGCCCGGTCCTCGCCTAGGAGGAGGTCACTGCAGGCTCCATCAGCGATGGGCTCCAGGCGGCCATGGCTCAGGACTGGCATGTGGCACCGCTCCTCAGAGCCACGGTGTGACAACTGGTGCGTCTCCCGGCACAACACCAGTCTAGCTCGCCCCCGGCTGCCGGTCTGCCCTGCGGAGTCTGGTAGCCCCCGGGGGTTCTCTCCGCCCGGCTCCTCCTCTCCCCGGGGCTCATCCATGCCGCTGCTACCTATGGCGCTCGTTCCCGACCCGTGCTCGTCCTCGCCCTTTGTTTGCTGCACGTGCACGCCGTGTGCGTTCATGTCGGACGGTAAAGCCTACAGCAGCTGCATGGAGAGTTCTTCGCCTTCAAGCGGCGGGTAGGCGGGGCTGGCTTCTAATTCCATTCATGCGCTCGCACAAAGATTGGTCAATTGTCTCTGTGACACGAGACGCTGGCCCCGCCCTCTCCGCGATGAACACACCTTCCAGTGTTTTGAGAGCAGGCAGACAAAGGGGCGTGAAAAATGGCGCGCCCGGGTAAAGCCGGCCGGCAAGTGACGTCACAGCTGCGAACATTAGTGGCGCACGTTTGTGACGTACTAACTAGAACGGAGGTGTTAGCAAGAGGCCCCCATTCTTCTGCACTCAGTCCGTCAGCTGGTGTGGACTGTGGAGGTGTTAACCCTCCGTCAGGCGCAATATAGATTCTCCTCAGTTCATGCGCAATGTGCCTGACAAGCACAGGTCAGAAAACCACCTATAGCAGCTACATATTTCAATTTCAGGACTATAGAAGTAGTCAGTGACCTTCATAGGAATGTATTAAAAGAGATTACACCAAATCAGATGCAAAAATAACCATTTATTAACCATAAACTTATTAAAACTAAAAGTACCACTTTTCGGTAGTACCGCCAAATAGGCTCCAGTTATCTTTACTTAACTATTGCTTAAATATAAAATTATGGAAAAAAACTTAAAGGATATTGCACTTAGATGTTACTTAATTATTTTCTACTCATCTTCAGTGGTTTCAATTGCAGCAGAAGCAGCACAGGTACACTTAGAAAAGCAAGGCTGGCAGACGAAAGTTGCATGGGAAAGGCAGATTGATTCTTTACATATTTTGCAGTCATATTTAGAAAGCCTTCTGAAACCAGATACAAATGAGCAGGTAGTACAACTGCGTCTTTTAGAAGGTGGTAGAGTTGGTGTTTGTTCTGGAACGTCCTTGGGACGTCCTTTGTATTTTTATCTTTGCCCAAATAATAAGCTAGATCTGTGTCTGTTTCCTCTGTATCAGTGTCATCACCATCCTGCTCTGTTCCAGAATCAGTGTTACATTCTGCTACCTCATCTTCAGATGAAATGTCACTAGATTCCTCTAAATCCTCAGTTACTGCTGGTTCTTCCTCATCATCTTCTAACAAAAAAATCTTCATTTCTTCTAAATGAAGGGGTTTAGATGAATCATACTGTTTTCTGGCCATTGTAGCAGAAAATCTGAAGCAAGAGAGAAAGAGTATGTGTTAGGGCGCAATGTGCCTTAGAAGCCACCCTCCTTTTGTCTAAGAAAACAGTACTTATGTACACTAACTTAGCATTAATCCTTCATAAAACAAGCTAAATACACAATCGTGATGAATAAAAAAAGAAAATACTAACCTTTCAATTTGTGTTGAAATCAGGCGCAATGTGCCTGAGAAGCCAAAGTGTTGATATCTGCTCACTAGAAGGTCTGCTGAGTCACTGTGATATCAGGTTTCACAGAGCCTGTAGAGTCAGGAGATAACTAGGAGGGGTGGGGTTTTCTGATAAGTGGGCAAAGAGAGAGAAGTGAAACTGACTGTCAGATCTATTGCGCCTGACGGAGGGTTTTAACAGTAGTGAGTCCTCCTCCCTCTGCAGTCCATCATCTGGTCTGGAGGTGTTAGCAGGAGGTCCTCCTTCCTCTGCAGTCCATCAGCAGTCCATCATCTGGCCTGGAGGTGTTAGCAGGGGGTCCTCCTCCCTCTGCAGTCCATCATCTGGTCTGGAGGTGTTAGCAGGAGGTCCTCCTTCCTCTGCAGTCCATCGTCTGGCCTGGAGGTGTTAGCAGGGGGTCCTCCTCCCTCTGCAGTCCATCATCTGGCCTGGAGGTGTTAGCAGGGGGTCCTTATCTCTCTGCAGTCCATCATCTGGCTTGGAGGTGTTAACAAGGGGTCCTCCTCCCACTGCAGTCCATCATCTGGTCTGGAGGTGTTAGCAGGGGTCCTCCTCCCTCTGCAGTCCATCATCTGGTCTGGAGGTGTTAACGGGTCCTCCCTCTGCAGTCCATTATCTGGCCTGGAGGTGTTAGCAAGGGGTCCTCCTCCCACTGCAGTCCATCATCTGGTCTGGAGGTGTTAACGGGGTCCTCCCTCTGCAGTCCATTATCTGGTCTGGAGGTGTTAGCAGGGGGTCCTCCTCCCACTGCAGTCCATCATCTGGCCTGGAGGTGTTAGCAGGGGGTCCTCCTCCCTCTGCAGTCCATCATCTGGCCTGGAGGTGTTAGCAGGGGGTCCTCCTCCCACTGCAGTCCATCATCTGGTCTGGAGGTGTTAACGGGGTCCTCCCTCTGCAGTCCATTATCTGGCCTGGAGGTGTTAGCAAGGGGTCCTCCTCCCACTGCAGTCCATCATCTGGTCTGGAGGTGTTAGCAGGGGGTCCTCCTCCCACTGCAGTGCATCATCTGGTCTGAAGGTGTTAGCAGGGGGTCCTCCTCCCTCTGCAGTCCAATATCTGGCCTGAAGGTGTTAGCAGGGGGTCCTCCTCCCTCTGCAGTCCATCATCTGGTCTGGAGGTGTTAGCAGGGGGTCCTCCTCCCACTGCAGTCCATCATCTGGTTTGGAGGTGTTAACGGGGTCCTCCCTCTGCAGTCCATTATCTGGCCTGGAGGTGTTAGCAAGGGGTCCTCCTCCCACTGCAGTCCATCATCTGGTCTGGAGGTGTTAGCAGGGGGTCCTCCTCCCTCTGCAGTCCATCATCTGGCCTGGAGATGTTGGCAAGGGGTCCTCCTCCCACTGCAGTCCATCATCTGGTCTGGAGGTGTTAGCAGGGGGTCCTCCTCCCTCTGCAGTCCATAATCTGGCCTGGAGGTGTTAGCAGGGGGTCATCCTCCCACTGCAGTCCATCATCTGGTCTGGAGGTGTTAACAGGGGGTCCTCCTCCCTCCGCAGTCCAAAATCTGGCCTGGAGGTGTTAGCAGGGGGTCCTCCTCCCTCTGCAGTCCATCATCTGGTCTGGAGGTGTTAGCAGGGGGTCCTCCCTCTGCAGTCCATCATCTGGCCTGGAGGTGTTAGCAGGAGGTCCTCCTCCCACTGCAGTCCATCATCTGGTCTGGAGGTGTGAGCAGGAGGTCCTCCTTCCTCTGCAGTCCAAAATCTGGCCTGGAGGTGTTAGCAGGGGCTCCTCCTCCCTCTGCAGTCCATCATTTGGCCTGGAGGTGTTAGCAGGGGTTCCTCCTCCCACTGCAGTCCATCATCTGGTCTGGAGGTGTTAGCAGGGGGCCCTCCACCCTCTGCAGTCCATCATCTGGCCTGGAGGAGTTAGCAGGGGGTCCTCCTCCCACTGTAGTCCATCATCTGGTCTGGAGGTGTTAGCAGGAGGTCCTCCTTCCTCTGCAGTCCAAAATCTGGCCTGGAGGTGTTAACAGTAGTGGGTCCTTATCCCTCTGCAGTCCATCATCTGGTCTGGAGGTGTTAGCAGGGGGTCCTCCTCCCTCTGCAGTTCAAAATCTGGCCTGGAGGTGTTAGCAGGGGTCCTCCTCCCTCTGCTGTCCATCATCTGGCCTGGAGGTGTTAGCAGGAGGTCCTCCCACTGCAGTCCATCATCTGGTCTGGAGGTGTTAGTAGGGGGTCCTCCTTCCTCTGCAGTCCATCATCTGGTCTGGAGGTGTTAGCAGGGGGTCCTCCTCCCTCTGCAGTCCATCATCTGGTCTGGAGGTGTTAGCAGGAGGTCCTCCTCCCTCTACTGTCCATCATCTGGTCTGGAGGTGTTAGCAGGGGGTCCTCATCCCTCTACAGTCCATCATCTGGTTTGGATGTGTTAGCATAGAATGGTAGAGTTGATAGGAACCTCCTGGGCCATCTGGTCCAACCCCCTGCTCAAAGCAGTATTTGCTAAATCATCCCAGACAGATGTCTGTCCAGCCTCTGTTGAAGACTTCTGTTGAAGGAGAACTCACCACCTCTCGTGGCAGCCTGTTCCTTGATCACCCTGTCGAAAAGTTTTTTCCAATATCTAATCTGTGTCTCCTCCCATTCAGTTTCATCCCATTGCTTCTAGTCTTTCCTTGTGCAAATGAGAATAAAGATGATCCTTCTACAATGTGACAGCCCTTGAGATATTTGTAGACAGCTATTAAGTCTCCTCTTAGTCTTCTCTTCTGCAAGCTAAACATTCCCAAATCCTGCAACCTTTCCTCATAAGACAGGGTTTGCAGACCGGTCACCATTGTGCTGTCCTATCTAAAGTTATCATTGTATGCTTATATAGTTGTGTTATGTTACCTTTCTTCGTATTCAGTTTTGCATTTGGTCTGCTGCCACCTGCTGTCCTTTTTCTGTATAGCAGACTGCAGCTAATTAATTCTAGTATATGCCTTCCACTTCCTGGTCAAGGTCACTGCTTCTCTTCCTGTTAGCTGCCATTATTAGTTTCATTTTCTCTTGGGAGAGACTTGCCTGTACGGGCTGTGAAAGGCATCAGTTTTTTGACCACTTCGTTGCACTCACAATTTGCTAAGCTTGCTGCACACATCTTGCTGTACTACCTGGGTTGTTACACCTGCATTCCTGGAGAAGTACTGCATTACCAATCATACGCTGTATGTCCAGGTTTCCAATAAACAAGTCTGGACTTCACAATATCTGGTGTGTATCATCTCTTCGGACGTATGAACAGCAAAACAGCAACCATGGTCCTGTCTGCTCTGCATTGAGAAAACGGAAGGTAGGAATCTCTCCCAGCCCCAATCAACTACACCTCCATTCGCCTCGTGGGGACAGAACAGTCAAAAAACTGCCTTGAAGCCCGGCAAAAAATCACCCTTAGGCTGGTTTCACATTCGCGCTTTTTAAGCGCACGCACGGCCGGGGGTAGCTCCGCCCCCGAGCCGGCTCTCTGCCCGGCGTGCCCGCCCCTTCCTTGTAGCGCCGCCTCCTAGCGCACAGCGGCGCCTGCGATCGGCGCACCCTATCTTTAGCATAGGGTGTGCAGATCGTGCGCAGGCCGTGCGCTAGTTGCGCTTTGACCTGCGCTGCGCACTTTTGACGGTGCGCCGTGCGCGCCAAAATCCGAAAAGTTTGATTTTGGCACGCACGGCGCACCGTCAAAAGTGCGCAGCGCAGGTCAAAGCGCAACTAGCGCACGGCCTGCGCACGATCTGCGCACCCTATGCTAAAGATAGGGTGCGCCGATCGCAGGCGCCGCTGTGCGCTAGGAGGCGGCGCTACAAGGAAGGGGCGGGCACGCCGGGCAGAGAGCCGGCTCGGGGGCGGAGCTACCCCCGGCCGTGCGTGCGCTTAAAAAGCGCAAATGTGAAACCAGCCTTATATCCTAACCCGTCTGCCCGCTCACATAATGCAGCCCTGCTCTGCTAAGAAACTCTGCAGCGTCACCCCATATCGCATTGTGCATAGAGACTGTATATTGTTGAACTGCAAAACCCCACAATTCTCTAAAAACACATTGGGGATCTCGTCAGGACGGCTTAACTAAGCTGCACTGTGATTTCAAGCCCCCAATTCAAAAGTTCAGTTTCTTAAGAGACAGTGCACCTTAAATCAAAATGGCCGAAAAAGACCCTGTACAGTCTCCCACTGCTAAAACAGAGCAAATACTACCAGATACTGTCCATTATGAAGAGGGGGAAACAGTCAGCTTCAGAAACATACCAAGACGCTCTGTCAAACCAACCATAAAGGTCATCGAAAACTATCACAGTACAAAGGATGAGTTCAATGACAACCTGGACGACCTATGGGAATGAGTCACCTCCCTCATGTCAAGCATCCAACGCCACAAAATGATGCAGCGGGTCTACAGGACACTATAAAATGGCTAGACACGGCCTACGGAAGATACAAGAGACTGTCCGCAAGGTACGCCGCCTTCCTAAAGACTCCAATATTGATGAAGCCTCATCAGAGTTAAGCAAAGTAGATCCCACAGAGAAAGGGACGCCGCCATGCAAGACGCCAAAGATAAAGCGGAGCTCCGTATTGCTCATCTGCAAGAATCAAGATCCCGCAGGTCAGGCTCATCCAGACACTCTTCTCGGTCATACAAATCATGCTGCTCAAGAACTTCAGCCCTCAGTGACAGAATCCTAGAGGCCCGTTTAAACGCAGAGCGATCCAAACTAAGACGCTCCTACACAGAAAAGAAAGTAGAAGCAGAGGCAGAAGCCAAGAAAGCAGAGGCCAAGAAAGTAGAAGCAGAGGCAGAAACCAAGAAAGCAGAAGCAGAGGCTCGGGCAAAGATTCTTCAAACAGAAATGGAGGAAGTAATCGCGCTAGCCGAAGTAAAAATACTCAAGCAAGCATTGAATCAAAACCTCGACCCGATTTGCCTACCACCACTGGAAGAAGAGGACCCAGCCGTCCGTACCAGTGATTACGTGCAGAAACAGATATCTGCAGCACACACCTTCTCCAGCGACGTTCAACCCACCAATGTGGAAACGTCCAAGTCAGCCCAACTTACTGTGCCAGTGTTACCCACAGCATCTGCAGAGACCCAAGACCAACGCCATAACGTGTCCCCTCAGGTGCAGCAATCATCCGCATAAACCACAGCTGAACCCTGCAGCAACATCATTCTACCCGGGAACAATTCACCCTTCCACGCCACACAGCTTATATGCCCGAGAGGCAACACAAGCTAACATGGTAACAAGGAGTGAAGGATCGGATACGACCGAGTTAGCCAGGTTTATGGTGAGCAAAGATCTAATCAGCACCAGCCTCTCAAAGTTTGACGACTGTGCAGAGAACTACAGAGCCTGGAAAGCAACCTTCAAGGCCACCATTGCTGACCTCAATCTATCTGCAGAACGGGAGCTCGACCTCATGGTAAAATGGTTGGTCCTGACTCCGCAAACCGTATCAAGAGTCTTCGGACCGTCTACGTGGGGCAAGCTGAAGCAGGTCTCGCTGCTGCCTGGCTGAGACTCGAAAGAACCTATGGCAGCGCTGAGGCCATAGAAAAGTCCCTATTCAAGAGACTGCAGAACGTTCCAAGGATCAACCTTAAGGAAGCCCACAAGCTTCTGGACTTAAGCGACCTGCTTATGGAGCTGGATCTTGCAAAAGGAGACCCTCGTCTGTCTGGATTATGCTACCTGGACAATGCTCATGGGGTGAACTCAATCGTCTCAAAGCTGCCACATAGCCTTCGGAGTTAGGGGGGCACTCCTTGCATCCTTCTACAACTCTGTTGTGGCATCAGTCATCTTCTTTGGTGTGGAGTGCTGGGATAGTGGCATATCAACCAGGGACAGGAATAGGCTGGACAAACTGATTAGAAGGGCCAGCTCTGTCCTGGGATGCCCCCTTGATCCAGTTCAGGAAGTAGGCGACAGGAGGATACTGGCCAAGGTGAGCTACATGGTGCAGAATGATTCCCATCCCATGCATGAGACCGTGACAAAGATGTGCAGTACTGCCAGTGACCGGCTACTTCATTCTAAATGTGAGAGGGAGCGCTATCGAAAGTCCTTCCTTCCTGCTGCAGTTAGGCTGTATAACCAGCACTGTCCAAAACGGAGAATGACCCAAACAGTGAACTGATAGATCCAAAGTTGTGATAGTCCGGTTATATCTTTTTTTTTTCCCGTATATGTACCTACGTACTGTCAATGTTATACCTTTATGCATCTGTATCTGTACTTGTTCCTGCCTTGCTGCTGTAATGCTCTGAATTTCCCCATGGTGGGACGATTAAAGGATTATCTTATCTTATAGTCTGCAGGAGAAGTGGGCAGTATGCGTTTCCAGGTACAAAAGATCACATGATGTCACCTTTCCTCCATTCAATCAGTTCTGCAAGTTTGTCGATGAACAGGCCCAAATGAGGAGCGACCCTAGCCTAGACTTCCTGGAGTCTAACACTACAGCTCCTGCAACACTGTCATCAAGGTATGAAAGCGTCTCACATAGACGCAAGGACTTGAGGAGCAGTATAAGTGTCAGAAAGACTAACCTGCCACCACCTGCAGTAACTGCCGATAAACAGTACACTATTCCATCGAGAGATAAATCTTTCAATCGTGAGTGTCCCATTCACAAAAATCCAAATCATTGAACAAATGTAGAGGCTTCGGGTCCAAAACCATGCAAGAGAGCAAGAAAATCCTCAGCGAACTTGGGGTATGTTTCTAGTGCTGCACCTCATTAGAACACATGGCCAAGGACTGTAAATCTGCCATTAACCCCTTTCTGCCATTAGACGTACTATCCCATCCATGTGCCCTGGGACTTAATTCCCAAGGACGGGATAGTACGTCTAATGCGATCAGCGGCGCCCACATGGTGAGCGCCGCTGATCGCGGCTGGGTGTCAGCTGATTATCACAGTTGACACCCGGCACAATGTGTCAGGGGTGGTCACGGACCGCCCCCGACACGTTAACCCCTTGTACACCGCGATCATACACGATCGCGATGTACCGGGGGTTAAAGGGAAGCATCGGCAGGGAGGGGGCTCCCTCCGTGCTTCCCTGAGCACCCCACGGCAGCGCAATGTGCAGCGCTGCTGCGGGGGCCTCCTTCCCTACAGGCCCCCGGATCCAAGATGGCGACGGGGACCTTCGGGGGCCTGTAGGGAGCTGACTTCCTCACTGCCTGCAAAGCGCAGGCATGAGGAAGTCTGCAGAACTGCCTGTGACAGATTGCTGATCTGTCACGGTGATCTGTAATGTGACAGATCGGCGATCTGTCACAGGACAGTGATGTCCCACCTGGGACTATGTAATAAAGTAAAAAAAAAATGTGTAAAAATAATTAAAAAAAAAAAAAAAATCGCTAAATAAATTAGTAAAATAAAAAAAAAATATTCCCCAATAAATTAATTTTTTGAAAAAAATAAAAAAAAAATAAAAGTACACATATTTGGTATCGCCGCGTCCGTAGCGACCCGCCCTATAAAACTTTCCCATTAGTTAACCCCTTTAGCGAACCCCTTAAAAAACAAAAATAAAAAACGAAGCAAAAAATAATGATTTATTATCATACCACCGAACAAAAAGTGCAATAACGCGCGATCAAAAAGACGCATATATATATCCATGCTACCACTGAAAACATCATCTTGTCCCGCAAAAAATGAGCCACCATACAGCATCATCCGCAAAAAAATAAAAAAGTTATAGCTCGCAGAATAAAGCGATGCAAAAATAATTATTTTTTATATAAAATTGTTTTCATTGCAAAAAACCGACAAAACATAAAAAAACGACCTAAATGAGGTATCGCTGTAACCGTACCGACCCGAAGAATAAAACCGCTTTATCAATTTTACCGCACGCGGAACGGTGTAAACGCACCCCCCCAAAAGAAATTCATGAAACGCTGGTTTTTGTTCATTCTGCGTCCCAAAAATCGGAATAAAAAGCGATCAAAAAATGTCACGTGCCCGAAAATAGTATCAATAAAAACGTCAACTCGTCCCACAAAGAATAGGACCTCACATGACTCGGTGGGTCAAAATACGTAAAAATTATAGCTCTCAATATGTGGTGATGCAAAAACTATTTTTACAATAAAAAGCGTCTTTTAGCGTGCGACAGCCGCCAAACATAAAAACCGACATAAATAGTAAATCAAACCCCCCGTTATCACCCCCTTAGTTAGGGAAAAATAATAAAATAAAAAGTATTTATTTCCTTTTTCCCATTAGGGTTAGGGCTAGGGTTAGGGCTCAGGTTAGGGTTGAAGTTATAATTGGGGGGTTTCCACTGTTTGGGCACATCAGGTGCTCTCCAAATGCAACATGGCGTCTGATCTCAATTCCAGCCAATTCTGCGTTGAAAAAGTCAAATGGTGCTCCTTCCCTTCCAAGCACTGTCATGCGCCCAAACAGTGTTTTACCCCCACATATAGGGTATCAGCATACTCAGGACAAATTGCAAAACAACTTTTGGGGTCCAATTTCTCCTGTTACCCTTAGTAAAATAAAAAATTGGGGGCAAAATATCATTTTTGTGGAAAAAAATGATTTTTTTATTTTCACGCCCAGGCGTTATAAACTTCTGTGAAGCACTTGGGGATTCAAAGTGCTCACCACACATCTAGATAAGTTCCGTGGGGGGTCTAGTTTCCAAAATGGGGTCACTTGTGGGGAGTTTCAATAGTTTAGGTACATCAGGGGCTCTCCAAACGCACATGACACCCGCAGACCAATCCATCAATGTCTGCATTCCAAAACGTCACTACTTCCCTTCCGAGCCCCGACGTGTGCCCATACAGTAGTTTTCTCCCACATATGAGGTATCAACGTACTCAGGACAAATTGGACAACAACTTTTGGGGTCCAATTTCTCCATGTACCCTTGGGAACATGAAAAAATTGGTGACTAAAAGATCATGTTTGTGGCAAAAATACGATTTTTTTATTTTCATGCCCGGGCGTTATAAAGTTCTGTGAAGCACTGGGGGGTTCAAAATGCTCACCACACATCTAGATAAGTTCCTTGGGGGGTCTAGTTTCCAAAACGGTGTCATTTGTGGGGGGTTTCCACTGTTTTGGTACATCAGGGGTTTTCCAATCGCAACATGGTGTCCGATCTCAATTCCAGCCAAAAACGTCAAATGGCGCTGCTTCCCTTCCGAGCTCTGCCATGCGCCCAAATAGTGGTCTACCCCCACATGTGGGGTATCAGCGTACTCAGGACAAATTGCACAATAACTTTTAGGGACCTGTTACCCTTGGAAAAGTAAAAATTGAGGGTGAAAAGATCATTTTTGTGGAAAAAATATGATTTTTTAACTGTACCGCTGTACATTATAAACTTCTGTGAAGCCCTTGTGGGTTCAAAGTTCTCACCACATATCTAGATAAGTTCCTTGGGGGGTCTAGTTTCCAAAATGGGGTCACTTGGGGGGGTTTCCACTGTTTAGGTACATCAGGGGCTCTCCAAACGCGACATGGCGTCCGATCTGAATTCCAGCCAATTTTGCATTGAAAAAGTCAAACGGCGCTCCTTCCCTGTTGAGGTCTGCCATGCGCCGAAACAGTGGTTCCCCCACACATATCAGTGTACTCAGGACAAATTGCACAATAACTTTTGCAGTCCAATTTCTCCTGTTACCCTTGGTAAAATAAAAAAAATTGAACCTGAAGTATTTTTTTAGTGAAAAAAAGTTAAATGTTCATTTTTTTTTAAATATTCAAAAAATTCCTGTGACGCACTTAAAGGGTTAATAAACTTCTTGAATGTGGTTTTGAGCACCTTAAGGGGTGCAGTTTTTAGAATGGTGTCACTTTTGGGTATTTTCTATCATATAGACCCCTCAATGTGGCTTCAAATGTGATGTGGTCCGTAAAAATAAAATGGTGTTGCAAAAATGAGAAATCGCTGGTCAATTTTTAACCCTTATAACTTCCTAACAAAAAAAATTTTGGTTTCAAAATTGTGCTGATGTAAAGTAAACATGTGGAAATGTTAGTTATCAAGTTTTTTGTGTGCCGTATCTCTGTGATTTAAGGGCATAAAAATTCAAAGTTGGAAAATTGCAAAATTTTCAAAATTTTCGCCAAATTTCCGGTTTTTTTCACAAATAAACGCAAGTTATTTGAATGAAATTTTACCACTCACATGAAGTACAATATGTCACGAGAAAACAATGTCAGAATCACCGGGATCCATGGAAGCGTTTCAGAGTTATTACCTCATAAAGGGGCAGTGGTCAGAATTGTAAAAATTGGCCTGGTCATTAACGTGCAAACAACCCCTGGGGCTTAAGGGGTTAAGTGTGAAGAGTGTCATAGTGACAAACACCCATCAGCTTTGCATCCAACCTCAGCCACCAGCGATCCAGCAGTCGCAGTTACCTCTAGTCCGGCTACAAGCTATGGCGGGGAGCCACAGAATAGCGCTAGTTCTACCACGGCTGTCTCCTGTTCATGCTCAGAGGTATCTGGGGAGAGCCAAAGTGATAAATGCTGTGCCAGGATATGCCTAATCAGAGTTTATCCAGAAGGGCAACCAGAGAAGGCAGTAAAAATGTATGCCATCATTGATCAGAGCAATCGATCCCTAGCTGGACCTACGTTCTTTGAAGCCTGTGGAATCAAGGGACCAGCAACAACCAGAACAACAGAACAACCATTCTGGTCATGCTTTTGTGAACTTGCTCCAGTTTGTTGATGTCTTTTTTAAAATGTGGCGCCCAAAACTGGACACAGTATTCCAGATGAGGTCTGACTAAAGAGGAGTAGAGGGCAATAATGACTTCACGTGATCTAGACTGTATGCTTCTGTTAATACATCCTAGAATTGCATTTGCCTTTTTTGCTGCTGCATCGCACTGTTGACTTGTGTTCAGTCTGTGATCTATTAGTATACCCAAGTCTTTTTCACATGTGCTGTTGCTTAGCCCTATTCCTCCCAATCTGTATATGCTTTTTTATTGCCCAGATGTAGTACTTTGCGTTTTCTCTGTTAAAAACCATTCTGTTAGTAGCAGGGGGTCCTCCTCCCTCTGCAGTCCATCATTTGGTCTGGAGGTGTTATCAGGAGGTCCGCCTCTCTCTGCAGTCCATCATCTGGTCTGGAGGTGTTAGCAGGGGGTCCTCCTCCCTCTGCAGTCTATCATCTGGTCTGGAGGTGTTAGCAGGAGATCCTCCTCTCTCTGCAGTCCATCATCTGGCCTGGAGGTGTTAGCAGGGGGTCCTTCGCCCTCTGCAGTCCATCATCTGGTCTGGAGGTGTTAGCAGGGAGTCCTCCTCCCTCTGCAGTCCATCATCTGGTCTGGAGGTGTTAGCAGGGGGTCCTCCTCCCTCTGCAGTCCATCATCTGGTCTGGATGTTTTAGCAGTAGTGGATCCTCCTCCCTCTGCAGTCCATCATCTGGCTTGGAGGTGTTAGCAGGGGGTCCTCCTCCCTCTGCAGTCCATAATCTGGTCTGGATGTGTTAGCAGTAGTGGATCCTCCTCCCTCTGCAGTCCATCATCTGGTCTGGAGGTGTTAGCAGGGGGTCCTCTTCCCTCTACAGTCAATCATCTGGCTTGGAGATGTTAGCAAGGGGTCCTGCTCCCTTTGCAGTCCATCATCTGGCTTGGAGGTGTTAGCAGGGGGTCGTTCTCCTTCTGCAGTCCATCATCTGGCTTGGAGGTTTTAGCAGGGGGTCCTCCTCCGTCTGCAGTCCATCATTTGGTCTGGAGGTGTTAGCAGTGGTGGATCCTCCTCCCTCTGCAATCCATCTGGTCTGGAGGTGCTAGAAAAGCAGAATCTCCCCTCAAGTGACCCAATTTTGGAAATTAATACCCCTTTGGGAATTAATCTACAGTTGTAGTGACTATTTTGACTCCATGGGTGTTTTCCAGAAACAAGCAGCAGTGGATATTGCGGAGTGAAAACTGCAAATTGCCGCTGTAGTGACTAGTACATTATGCCCAGGTCATGCTTCTGGAGACACGCACCTGTTCATTAGGCGGGCTCACATCACTACAGAAATGCCAAACATGTGCGTGCTAAATATGGTTTAGGGCATTCTCTTATGTCCAGATAATTCCGGTACCGGAAAAAACGGTACCAGAGCTATCCGTGTGGATACGTGGAACATCCGTGTGGCACAGTGTGGCAGCCGTGTGCCGCATCAGGACCACATGGACGGCCGCTGGGGAAGAAGCGCTACTGTAAGCCGCTGTTCCCCGGTGGCTGGTGCTGAATGCGACTGTCATTCTTTTCTCCTGCTCTGCCGGCAACATCGAGCAGGAGAGAAATAATGAACAAAAACCCGATGTGGGGTCTCCCTCTGTTTGTGGACCAACTCGGCAAAACTCACAGCTGGGGGCTGCTGTTCTCAGGCTGGAAAGGGGCCATCAATCTTGGCCCCCCCCACAGCCTAAAAACAGCAGCCCCCAGCTGCCCAGAAAAGGTGCATCTATTAGATGCACCTATTCTGGAGCTTTGTAGGGTTCTTCCCACTTGTCTTGTAGCAGTGGCAAGTGTTGTAATAAGGAGCTAATGCCACCTTTCTATTGTAAGGTGGCATTAAGCCCAGATTAGTAATGGAGAGGTGTCAATTAGACACCTCTCCATTACTAATCTTAGAGTTATTCAAGGGTTAAATAAACACACAGTAAGATCAAAGTATTTTAATGAAAGAATACACCACACAGTGTTTAAAGCATTATTATTTATTTACGGACCGTATGAACCATTCATGTTAATATGTCTACGTGTGTCAGTGTCTCCGGTACATTAGGAAACTGTCACTACAAGTACTGGAGCCACTGACATTTGAAACTGGCCTTAAGCACACTGTGGGCACAGAAGGGAGGGGGCATTTGGATTTGGGAGCGGAGAAGTTGCTGAATTTCTTTTAGGAGGGCGAGGCGCTGTAGCACTTTTACAGAGCCTTTGTGCTACAAATAACATGAAAGTGTGGGGAAGGTGACTTGACGGACAGCCGTGACTGGCAGTAGGAGGGGACGGGTTGTGCACCAGAGACGGAGATTGACAGGATAGAAGGGTGACAGCTGGGAAAGGTAGATAGGAGGGTGTAGTACAGAGAAATCAATAGTATAACGTGGCACAGCTGTGTCGGTGCACAAAAGAAGGTTCCCACACCAGTATAGAATAATCAAAAAATTTTTGGCACTCAACTTGTTGCAAAGATGATGGTGGATGCCGTGTTTACACAGGTCCTGCTGCCACCCACCAACGACAGACATTTGAAACTACAGCCAGCTGCTGTTCTTGCAGCGCGAAATTGGGGTTTTCTATGAGTCACAGGATTTAACAATCCCACAAGTAATCCCTTTTGGGACAATTCCCTTCAGGCATAGCCATAGGATGTTTATGCCAACTTCTGGTTGGTGCAACCTTTGGAGCTTTTCAAAGTCACAGATCTAATAATCCTGTATATGATCTCGTTTGGAATATTTCTCTACTACCCCTTCTCTTTGAAATCTACAGTTTACTGATGAAGGCTAGTTGATACAGCCGAAACGTCTATATTTGTGACTGCAAATAAAAATTCTTCATCTTTGCAACGAGTTGAGTGCCAAAAATTTTTTGGTTATTAGTACCGAGAAATGACCACAGGATGGCAGGGGAGAGTGGTTGAAGACTGAACATCAGCTTATGGCTCAAGAAAACGCTTAGTTTTAGGCTGAGTTCACACGTGGCGTTTTTTTCGCGTTTCCGCGGCGGTTTTAACCGCGCGATTTTGCCGCGAAAACGCGAAAAATAAGCATCCCATGCATTCCTATGGGATTCCGCAATGCTGTACTAATGCTGCGGTTTTTACCGCGGCGGAATCGCTTCGCGGTAAAAACCGCAGCATGCTCATTAATTTGCGGAATCGCGGCGATCCCGCACCCATAGGAATGCATTGTTCCGCTTACTTTCCGCATGTGGCTGTGCACACCATGCGGAAAGTAAGCAGAACATTTGCGGATGGTACCCACGGTCCGGAGGAGAGGAGACTGTCCTCCGGGCTTTGGATACCATATCCCTGTAAAAAATAGAATTTAAAATAAAAAATATTGTTATTCTCACCTTCCGGCGTCCTGCGCAGTCTTCCCGCTTCTCTTCACGCTCTCGTTCCCAGTAGTCCTTTGCGAAAATGCCCGCGATGGCGTCCGTTCTCGCGGGATCGCGAAGTCTCGCGGTCATTCGCGCGACGTCATCGCGAATTACCGCGAGACGTCGCGATCCCGCGAGAACTGACGTCATCGCGGGCATTTTCGCAAAGGATTACTGGGAACGGATGCGAGGGACGTCGGAGGGTAAGAATAACACCAATTTTTTTTTTTTTTTTTACATTCTATCTTTTACTACTGATGCCGCATAGGCCGCCTCAGTAGTAAAAAGTTGGTCACACTTGTCAAACACTATGTTTGACGAGTGTGACCAACCTGTCAATCAGTTCTCCAAGCGATGCTACAGATCGCTTGGAGAACGCTAGCATTTTGCAAGCTAATTACGCTTGCAAAATGCTAGTTTTTCCGCGGGAAAATCGCGGGAATTTAAAATGCGATTTTCCCGCGGACTGGAATTCCGGAATTCTCGCGGTAATTTCCGCGAGAGTTCCGGTACGTGTGCACTTAGCCTTAGGGTGCGGAGATAGGAACCCAAGAGGGGAATTCCCCAGTGAGAGAGGGGATAAATAGAACTGGTTGGGGTTCCAGACAGGCCAGTCCCAGGAGGAGCTCAGGAAAGGAAGACTCAGGCCAGAAGACCGGAAACAGTGGAAGAGCTCGACCAAGGGACTGACAGAGAAGAGACAGTCGGGGGGGGTGGCCCTGACCCGACGGACCGCAGGACAGACAAGGCCCCGGGGGGTACCGATTGGACGACGACCTCGGGCAGGTGAAGCGCTGGTGGTAGATTGGTCTAGGACAGCCCCAGTGCAAGATCCGAGGGGGGACATTACTTCGACTGGAGCAAAGGTGCAGGTACCTGGGCCTGGAGACAGTGAACTGTAAGGAGGCTGCGGTTGCGTGGTTGTGGTCGTCAGGAGGACGACGAATAAATCCGGAACTGTTACTATTGAAGTCAGTCTCCGCCTTGTCCTAGCATCGCCTGGTGTCTGTGTCATCCGGACAGGGTAAGCAGTGGTCCACCCCCCAATCCCAGCCCCCCTACCACAGAAGCACCCTAGATTTCCATTGACAGATGATGGAACTAAGTGGAGACTTGCTTTTTTTGTGGCTTCAGTTGAAATTTTATTGGGAATATTTTACATAACATTTGGGATCACTTTTTTTCTGACGCTCTACGCTGAGCGCTTACATTGCGCTTTACTTCTATATCTCCAAGTGATGTCAGTCAGAAGAAACCCCCGAGGGATCCATTCACTATAATGAGGCAGCAGTTATTCTAGACTCCGTCTGACCTCTATTCAGCATTGTCCTTTTCAGAAGTGCACAAAACTATAGCCAACGACACTTTTTATGCACACCTAAAAGATAGACACCACCGGATCATACGCCAGACAGCGCCCAGTGCCTCCCATGTGCCTCATTATAGGGAACTGTGTATTTCAGAGATTTACATGGAAACCCCGGTGTAAGCACTCAACATAGAGCACAGAATGTATTTGAGCAGAGCCTTACTGCGATCTTTGGAAGGCAGAAAAGCCAATTCAAAAGCCGTTGATTTGTTCAATTTATTTTTTACGCCGTTCCTCGTGCAGTATAAGTGGTTAGACTACTTTATTCTTTGGGTCGGTGCGATTACAGCAATACAAGATTTATATAGGTTTTCTGTTTGGCTGCTCTCACATACTAAGATGATTTTTATTGCAAAAACAAGTTTTTGCATTACCATATTTAGATAGCTAACTTTTCCATTTTTCAGCCGACAGTCATGTGACGCTTGTTTCTTGCGGGACGAGTTGACATTTTTATTGGTACCATTTGCAGGTACATGACATTTTTATATTTGCTTTCAATCCCAATTTTTGGGAGACAGAAGGAACAAAACACAGCAATTCAGGATTTTTGTCTTCATGCCATTCCGTGTTTAAACTGATAAAGCAGCTTAAGGCTATGTGCCCACGTAGCGTTTTAAAACACTCACTAAAAACCGGACTCCTTCCCCAAAAAAAACACACGATTTCACCGCGATTTTACCGCGATTATGATCGTGATTTTGCCGCGATTTTCGCGTGCGATATTCAAGCACTTTCCAAGCGATTTGAAGCATCGCTTGGAAAGTGATTGACAGGTTGGTCAAACATAGTGTTTGACAAGTGTGACCAGGTTTTTACTATTGCGCCTATGCGGCATCAATAGTAAAAGATAGAATGTTAAAATGCTAAAAAAAAATAAAAAAAATCGGGGTATATTTACCTTCCGGCGTCCCGCGCTGCATTCCCGGGCCTCAGCGTTCCCAGTAATGCCTTGCGAGACCTGTGATGACGTAGTCTCGCGTTGCTATAGCGATCTCGCGAGACCGCTAGAGTCACGCGAGACTACGTCATTACAGGGCCTTGCCGCAAGGCATTATTGGGAACGCTTAGGCCGGGAATGCAGCACCGGACGCCGGAAGGTAAATATACCCTGATTTTTTATTCTTTTTTTTTACAGGGGTATGGTACCCAGGGCCTGGAGGACAGTCTCCTCTCCTCCACACCGTGGGTACCAACCGCACATGAGGCGCTTAACTTCCCGCATGGTGGGCATAGCCACATGCGGGAAGTAAGCGATTCTCATGCATTCCTATGGGTGCGGAATCGTGGCAATTGTTTGCGATTCTGCACAAAAGAATGAGCATGCTGCGATTTTTTCCGCAATGCGATTCCACCGCGGAAAAAAGCGCAGCATTAGCACAGCATGTGCGGAATGCCATAGGAATGCATGGGGGGCGTTCTGTACACGATTTTTAAACGTTTTCGCAGCGTTTTCGCGCCGAAAATCGCGGCAAAAACACTTAAAAATCGCTACGTGGGCACACAGCCTTATTCTTCAGGTCCATATGATTACAGCAATATCACAGTTGTATAGTTTTTGCTTTGGCGCTTACACAAACTATTTAGAAAAAGTAATTTTTTGCATACCTTTATTCTGAGAGCTGTAACTTTTTTTTTTATTCTGCTGATGGAGCTTTATGGTGGCTTGTTTTTTGCGGGACTAGATGACGTTTTTCAGATACCATTTTTATTTATATTCCTCTTATTGATCATGTGTTATTCCACTTTGTGTTTGGCGGTATAATGTTAAAAGCAATTTTTGCCTAGCTTTTTTTTTTTTTTTACTGTTAGCTGAAGGAATTAACTAGTGGAATAGTTTTATAGGGCAGGTCGTTCGGGACAAATGTGCACTTTACTTGTATTTATTGGACTAATATATTTAAACTTTTTTTTTTACATTGTGCCAGAAAGAGATATCAACTTTATACTGACTGCTGATTTAATACTCTGCAATGCTTCTGCATTGATGTCCCGATTATTGTCATGATGACCCGATGTACTCATGACAAAATCCGGGTCACCAGAGTTAGCAAAGTTGATTAATCATGCTCAGAACATGATGAAGCAAGTTTGACTGTCAGTGCAGCACTGGCAGCTTGCATAGCATAGGGAAGCTCCAGAATGACCCGATCTATGAAACTGTCCCACTAGTTAACCCCTTTTAGTAAACACCGTAAAAACTAAATAAAAAAACAAGGCAAAAACATTGCTTTTTCATACCAACAAACAAAGTAAAATAAAACAATCAAAAAGCTGAATATAAATAAACAAGAAACCACTAAAAACAACATCTTATCTCACAAAAAACAAGCTGCCATACAGCTCCATCAGTGGAAAAATAAAATTCTAGATCTCGGAATGAAGCGATGCAAAAATAATTTTTTTCTATAAAATAGTTTGTGTAAAAGCATCAAAATGTAAAAAATAAATGTGGTATCGCTGTAATGCTTCTGACCTGAAGAATAAAGCTGCCTTATCAATTTTACCACATGCGGAATGACATAAAAAAAAATTCTGAATTGCTGGTTTTTGTTCATTCTGTCTCCCAAAAATCAGAATAGAAAGCGATCAAAAGTGTCCTTTATCATTTGATGGTACAAATAAACTCATCCCGCAAAAAACAAGCCCTCACACGAGTCTGCCGAAATATGGAAAAATGATAACTATCTAAACATAGCGATGCCAAAAAGCCGGATTACTTACCAGTAATGCTCTTTTAATGAGTCCACAACAGCACCCACATGAGAGGGATCCGCCCATAGGAACAGGAAACCTACAGAAATAAAAGGGGCGGCCCCCCCTCTCCCCCTCAGTTGTGTTTCAGAGTACGAGAGGAACCACCAGGTATTAGTCCAAATACTTATCCACAGTTCTAATATATCCACATCCACCAGTGAGGGAACTATTATTCTTATCCGTAACACATCTGACCAAGGGAGGGTAGTGAGTGGGTGCTATCGTGGACTCATTATAAGAGCATTACCGGTAAGTAATCCGGCTTTTTACCCTTCGCCATGACAGCACCCACATGAGAGATTTGCAGAGAACAGTCTCCTGCGTGGGATCACCGTGTTGAGGACAGCTCTACCAAAAGCCAAGTCATATGAAGATGACAGATCAAGCCCATAATGATTGTAGAAAGTCGAGGGTGTCGACCAGGTTGCGGCCTTACATATAAGGTCAATAGAGATGTCTGCCTTCTCCACCCAGGAGGATGACATATCCAGAGCAGAATGTGCCTTCCACCCCTTCTGGAGGACTCTCGCCTTTTATCGAGTAGGCCAGACAGATAGCATCTCTGATCCATCGGGACAAGGTAGCTCTTGTGGCCTTGAAAAGAGATAAACAGAGCCCTACTCTACCTCCAGGATCGGGTTCTCTTTATGTAACTCAAGACTGCTCTCCTCACATCCAACGTGTGAAACGTCTCTTCCTCTGGACTTGACGGATTGTCATAAAAGGAAGGAAGGAAAATCTCCTGTGATCTATGATAGCTTGTCGCCACTTTAGGGAGGTATGATGGATCTGGCCCTTTTACATTTAGCGATGCACCAGCGATCCGACCCGGTCTGGATCGCTGGTGCATCGCTAAATGATCGCTAGTGAGCTTTCACACAGAAAGATCTCACAGCGATGCAGCAGTGACGCAGCACACGATACTTACCTTTCACACACAGCGATCCTGACGTCCTCCCGCCCGCTTCCAGTGTCGCTCGTCTCACACAGCAGGAAGCCCAGCAGGAAGCAGACGACGAGAAATGGAGCCGCCCAATCTCGCGCGATCAGCGATGGACAGCAGGGGAGTCGGTCGGAGGTATCACACATAGCGATATCGCTATAACGTCACAAAATCGGTGACGTTATAGCGATATCGCTATGTGTAAAACCCCCTTTATCCTATCCTGGAATATTAATAGGAAGGGAGGGCCTACAGAAAGGGCCTGGAAATCACTACCTCTCCCGGCAGATGTTAGGGCCAGTAATAGGACTACCTTATACGAGATGTTTTTTTAGGAAGATAGATTCTAATGGCTCGAAAGGGAGGCCAGTTAGGGCATCCAGAACCAGATTCAGATACCAAGGTGGCAACCGCGGAATGTGGACTGGGTTGCTTCTCTCGCATGCCTTAATGAATCATGACACCCATCTATCTTCTGCTATGTTAGCACCATAAAGGGCTCCTAAAGCAGGCACCTGGACTTTTAACGTATTAACTTATAAACCCAGTTCTCGTCCTTTTTGCAAGAACTTTAGGATGGCTGTAGTCGGAACTATCTGAGAAAAAGGGTTCCGTATAGTAGTTCAGAAACTTTCTCCACACTCTGCCATATATCGTAGTTGTGGATTCTTTACTACTCTGCAGCAGTGTATTGATAAGGTTATTGGAAAAGCCCCTTGACCTTAGTAGCTGCCTCTCAAATTCCACGCCGTCAAATGCAGGAATTTTACTTGAGGGTGACAGAATGGTCCTTGAGAGAGCAGGTCCTTGACTGCCAGAAGTATCCAGGGGGTGCATATTTCCCCCTCCACTGTAAATCTCTAAAATATGTGATTCAGATGGCACCCTGTGGAAAATCCCCCTGTAGTGAGGCAGATGCAGGCACTGTGGATGATGTCTGACCTATGACCTTGCGGTGTCTGTCTTTTTAGCTGTGCATAAGCATGCAGTTGGCCAGTTCTGAAAAGGACAATGCTGAACAGAGGCCAGACAGAGTCCAAAGTAACTCTGCTGAATGGATCCCTCGGAGGTTTCATCTGAAATCGTGTCACTCAGAGATTTAGACAGATACCCCAAAGGAAGTGCCCAGCATAGAGATCCAGATAAAGGTGACCCGAAGCATTGTTAAATATTCCCAATAAAAGCTTCAACTAAAATCATTAAAAAGCAAGCACCCATTCAGGTTCGTCATCTCGGTGGAATTATAGAGGGCTTCCATGTTACTGGTAGTAAAAAGGCTCTGGAAAAGAGAAATGGCTCCTCGCCTTCCAAAAGAAATTCATCATATTCTGTGCTCCCAAATCCAAATGTCCCCCTCCTTTCTGAGTAATAATAATAATAATAATAATGGTATACATAATAAAAAAAGTACAATAATCTTAATACAAGTCACGACTGGTACAGGAGGAGAGGACCCTGCCCACGATGGCTCACAATCTACAAAGGATGGTTGAGGATACAATAGGTGAGGGCAGAGCTGGTCGTGCAGTGGTTTGGTGGATCGGTGGTTACTGCAGGTTCTAGGCTTATCAGAAAAGATAGATCTTCAGGTTCCTTTTGACTGTTTCCACGGTAGGTGAGAGTCTGATATGTTGGGGTAGGAGTTCCAGAGGAGGGGGGGATGCATGGGAGAAAGCTTGTATGCGATTGTGGGAAGAGGAGATAAGGGGAGAATAGAGAAGGAGATCTTGTGAGGATCAGAGGATGTGTGCTGGTAGGTACCGAGAGACAGGTTGTGGATGGCTTTGTATGCCATGGTTGGGGTTTTGAACTGGAGTCTCTGGGTAATGGGGAGCAAGTGAAGGGATTGACAGAGGAGAGGCTGGAGAATAGCGGGGGGATAGGTGGATTAGTTAGGCAGCAGAGTTTAGGATAGATTGAAGAGAATGTTTTAGAGGGGAGGCCACAGAGCAGGAGGTTGCAGTAGTCAAGGCAGGAGATGATGAAGGCATGCACTAGTATTTTTGCAAATTCTAGGTTGAGGAATGTATGAACCTGGGAGATGTTTTTGAGTTAGTCGGCAGGAAGTGGAAAGGGCTTGGATATGTGTTTTGAAGGAGAGGATTACCCCAAGGCAGCGAGCTTGTGGGACTGGGGAGAGTGAGCAGCCATTTACTTTAATGGACAGATAGGTTTGTTGGGGGAGTCGAGTGGGATGGGGAAAGATGATGAATTCTGTTTTGTCCATGTTTAAGTTTTAGAAATGTATCAGAGAAGGCTGAAATAGGCTACAGACATTACCACAAAAATGTCCAAAAACATACTAATGTGGTAGGGGAACCTTCACCATAAAGGACTTCCCAGCGGTAGGGGAACCTTCACCATAAAGGACTTCCCAGCATGCATAAAGTACAGGGGCGTGTGAAATACATAGACCAAAAAGTGGATACAAAGTATCCTGAACACACCACTCACAAAGAGAGATATATCATGAATAAAAAATAAATTTTATTAAGTAAATTCATATAATAGATAAATAGACAAACAAAAAACAAATAAGAGGAAGGAATGTATACCCAAGTGAAATACACACAAATACATCAGGGGCTCTGCAAATGTAACATGACGCCCGCAGACCATTCCATCAAAGTCAGCATTTCATAATGTCACTACTTCCCTTCCAAGCCCCGACGTGTGCCCAAACAGTGGTCCCCACCCACATATGGGGTACCAGCGTACTCAGGACAAACTTGACAACAACTTTTGGGGTCCAATTTATCCTGTTACCCTTGTGGAGAAAAAATTGCTGGCTAAAAATCTTTTTTTTTTTTTTTTTTTTTAGGAAAAAAAATGATTTTTTGTTTTCACGGCTCTGCGTTATAAACTTCTGTGAAGCACTTTGGGGTTCAAGGTGCTCACCACACATCTAGATAAGTTCCCTAGGGGGGGTCTAGTTTCCAAAATGGGGTCATATGTGGGAAGTTTCCACAGTTTAGGTGCATCAGGGGCTCTGCAAATGTAACATGATGCCCGCCGACCATTCCATCAAAGTCAGCATTTCAAAATGTCACTACTTCTCTTCCGAGCCCCGACGTGTGCCCAAACAGTGGTCCCCCCCCATATATGTACTCAGGACAAACTGGACAACAACTTTTGGGGTCCAGTTTCTCCTGGTACCCTTGTGAAAATAAAAAATTGCGCACTAAAAAATAATTTTTTGAGGAAAAAAAAATATTTTTTATTTTCACGGCACTGCGTTATAATCTTTTGTGAAGCACTTGGGGGTTCAAAGTGCTCACTATGCATCTAGATAAGTTCCTTAGGGGGGCTAGTTTCCAAAATGGTGTTACTTGTGGGGGGATTTCACTGTTTAGGCACACAGGGGCTCTCCAAACGCGACATGGTGGCCGATAACGATTGGAGCTAATTTTCCATTCAAAAAGTCAAGTAGCGCTCCTTCCCTTCCAGACCCTGCCGTGTGCCCAAACAGTGGTTTATGACCACATATGAGGTATCGGTGTACTCAGGAGAAATTGTCCAACAAATTTTAGCATCCATTTTATCCTGTTGCCCATGTGAAAATTAAAAAACTGAGGCTAAAAGAAAATTTTTGTGAAAAAAAAAGTACTAAATGTTATTTAGTAACCACTTTGTGTCACATAACTCTCTGGTTTAACAGAATAAAAACTCAAAATTTGAAAATTGCGAAATTTTCTAAATTTTTGCCAAATTTCTGATTTTTTCACAAATAAACGCAAAAATTATCGACCTAAATTTACCACTAACATGAAGCCCAATATGTCACGAAAAAACATCTCAGAATCGATAGGATCTGTTGAAGCGTTCCTGAGTTATTACCTCATAAAGGGACACTGGTCAGAATTGCAAAAAATGGCCAGGTCATTAAGGTCAAAATAGGCTGGGTCATGAAGGGGTTAAAACAATGAATTGAATGAATTATACATACATCATAGGAGGTATATTTGGATCACAGTGTGTGAACCATTATATTATAAGCACCACTGTGATCCACTAGTTTCCTAGTGATAGGTCTCAGATTATATAACATAAATGATATCCCAGCTATGATCCTCATTGAATGCTGGCATTCAATTTATTATAAACACTAATCCTACTAATAGTTGGCCATAAGTTCCTATTTATACATATGGGTTAAATTATGCATCAATGATATTTTATATGCAGTATGCAAAGCAGCTATAATTAGAAATTATTACCGATTTACCAAAACAGCTCTCATACATAAATTATATTGCCTTTATAAGCTGAGCTGTACATGCCAAGGTTTGCAAACTCAGGTGAATAATGTCCGCGCCACTATCTGGAAGAAACACTAGGCATATTAGCAAGTGCCGACTACCCCATCCTGTCATGTCGGACACTGTTCACACCAGGGTGTCCGGCAGACAGCGGTAATACCCTATTCCACTACAGTATGCTCAGGGCCTTTGTTGGGTATTCTGTTCCAGTCGGGATAGGGTTAACCAGGTTGTCATGCTGGCTGAGGGCTGGGCCACGCCCTTGGTCTTTAAATAGTCCGTCCTGACTATGGGCGTCACCGACTATAGCTTTTGCCTAGTGCTAGCAATACCGGTCAGCAGTGGTGGTTTTGGAGCGTCTGATATCTGGTGCAGTATATCTCTCAGTTGTTCTTTCTCCTATCTGTTATATATATATATTTGGTTGCCCTTGCACATTATTGTATTCCCTTGTGTATTAACGGTGTGGTGTTTCTTTTACCCCTGTCCATACATATTTGTGGGGTCTGGTGTCTGGTCCCCTCACCGGGTGGAGGGTGGTGGGTTCAGCTTAGGGCTGGACAGGAGACAGGGACAGGGTGGAGGCCCAGGCAGGCACACCTTCAGTGTAAACCCTGGGTTGAGGGACAGACAGGGTTTTCCCTAGTCTGAGGGACACTGCAGGGGTCCCGGGGTTTTAGCCTAAAGTAACCTAGGCATACCATGACATTATAGTCGGCCCAAATACTAAAGTAAGAAAAAAAAAAAAAAGTATAGATAGGGAATATAGGGGTTACTTACTATGGATCCTATACTTTCCCTAACCAAGCAGCTGGAGGTTCTATCCATACAGGTCACTGAACTTAGGGGGGGCGGTCCAGCAACAAGGCCTGTCAGCTCCTGCGGTACCTGCTGAGGCTGCAGCCAGGGCAGCTGAACCCAAGTTTCCCCTTCCTGAACGATTTGCTGGTGATCGTGGTAAGTTCACGGTTTTTCGTGAATCATGCAAATTGTATTTCCGTATGCGTCCACATTCCTCAGGTAATGAGGCTCAACGCGTGGGCTTGGTGATTTCTTTGCTGAGTGGTGATCCACAGGCTTGGGCCTTTTCACTCCCTTCTGACTCACCGGCATTTGAGTCTGTAGATTTTTTTTTCTCTGCTCTGGGTTTGATCTATGACGATCCGGATAGATTAAACTTAGCAGAGTCTAAGATACGCTCACTACTACAGGGTGAGCGACCAGCTGAGGATTACTGCACGGAATTCCGGCGCTGGGCGGTGGACACGCAGTGGAATGACCCTGCGCTTAGAAGTCAATTTTTGCATGGGGTTTCTGGAAGGGTTAAACAGACTCTCCTAATGTACGAGACTCCCGCCTCTCTGGAGGCTGCGATGGCACTTGTAGTACGCATAGACCGCCGTCTCCGTCAGGGGGCGCTGGTTTCGTTGCCTCCGGGAGGTGGGGGAGTTGTAGGTGAGGTTGCCTCGGGTGAATCCGTGGAACCCATGCAGATCGCTGGTATAGCACAGTCACCGAGTAACAAGCCTAAACATCCTTGGCACAGGAGGCAGGGGGTTTGTTTTTTTTGTGGCAAAGGAGGACATTTTATTAACGCTTGCCCCCTGGTACCTAAGAAGGGTGCGCCGGCGGAAAACTGATAGGCTCAGAGGGTTTGGAGGAGTCTAGTCTGAGCCTTTGTGTATCCTCCGTCATGGTTTCCCAGTGTATGCTCCCTGCTAGGGTAGCACTTGGGGGGCAAATGCTCTCTATTACAGTTTTTGTTGATAGTGGCTCAGCTGCCAATCTCATTGATGAGAAGTTCGCGCATACAGCGGGATTTCCGGTGGAGAAATTGCCGAACCCCATCCGGGTGGTTACCATCAATGCTTCCCCGTTGTTTCAAGGGGAGATCACAGAGTGTGTGTTGGATATACAACTCCACATTGGAGTATTACACTCAGAGCGGGTAACTTGTAAGGTGCTTAGTAACTTACCGGCTCAGATGGTTCTGGGCTTTCCATGGTTGTCAATGCATAATCCGGTTATTGATTGGAAGACCCAGGACATAATTCAGTGGAGCAGGGAGTGTCAGGAGAGGTGCCTGGCTACATGTATTTCCGCTTTGACTCCCAGTATCCCGGAGCCGTTGCTGGACTATGCGGATGTATTTTCTGAGAAAGGTTGTTCAGAACTACCACCGCATCGCCCCTATGACTGTGCTATTAGGTTGAAACCAGGGGCCAAGTTACCTAAAGCTAGAATGTTTAATATCTCAGGTCCCGAGAGGCTAGCTCTCAAGGAGTACATTGCGGATAGTCTGAGCAAGGGTCATATTAGACCTTCCTCTTCTCCTCTGGCTGCTGGCTTCTTCTTTGTTAAAAAGAAGGATGGCGGTTTACGCCCGTGTCTGGATTTCAGAGAACTCAACCAGATTACGGTTCGTTATCCTTACCCTATGCCACTTATGCCCGATTTGTTCAACCAAGTGGTTGGTGCCAAGTGGTTCTCCAAACTGGACCTCAGGGGGGCGTACAATCTTATAAGAGTCCGTCAGGGGGATGAGTGGAAGACGGCATTCAATACCCCTGAGGGTCACTTTGAGAGTTTGGTAATGCCGATTGGGTTGACTATGGCACTGGCGGTCTTTCAACATTTCATAAATGATGTCTTCTCTCATTTTTTGGGGAGATTTGTTATAATTTATCTAGACGACATCCTCATTTTCTCTCGCGACCGTGATACACATATAGAGCATGTTAGACAGGTCCTGCAGTTGCTCAGAGAGAACAGGCTCTGTCAAGCTTGAAAAATGTGTGTTTGTCATACAGGAGCTACCGTTCTTGGTTATATAATCTCCGCCTCAGGGTTTAAGATGGACACCGCAAAGGTGCAGGCGGTACTACATTGGGATCGGCCTGATAATCTTAAGGCGCTTCAGCGATTTCTTGGCTTCTCCAATTACTATAGGAAATTTATTAAGAATTTCTCTATGATTGCCAAACCACTTACTGACATGACTAAGAAGGGTACCGACTTTTCTGACTGGTCTGAGCCTGCGGTACAGGCGTTTGAATTCCTCAAGAATAGTTTTGCCTCAGCGCCCATTCTGGTGCAGCCCGATGTCTCCTTACCGTTTGTCGTGGAGGTGGATGCGTCGGAGGTTGGAGTGGGGGCTGTACTGTCTCAGGGCCCATCTTGGGCCAAGTTGCATCCGTGTGCCTACTTCTCCAAGAAGCTGTCGCCTGCGGAGCGTAATTATGATATTGGCAACAGGGAATTGTTGGCCATCAAATTGGCATTTGAGGAGTGGCGACGCTTCTTGGAGGGGGCTGTTCATCAGATTACTGTGATAACCGACCATAAGAATTTGCTTTATTTAGAATCTGCTAAGCGCCTGTCCTCCAGACAGGCTCGCTGGGCATTATTCTTCACCCGGTTCAACTTCATTGTTACCTATCGACCTGGTTCGAATAATATTAAGGCAGACGCTTTATCCAGGTGTTTTCCTGGTGGAGAGTTATGTGAAGAGTCGGTGCCTATTCTCCAAAAGGGTGTGGTGGTATCTGCCATCACGGCAGAAATTGAGGCAGAGATTGCGGAGGCTCAGGAGGAGGTACCGCCGGGGTTGCCTGCTAATAAATCTTTTGTGCCACTACATCTACGCTCTAGAGTGTTAGGCGAACATCACGACACGGTACTGGTAGGTCATCCAGGGGTTAAGAGCACTCTGGAACTGGTATCGCGTCGTTTTTGGTGGCCTAAAATCTGGCAGGATGTGGCCTCATATGTGTCTGCCTGTACCACGTGCGCACGGGCCAAGACTCCTCGTTCCCGTCCCGCGGGTAGGTTGCAGCCTCTCGAGGTGCCCAGTAAGCCATGGACTGAGATTTCCATGGATTTTATTACTGACTTGCCTGCCTCGGCGGGGAACTCGGTCATTTTGGTAATTGTTGATAGGTTCTCCAAAATGTCACATTTCGTTGCTTTACCATCTTTGCCCAATGCTAAGACTCTTGCTCAGATATTTATTCGCGAGGTGGTCAGACTTCATGGTGTCCCGTCTGACATTGTGTCTGATCGAGGTACGCAGTTTGTGGCAAAGTTTTGGAGAGCTTTTTGTTCTCGCCTTGGGATCAAATTATCTCATTCATCGGCTTTCCACCCTCAGTCGAATGGGCAGACTGAGCGGATGAACCAAAACCTGGAGCAATACTTGCGCTGCTTTGTTTCCGACAATCAGGAAGAGTGGTCAGCGTTTCTTCCTCTGGCAGAATTCGCAATAAACAACCATTGCCAGGAATCGTCTGGGGAATCTCCTTTTTTTTCGTGTGTATGGTCAACATCCTCAATTTTGTACCTTGCGTCAGGGGTGCTCGGTTGGCGTCCCTGAGGAGGACCAGTTGGGAGCTCAATTGTCGTCTGTTTGGAGGAGAGTCAAGCAGCGCTTGTTGAAGGTGGGTTCCAGGTACAAACGGGTGGCTGACTGCAGACGTGTGCCAGGTCCGGACCTATGTGTGGGTGATTGGGTGTGGTTATCTACAAGGAACATCAAGCTCAAGATACCATCACTTAAGTTGGGTCCCAGGTTCATTGGCCCATTTAGGATCTCCGCAGTGATCAACCCCGTGGCATTTCGTTTGGAGTTGCCGGCTGTGTATAAGATTCATAATGTGTTTCACAAGGCATTGCTAAAAAAGGTCGTGGGTTTGGTGGATGGTTCTCCCGGGCCACCACCTCCCGTCTTGGTGGATGGCGCGTTGGAATTTGAGGTGTCCAAAGTGGTGGACTCTAGGGTTGTGCATCGCACTCTACAGTACCTGGTCCACTGGCGTGGCTATGGTCCTGAGGAGAGGACATGGGTGCCGGCCTCAGACATTCATGCTGATCGACTGGTTACTATGTTCCATCGTCGCCATCCGGACAAGCCAGGTCCTCGACATGGTGAGGTTCCGGAGGTCCCTCGTAGAAGGCGGGGTACTGTCATGTCGGACACTGTTCACACCAGGGTGTCCGGCAGACAGCGGTAATACCCTATTCCATTACAGTATTGTCATGTCGGACACTGTTCACACCAGGGTGTCCGGCAGACAGCGGTAATACCCTATTCCACTACAGTATGCTCAGGGCCTTTGTTGGGTATTCTGTTCCAGTCGGGATAGGGTTAACCAGGTTGTCATGCTGGCTGAGGGCTGGGCCACGCCCTTGGTCTTTAAATAGTCCGTCCTGACTATGGGCGTCGCCGACTATAGCTTTTGCCTAGTGCTAGCAATACCGGTCAGCAGTGGTGGTTTTGGAGCGTCTGATATCTGGTGCAGTATATCTCTCAGTTGTTCTTTCTCCTATCTGTTATATATATATATTTGGTTGCCCTTGCACATTATTGTATTCCCTTGTGTATTAACGGTGTGGTGTTTCTTTTACCCCTGTCCATACGTATTTGTGGGGTCTGGTGTCTGGTCCCCTCACCGGGTGGAGGGTGGTGGGTTCAGCTTAGGGCTGGACAGGAGACAGGGACAGGGTGGAGGCCCAGGCAGGCACACCTTCAGTGTAAACCCTGGGTTGAGGGACAGACAGGGTTTTCCCTAGTCTGAGGGACACTGCAGGGGTCCCGGGGTTTTAGCCTAAAGTAACCTAGGCATACCATGACACATCCGCTATGCGGTAATATCACGGGGTTCATCGGCACCGCATCTCAGAGAGCTCTGCCTAAGAAGCTGTCACACACCGGAGCCAGTTAAAATGTATCACTCTCCATTTAGTATGTAACAAGAGGCAGCGTACGCTAACCGCAGTTGACCTCTCTCAGATCCACGTGTCCCGTATCAAGAGATCATGTGATCGAGAGGTCAGCACGCAGTCCTCTGATTCCCCAGACAGGGTCTCAATTGGAGACCCGGCAGGGTCGCGAGCAACACACAGTGGCTAAATTGTAGGTGCTGTGGGTAGCATAAGTGGCTAGATTGTAAGTACCATATTAAGCGGAGACCATCACAACTAGGGATTCAGTCCCTGATGCGCATTTTGCTGGGGGGAGACCGGCTTTCTCTAAAGGTCCCTCCGGTGAAACGCAAGTAAATACATTTTTTGTGCCATACCACCACTTTAAGTTTACAATAAGATATTTTGTGTATCTTTATAATCATTTTCTAAAATAAGTAAATAGTAATGCATTAACAAGCTTGGCCCGTGCAAAATTTTCACACATTAGTCGTCGGGGGCACAGACAATTTCAGAAAAAGCAAGCTGGTCAAATGTTAATATATTTCATGAGATGATGAACACACAGTTATTTATATATGTAGATTGGTAATACAATAAATTGGTTTGATAAGTAGAAATTTTATAATAGCCCTTTCTTAAGAAACCTTTCAAAGCTGTGGTTATCCCGACTTGTGCTTGTGCACCTTTTTCTACCACACTTTTTCCTTCCACTCAACCTTCCACTAATATGTTTGGATACAGCACTGTCAACAGCCAGCTTCTATAGCAATAACCTTTTGTGGCTTGCCCTCCTCGAGTATATCAATGACTGCCTTCTGGACATTTGTCAAGACAGCAGTCTTCCCCATGATTGTGGAGCCTACTGAAACAGACTATGGGACCTTTTTAAATGCTCAGGAAGCCTTTGCATGTGTTTTTTGTTAATTATTCTAATTTACTGAGATAATGACTTTTGGGTTTACATTGGCTGTAAGCCACAATCAACATTAACAAAAATAAACACTTGAAATAGATCACTCTATGTTACGGGCTGGCGGAACGCACCAAGTAATAAAGATATTTAGACCCTACATTGCTTCCAGGCGTGACATCACTCTCTCTAGGAGGAAGGCAATGCCACTGTGGCGACCATACCCCTGGGGGCGCCACAAATAAACTTAAAAACAGCTACAAAAACTATAAAACTGGCACAAAAATGGGCATCAGAGCGTTAATGAAAGGGTTAAATGACTTTCGGCAACTGATATCACACTGCAGACAAATAGAACAGAGAGCCCCACATCAAAACCAGGTATCTCCAGTCATCCAGGTATCTTATTCTTGATGTGCAGTTATTCTTGAAAAAGTCAATTAGGGTATTTCCGGATTCGTTGTTTGAGTCTAAAATTGATTAATTTAGTCTCAATGTACAGTATACAGAGTGGGCCTTGGAGATATTGAGGCAAACTGAGACAATGTAATGATCCGAATGGACCGAGGGAAGTATTTCTGCTTTCAAAGTTTGTGACAGAGCAATATATGTGGTCAAACAAGCCAGAAAAGTCAGAGCCGAACGGGAGCAGGATCGCCAGAGACGGAAGACAGACAAACAGGTCAGAGGACAAGCCGGGTCAAATACCAAGAGGTCACAACACAGAGAGTAAGCAGTAATACAAGCGTAGACACAGGGTGTAACACCCGTGCCCGCACCTCCGCGGGGTCCCTGTCAGGGCCTCCACTCTCAGTCTGCTCCCCGCCGCTCTGCCTCTGGTCTCTCCCCTGCTCCTGCTTCCTGGCGCACGCCCAGCAGATCCCGGTCTCTTAAAGAGACAACATGTATTTTTCAAAATATGCAGTTAACCAATGGGGTCCTTGTATGTGCTATTTCTGGCCCCTCTGCCATAGAGAGGGCACCGGCGTAACAAGTGTTTCCTGTTGCTAGTTTCTGGTTCAGTGTTCTGATGTGCCTGTGATCTGTTGTGCTTTTCTAGTGTCCTGCCAGTACCCAGCTAATACCGTTTGTCTTCTCAGACTAGCAGCAGCTTGCTACTCCATCCTCGGGACGATACCAGTGCTGCTTATACAAGTTCCATCCCGCTCAGCCGTCCGTCACTCATTATCCTTGACGACGTCAGGACTGCCTGAGCCAACTCCGTCCCGTCCAGCCGTTTCCTGCCTGTCAAGTTCGACGCTACCTGTTTTCTCTGTTTCTGCACCTATTCTGCTGGGCCATCTTCCACGTGTCCAGGGTCTATCTGGAGGTAGCACCTGTGTCCCTCGGACATTTCATTCTGATCCTGTTTGAGGGGTTTTACTACGGGTGTCTGGGGTTCGCATAGTCACGCCCCTTTCGGAGCCCCCCCAGACCGTGGTCCCGTAGTTCCACAAAAATAGCAATAAACAAATGTGTACTTCAACATCTGTGCCTCCGCTTCCATTTGTTACACAGGGGATAGAGGGAACAGGACCTAGGTAAACGGGCAGAGGACAAATCAGAGTATAACAGGGTCAGCTGCTCAAGCCAGAGGCAGGAACTATAACTGATGCTGCCTGCAGGTAGAAGCGGACTGAAATATCCAAACAGATCTCAAAACAAGGCAGGGGAAGTTAACCCCCGCATGACCAGACCAGGGAGAAAATAATCAGAAACAAACCCCGACCTGGATCATAACAGTGGGACCCGACAAGCCCCACGGTTAGGGTGACGGCACTCAGTATTCATTGAACGAAAGTTGCATATGCACATAGTTCCACCTATACAAAAGGAATAAAGGAACAAGGTTTGGAGAAACTTGATCAAAATATTACAGAACAACAAGGTCAAAAATTGACTTTAGAGGGTCAGATTAAACCCAGATCTTAATTCTTTGGGTTATCCATTTCCGCCATCCACGGAAGAAGAGGAATGCTTCAGTCTTTGTCTGGATCATTGGGCTTTAGAAGATTGGACCACGATCCAGGGTAAAGGTTGAGGCATTTGTGTTAGGGATACTGAATGAGATGCCTCTAAATCTGGATATTTTTCTAGAATGATCTCCAATTCTTTCCATGCCTCTTGGATCTCCGCCGAGGTCTTGGCCTGAAGGCACTTGTCCTTAGCTGTAATTGCAATTGCAAAGGGGTAGAGCCAGAGATATTGATATTGATTATGGCATACGGCTTCCGTTAGAGGTTTCAATAAGCTTCTCTTATTGAGTGCTGAGGCAGCTAGGTCTTGAAAAATTAAAATCAGAGAATCTTCAAATGTGATATCCTCCATTTCCCTTGACCTTTTTAATATTACATCTTTGGTCTGGTAGTCTAGGAAGCGGCAGATGACATCACGTGGAGGGTCCCCTTATTTAGACTTGGGTCTTAATGCCCTATGGGCTCTCACTATACAAATGTGAGAGGGGGTTCTCTTGGGACATGATTTTGGAGAAAATCTCTACCAGCGTCTGTTTCAATGCCTCTCCTGCTACCAATTCGAGGATACCTTTTATACGTAGGTTATTTTGCCTCTCTATTTTCACGGTCTTCATAAATGAAGTATATTTGACATGGCCTTCTTGATTTTGGAAGCAAGTAATAATGTTGTTGGCTTGTTGAATTAAAGCAGAGTTTGAACGTTTCTAGTGTGTCCACTCTATGGTCTATTTGCGATATTTCTTGCTTTATGTCAGATGGATCTTTATTAACTGGTTCTAGAGATTTGGATAGAATCCTTTTTATTAAAGATCGGGATACCGGGTGTTCACTGGTAGATCTGCACTCATCTGCATCGCTCTTCATTTCAGTATGAATCCACTAGACCAGAGGTCCCCAACCTGTAGCTCGGGAGCCACATGTTAGTGGTCCAATGAATTGTGGCTTGCAACTGTCTGCCAGCTTGGTGCATTAGCTCCAGGTTTAGCAAACAGGTATGAAGAGAACATCTCAAAATGGTGAATTTTGTGAGTAGCCCTGCACAGAAGAGCAGATCTGGATGCACATATACTGTCTTGAGGTTTAGAGATGATTTAGGTTTATGTTACGCTGGAGGATGATACTACCTGATAGAGGAGGTTCTTGAAACTGGATGTGACAGTGTGTTGGGAGTCCTTGATGGGAGAATACTGAATAGGGGTAATGTGGGATTAACCCCTGGATCTGTGTTCTTCTTTAGAGTGATTTATGTGGAAAAGCTTTGGTTATGATTATACCTGTAATGGGGGGCTTCGGTTGACACTACTTTGAGGGGGGTGGGAGCTGGATGTGGTTCGCGACCCTCTCCCTAAGCTGAATGTGGCTCTCAAGGTCAGAAAGGTTGGGGACCACTGAACTAGAGAGTTCAAGTCAGAAGGCGGTGGCCACGTAGATGTAGATAATTTTGTTTGCTTTTTGTTGAGGAATTTGTTCATACCTATTTGGTTAAGAGAGGAATTAGATCTGGAGGTTGCCCCTGAAGCTTTGTTGTCAATTTTGACCATTAAGAGATGTTCAAGGTCAGCTTTGTAGAGTAGAAATCATGGCACCAGGTATGTTCCCCATTTCATGGGGTTACAGAGAGAGAGACTGTTAGATTTTTAGAAGGATTGTGAGCCCACGTGGCAGGATCCTCTCTCCTACTGTACCAGTCATGACTTGTATTGTTTAAGATTACTTTTCTGCTTTTCTGGTTTTTATTATGTATACCCCTTTTCACATGTAAAGCGCCATGGAATAAATGGTGCTAATAATAATAATAGTATAAAGTCAAATATGATCTTTTGTTTTACTTTGTGGGGGACTTTTGAATGAAGATACTTGAAAGACCACTAGGTGTCGCCCTTGTCTCAGTAATAAAGTCTAATCCAGGGAATTGTATGGCTCTTATCCCTTTTCCTTTCTGTCTCTATATGGTAATCTCCAGTCACAATCCACCTTTATCTTGTGGGACTCATATATACACTACTGTTCAAAAGTTTAGGGTCACTTAGAAATTTCCTTATTTTTGAAAGAAAAGCACAGTTTTTTCCAATGAAGCTAATATTAAATGTTTCAGAAATACACTCTATACATTGTTAATGTGGTAAATGACTATTCTAGCTGAAAACGTCTGGTTTGTAATGCAATATCTTCATAGGTGTATAGAGGCCCATTTCCAACAACCATCACTCCTGTGTTCTTATGGTACTTTGTGTTTGCTAACTGTGTAAGAAGGTTAATGGATGCTTAGAATACCCTTGAAAACCCTTGTGCAAGTATGTTAGCACAGTTGAAAACAGTTTGGCTGATTAGAGAAGCTATAAACCTGACCTTCCTTTGAGCTAGTGGAGAATCTGGAGCATTACATTTGTTGGTTCCATTAAACTCTCAAAATGGCCAGAAAAAAAGAACTTTCATGTGAAACTCAACAGTCTATTCTTGTTCTTAGAAATGAAGGCTATGCCATGTGAGAAATTGCCAAGAAATTTCCTACAACGGTGTATACTACTCCCTTCAGAAGAGAGCACAAACAGGCTGTAACTAGAGTACATTAGATTCTGTAATTTGAGAAATTGACCACTCACAGATCCTCAACTGGCAGCTTCTTTGAATAGTATTCGTAAAACGCCAATGTCAACGTCTACAGTGTAGAGGCGACTCCGGGATGTTGGCATTCAGGGCAGAGTGGCAAAGAAAAAGCCATATCTGAGACTGGCTAATAAAAGGAAAAGATTAATTTGGGCAAAAGAACACAGACATTGGACAGAAGATTGGAAAAAAGTGTTATGGACAGACGAATCCAAGTTTGAGGTGTTTGGATCACACAGAAGAACATTTGTGAGACACAGAACAACTGAAAAGATGCAGGAAGAGAGCCTGACGCCATCTGTCAAGCATGGTGGAGGTAATGTGATGGTCTTGCAGTTGCTTTGGTGCTGGTAAAGTGGGAGATTTGTACAAGGTAAAAGGGATTTTGAATAAGGAAGGCTATCACTCCATTTTGCAACGCCATGCCATACCCTTTGGACAGCGCTTGATTGGAGCCAATTTCATCCTACAACAGGACAATGACCCAAAGCACACCTCCAAATTATGCAAGAACTATTTAGGGAGAAAGCATGCAGCTGATATTCTATCAGTAATGGAGTGGCCAGTGCAGTCACCAGATCTCAGGCATTGAGCTGTTGTGGGAGCAGCTGTTAGACATCGGGTTCCTGCAGCTGCACAGCAGAAATCCAGAGCCATGCAGCCAGCGGTCTCCCATTCCCCTCCGACCTCTCTGGGACCTGCACAGCAATCTCGGTGATCCAGACGCCCTGCTCAGACCAGTTCACTGGGTCTGGTTGTTGCTGCCACCGCTGGACCAGCAATAGTAGTGCAGCCTGCTCTGCAGCAAGCCACTCCAGAGGCTAAGTCCTCTCTCCGCTACTGGGCATGCTCACGAGATGATCTCCCAGTGGAGATCAGGAGTCACGTGCTCAGGCCTTTCTCCTGATCTGATTGGTCCATCTCAGAGATCTGGAAGGTCCCGGAAGCGCACGGCTATAAAAGGCCCACATGGCCGCTCAGCCATGCGCTAGTAAAGACTCTGATTGCTATCTGTGTGAATGATGATGAATGCATGTATCTGCGAATGACTCATTAAGATCCCCTCCCTCTGATATTACGTGTGTGGATAGGGACTTAGTCATAGAGTCTGCGACAGTCAGTGGCGCGCTACAGGCCACAGTTCACATCTTACAGCACTAGCATCGACAGTGTGCCCCCTCTTGGGCATTGTCGTGTGGCGGCTGAGTCGATCGCCGCGCTGCAGTCAGCAGCACTAATTGGCGTCCGCGGCAGCGACGCCACACGCACGGTAGGTCTAGACGGACATTGACCCCGAGTCTTGTGCCTAGTCCTGTGACCGTATACCGTGTGTGCTCACCGCAGAGACCTGTGAGGTCAACACGCTCGGCATTTATGTTTATAACTTAGGCGTCACTGTGAGGCTAACAGGGCTTGCCAGTGCACATCGGGTGACGTGTAACCCACGTGTGCTATACCGCCATATAGTGTGTCTGCCATTATATACCCTGTTTCCCCGAAAATAGGGCGCACCCCGAAAGTAAGGCATGCTAGGGGGAGCACTGTGCCTGCTAATATAAGGCACCCCCCCCCCAAAAAAAAATAAGGCATACCTTGTTCTGTGCATGGAGCATGCAGCTGTGTCTTGCTCCCGCTGTCCGGTGCCCGCCACTGCAGCCACGCTGTTCGCAGGAGTTAATCATTGCCTCAGAGCTGTGTGCCAATCTCCGCCCATGAGCCCTGCGCCAATCACAGCACAGGAACCATGGACCAGCTGACGTCATCCATAGCCTCTGATTGTTCCTGGGCTGTGATTGGCCCAGGGCTCCTGCTCTCTGATTGGCCCAGGGCTCCTGCACCACCAAAGCACTGAAAGCAGCACCGCGGAGGAAACCAGTAAGAAAGTGAGTGTGTTGTGTGTGTGTCTGTGTAAGGGTGTGTGTCTGTGTATGTGTATGTGTGTGTGTACGGTACACACATGGGAGGCTGCAGTGGGATGATGGGAGGCTGCAATACTGTACTGTAGAATGATGGGGGCTGTAATGGAATGATGGGGGTGCTGTATTGGGGACTGTAAAGGGATGATGAGGGCAGCAATGGGATTATGGGAATATTTGAGGCTGCAAAATGATGATGGGGATGCTACAGTAAAGGAACTGCTGTGGGTGATTGTACCGCTACCGTAACAGTGTCCAGAAAGTGTGTGGGAGCGATTTTAGAGCCCTTATGTTTTGTGGCCCTGTGTGGGAGTCAGGCAATTACAGTACCGTACCGTAGTGTGTTACTTTGACTTGTTGTCTGCTTTTCTGCTGAACGGTCTATAAGTCTGACTACTGGTTTTACGCTACAGAACGTTCCTTATGTAAGGGTAGAGCGTGCTGGAATGTTTCTCATGAAAATAAGACACCCCCCGAAAATAAGACATGGTGCAACTTTCGGAGCAAAATTAATATAAGACTGTTTCTTATTTTCGGGGAAACGGTACCAGCAGTTTAACACCTCTGGACGGTGGACACCGGTGAACGCACTTTGTTATTTAACCCCTTTCTGACATGAGACGTACTATCCCGTCCATGGGACCCGGGCCCCTATGCCCATGGACGGGATAGTACGTCTACCGCGATCAGCGGCGCCCACGTGGTGAGCGCCGCTGATCGCGGCCGGGTGTCAGCTGATTATCACAGCTGACACCCGGCACAATGTGTCAGGGGCGGTCACGGACCGCCCCCGACACATTAACCCCTTGCACACCGCGATCAAACACGATCGCGGTGTACCGGGGGTTAAAGGGAAGCATCGACAGGGAGGGGGCTCCCTCCGTGCTTCCCTGAGCCCCCCACGGCAGCGCAATGTGAAGCGCTGCTGCGGGGGGCTCCTTTCCTGCAGGCCCCCGAATCCAAGATGGCGACGGGGGCCTTCGGGGGCCTGCAGGAAGCTGGCTTCCTCAGTGCCTGCAAAGCGCAGGCAAGAGGAAGTCTTCTTCAATCGCTGATCTGTCACAGTGATCTGTGATGTGACAGATCAGCGATCTGTCACAGGACAGTGATGTCCCACCTGGGACTATTTAATAAAGTTAAAAAAAAAAAAAAAAGTGTTAAAATAATTAAAAAAAAAAAAAAAAAAAAATCGCCAAATAAATCAGAAAAAAAAAAAATATTCCCCCAAATAAATCCATTTTTTGGAAATAAAAAAAAAAACAAAAAACAACAATGAAAGTACACATATTAGGTATCACCGCGTCCGTAACGACCCGCCCTATAAAACTGTCCCATTAGTTAACCCCTTTAGCGAACCCCTTAAAAAATAAAAATAAAAAACGAAGCAAAAAATAATGATTTATTATCATACCGCCAAACAAAAAGTGTAATAACGCGCGATGAAAAAGACGCATATAAATATCCATGGTACCGCTGAAAACGTCATCTTCCGCAAAAAACGAGCCGCCACACAGCATCATCAGCGAAAAAATTAAAAAAAGTTATAGCTCGCAGAATAAAGCGATGTAAAAATAATTATTTTTTATATAAAATAGTTTTCATTGCATAAAACCGACAAAACATAAAAAAACTACCTAAATGAGGTATCGCTGTAACCGTACTGACCCGAAGAATTAAACCGCTTTATCAATTTTACCGCACGCGCAACGGTGTAAACGCACTCCCCCAAAAGAAATTCATGAAACGCTGGTTTTTGTTCATTCTGCGTCCCAAAAATCGGAATAAAAAGCGATCAAAAAAGTCACGTGCCCGAAAATGGTACCAATAAAAACGTCAACTCATCCCGCAAAAAATAAGACCTCACATGACTCGGTGGGTCAAAATACGGAAAAACTATAGCTCTCAATATGTGGTGATGCAAAAACTATTTTTACAATAAAAAGCGTCGTTTAGCGTGTGACAGTCTCCAAACATAAAAACCGCCATAAATAGTAAATCAAACCCCCCGTTATCACCCCCTTAGTTAGGGAAAAATAATAAAATAAAAAAAAATGTATTTATTTCCATTTTTCCGTTAGGGGTAGGGGTAGGGGTAGGGCTAGGGTTAGGGGTGTGTTGGGGTTCGGGTTGGAGTTAGAATTGGGGGTTTCCACTGTTTGGGCACATCAGGTGCTCTCCAAATGCAACATTGCGTCTGATCTCAATTCCAGCCAATTCTGAGTTGAAAAAGTCAAATGGTGCTCCTTCCCTTCCAAGCTCTGCCATGCACCCAAACAGTGTTTTACCCCCACATGTAGGGTATCAGCCTACTCAGGACAAATTGCAAAACAATTTTTGGGGTCCAATTTCTTCTGTTACCCTTAGGAAAATAAAAAATTGGGGGCAAAAATATCATTTTTTGTGGAAAAAAAAGATTTTTTTATTTTCACGACCGAGCGTTATAAACTTCTGTGAAGCACTTGGGGGTTCAAAGTGCTCACCACACATCTAGATAAGTTCCGTGGGGGGTCTAGTGTCCAAAATGGGGTCACTTGTGGGGAGTTTCAATAGTTTAGGTACATCAGGGGTTCTCCAAACGCACATGACACCCGCAGACCATTCCATCAGAGTCTGCATTTCAAAACGTCACTGCTTCCCTTCCGAGCCCCGTCGTGTGTCCATACAGTAGTTTTCTCCCACATATGGGGTGTCAGCGTACTCAGGACAAATTGGACAACAACTTTTGGGGTTAATTTCTCCTGTTAACCTTGGGAAAATAAAAAAATGGTGACTAAAAGATCATGTTTGTGGAAAAAATACGAATTTTTTATTTTCACGCCCGGGCGTTATAAACTTCTGTGAAGCACTGGGGGGTTCAAAGTGCTCACCACACATCTAGATAAGTTCCTTAGGGGGTCTAGTTTCCAAAATGGTGTCATTTGTGTGGGGTTTCCACTGTTTTGGTACATCAGGGGTTTTCCAATCGCGACATGGTGTCCGATCTCAATTCCAGCCAAAAACGTCAAATGGCGCTGCTTCCCTTCCGAGCTCTGCCATGCTCCCAAATAGTGGTTTACCCCCACATGTAGGGTATCAGCGTACTCAGGACAAATTGCACAATAACTTTTAGGGTCCTGTTACCCTTGGGAAAATAAAAATTGGGGTGAAAAGATCATTTTTGTGGAAAAAATATGATTTTTTAATTGTACCGCTGTACGTTATAAACTTCTGTAAAGCCCTTGTGGGTTCAAAGTTCTCACCACATATCTAGATAAGTTCCTTGGGGGGTCTAGTTTCCAAAATGGGGTCACTTGTAGGGGGTTTCCACTGTTTAGGTACATCAGGGACTCTCCAAACGTGACATGGCGTCTGATCTGAATTCCAGCCAATTTTGCATTGAAAAAGTCAAACGGCGCTCCTTCCATTCTGAGCTCTGCCATGCGCCGAAACAGTCGTTCCCCCCCACAATTCAGGTATCAGCGTACTCAGGACAAATTGCACAATAACTTTTGCAGTCCAATTTCTCCTGTTACCCTTGGTAAAATAAAAAAAATTGAACCTGAATTTTTTTTTTGTGAAAAAAAGTTAGATGTTCATTTTTTTTTTTTTAAATATTCAAAAAAATTCCTGTGATGCACCTAAAGGGTTAATAAACTTCTTGAATGTGGTTTTGAGCACCTTAAGGTGCAGTTTTTAGAATGGTGTCACTTTTGGGTATTTTCTATCATATAGACCCCTCAAAGTGGCTTCAAATGTGATGTGGTCCTAAAAATAAAATGGTGCTGTAAAAATGAGAAATCGCTGGTCAACTTTTAACCCTTATAACTTCCTAACAAAAAAAAAATTTTGGTTCCAAAATTGTGCTGATGTAAAGTAAACATGTGGGAAATGTTAGTTATCAAGTTTTTTGTGTGCCGTATCTCTGTGATGTAAGGGCATAAAAATTCAAAGTTGGAAAATTGCGAAATTTTCAAAATTTTTGCCAAATTTCCATTTGTTTCACAAATAAACGCAAGTTATTTGAATGAAATTTTACCACTAACATGAAGTACAATATGTCACGAGAAAACAAAGTCAGAATCACTGGGATCCATGCAAGCGGTCCAGAGTTATGACCTCATAAAGGTACAGTGGTCAGAATTGTAAAAATTGGCCCCGTCATGAACGTGCAAACCACCCTTGGGGGTGAAGGGTTTAATATTTAGTGCGTTCCGCTGTCCCTAACAGCAGCTTGACCGTATGGTACGCAGAAAGTGCCCATCAAGCCAAACCAACTTGTGGAAGGGGCTTCTGGAAGTATGGGGTGAAGTTTCTCCAGATTACCTCAGCAAATTAACTGCTAGAATGCCAAAGGTCTGCAATGCTGTAATTGCTGCAAAGGGAGCATTCTTTGACAAAAGCAAAGTTTGAAGCAGAAAATTATTATTTCAAATAAAAATCTTTTTTCTGAACCATATCAATGTCTGGACTAGATTTTAAATTCATTTGGCAACTCCTTTGATTAATAAAACTATGAGTATGTTCATGGAAAACACACAATTGTCTGGGTGACCCCAAAGTTTTGAACGTTAGTGTGAACGGTATAGGAGGCTATAATATATATATATATATATATATATATATATATATATATATATATATATATATATATATATATATACAGTCATGGCCAAAAGTATTGACACCCCTGCAATTCTGTCAGATAATATTCAGTTTCTTCCTGAAAATGATTGCAAACACAAATTCTTTGGTATTATTATCTTCATTTAATTTGTCTTAAATGAAAAAAACAAAATAGAATGAAGCAAAAAGCAAAACATTGATCATTTCACACAAAACTCCAAAAATGGGCCATACAAAAGTATTGGCACCCTCAGCCTAATACTTGGTTGCACAACCTTTAGCCAAAATAACTGCGACCAACCTCTTCCGGTAACCATCAATGAGTTTCTTACAATGCTCTGCTGGAATTTTAGACCATTCTTCTTTGGCAAACTGCTCCAGGTCCCTGATATTAGAAGGGTGCCTTCTCCAAACTGCCATTTTTAGATCTCTCCACAGGTGTTCTATGGGATTCAGGTCTGGACTCATTGCTGGCCACCTTAGAAGTCTCCAGTGCTTTCTCTCAAACCATTTTCTAGTGCTTTTTGAAGTGTGTTTTGGGTCACTGTCCTGCTGGAAGACCCATGACCTCTGAGGGAGACCCAGATTTCTCACACCGGGCCCTACATTATGCGCAAAATTTGTTGGTAGTCTTCAGACTTCATAATGCAATGCACACGGTCAAGCAGTCCAGTGCCAGAGGCAGCAAAGCAACCCCAAAACATCAGGGAACCTCCGCCATGTTTGACTGTAGGGACCGTGTTCTTTTCTTTGAATGCTTCTTTTTTTCTCCTGTAAACTCTATGTTGATGCCTTTGCCCAAAAAGCTCTACTTTTGTCTCATCTGACCAGAGAACATTCTTCCAAAACGTTTTAGGCTTTTTCAGGTAAATTTTGGCAAATTCCAGCCTGGCTTATTTATGTCTCGGTGTAAGAAGTGGGTCTTCCTGGGTCTCCTACCATACAGTCCCTTTTCATTCAGACGCCGACGGATAGTACGGGTTGTTGTACCCTCGGACTGCAGGGCAGCTTGAACTTGTTTGGATGTTAGTCGAGGTTCTTTATCCAACATCCGCACAATCTTGCGTTGAAATCTCTTGTCAATTGTTCTTTTCCGTCAACATCTAGGGAGGTTAGCCACAGTGCCAACTTCTTGATGACACTGCGCACGGTAGACACAGGAACATTCTGATCTTTGGAGATGGACTTGTAGCCTTGAGATTGCTCATGCTTCCTCACAATTTGGTTTCTCAAGTCCTCAGACAGTTCTTTGGTCTTCTTTCTTTTCTCCATGCTCAATGTGGTACACATAAGGACACAGGACAGAGGTTGAGTCAACTTTAATCCATGTCAACTGGCTGCAAGTGTGATTTAGTTATTGCCAACACCTGTTAGGTGCCACAGGTAAGTTACAGGTGCTGTTAATTAAACAAATTAGAGAAGCATCACATGATTTTTCGAACAGTGCCAATACTTTTGTCCACCCTCTTTTTTATGTTTGGTGTGGAATTATCCAATTTGGCTTTAGGACAATTCTTTTTGTGTTTTTTCATTTAAGACAAATTAAATTAAGATAATACATACCAAAGAATTTGTGTTTGCAATCATTTTCAGGAAGAAACTGAGTATTATCTGACAGAATTGCAGGGGTGTCAATACTTTTGGCCACAACTGTGTGTGTATATATATATATATATATACACACACATATATATATATACATACACAACGACAGAGCAAAGTCCAGCAATAGCGTGAGCAATCCAGGATGCTGTTAAAAAAAATTTTTCTTTCTTTTTATTCATAAATCCATTAAAATACAATGGTCCAAGCAGTTCAAAACAGCAATAACGCAGGAAAGTAGTGCAGATAGGACTACGCGTTTCAGCGGTAAAACCCTCCTTCTTCATGGTCCATTCTGGTCATTAGGCATTAGGCACTTGGGGCTCCCTCTCTGGCCTCTCAGATCCTGGTAAGCGGTACCATTATTTATTTAACCTGGCTGTTCGGGATATATTGTGGTGGTATTATGGTCCATGTTAGGAACCTCCTGACTTGCCTCCTTTACAAAAATTTTTTTCTCTGGTCACTTGACCTGAGTATTTGCTTATAATAGGGTTGCTTTGCCAGAGGGGTGGCCCTCGTGCTTTGCTTGTATGCTCCTTGGTGCACTATTCTACTATGTATATTTATTTATATATTTTGCATGTTTAATAAACATTTATATTTTTATACAAAAAAGTATCTTTCTTGTTATCACCGCGCACTCCAGTTTCTCTTGTCATGGCATAATTCATTGGAGTTGGTGTATTTGTTTGCTGGGAGGCTCACCAGGTGGTGATGTCATCCCGTGCATTTCTATGCACACTGATTTTGTTTCTATTGTTGGAGATATATATATATATATATATATATAGTAAGGTAGCACTTGTTATTCAATTTGGGGATACTCGCACTGCTGCCAAATAACCAGGTCCGGCACGGGTTTTTCATAAAGACATCAATATAGTCCATGCGGTTTATTCGTCATGATAAACAAAAGCAGCAAGCAACAGTCTTACTGCAGACAATAGAGTATCTTCATGGTGGAGCTCTGCTCCTCTTAGCCCTCTGGTCACACAGGCTGTGCTTCATCCAGCCAACAGACTATAGAGTCTCTGTTACTCTCCCGTGTCAGGGTTACCTCTTAGCTGCTTCATACTTCAGACGTCTGCTCCCTCCAGGGAACTGTCAGACAAACGTCGCCATTACACACAATGTCCACACGTGATCTCAGGAAAGCAGCCCCATCTTCCAGCACGTCAGCCTGACGAGACCTTCCATACGGACAAATCGGGTCCAGGCATTCACTCATGTGACCAACCCTGGTCACCTTATATTGTCCGTAGCCACGCCCACAGGATCACTTGGCTATGACCTCATCACAGGTCCTACAACCATTCACACACATACACTTTACTAACGGTGTTTTAGACACCCGCCCCTGGGTGGGTTTGTAGGTGGCTGGTCCCACCCATCTCACCAGCCACCTGAAGGCTTCTCCCTGACACATTGTACCAGAAATCTCAGCAGTACCTCTGCTGATCAACACATAATCAAGCCTTCATCCCAAGGCCACCCACCTTGGGATACATAACGGTCATTTAGCATCCTATTACCACACTGGATATGCCTGTACGCCCGTCCTGGGACACCCACACAGCGCCCCCTAGCGGACACGGTGGTCACTACACCACTATATAAGTATATATATAGCCTCCTCTCTCCCCCGGTGCAAAGCCCCCTCCTCATCAGGTCAGCCCTGCTCCTGACACGCTCATGTGTATGTCTCACTTGCCTCCGTCGGGAACAGATCCTCCGGCTGCAGCTCCAGGTCCTCTGAACGCCATGGGGCTCCGCTTCCAAGATGATGGCGGCCATGGTAAAAGACTCTGGGGACGCCGCGGTGGCAGCCCCAACCCGGCCCACACTCCTGGACAGGGGACAGCGGGGAGTGCCACACACTAGCCCCACTGCCTCCAGGAGAAGTGGGCGCCTCCAACCTCTCAAGGAAGGGGAAGTGTTATGATGAGTCACCGAAGGAGGAAAAAACAAAATACCAGCTAAGTCCAGAAAAACCAGAGAGGTTGGCAGCTATCGGATTGCAGACCCCTGAACCTATCCATAACAACTAGCAGTAGCCGTGGGGGGTTCCTACGGTGCCCTAGACCCCTCAATCACAGCCGGAGAACTATATAGCCTAAAGACAGAAAGGGGAAAAGCTAAACTGCCCCAGAGCAGACCCCAAAGCAATAGGCAGCCCCCAACATATAATGACGGTGAAGCAAGATGAAAACATCAACACAGATAGAAAGATAGGTTGAGCAAATGATGGGGCCCAAGCTAACTACATAGGACAAGATAGGAAAGCTGCTGTCTGCCATCCGCAAAAACCCTATAAAAATGAGCCAACCGACTGATAGGAAAAACAGGCCCTGAAGTCGCTAGGCTTCAAAAGACTATATCAGCACTCAGGTATATTCTGAAGAAAGAGCAAAAGATCAACAGATCAGAGACAAAAAAGGAATTCAGCTCACCCCCGGCCGGGGATGGCAGAACTCCCAAAAAACAAGGCAAAACAAAAACAAACTGAAGAGTACAAAGCAGAGCAGAAAAACTTAGCTTTGAGATGCAGGAATCAGACTGGTCTCCAAGAATCCAGCAGGAAAGTCACCAGCCAGGAAGAAGGGCGTCGGCAGCCTTATATCCAGTCCTCAATTCCAGCCACCCAGTCATCATCTAGCTGCCCAGGTGTTTGATAATCAGTCTCACTACCTTCCTTCACCAGAGGAGGGAGTTCATCAGACCTCAATAGTGAAGGGAAAAATGAACTCACAACAGTACCTCCCCCTTGAGGAGGGGTCACCGAACCCTCATCCATGCCACCAGGGCGATCGAAGTGAGCCCGATGAAAGGCATGCACCAATCTTTTGGCATGAATATCAGAGGCGGAGACCCAGGAATTATCCTCCTGACCATAACCCTTCCACTTAACCAAATACTGGAGTCTCCGTCTAGCCAGACGGGAATCCAGTATCTTCTCTACCTCATATTCCATGTTACCTTCAACCAATATAGGGTCAGGAGGTGCCACCACAGGAACTACTGGTTCAACAAACCTCTTCAACAAGGACTTATGAAACACATTATGAATTTTAAATGTGACAGGAAGAGCCAACCGAAAAGAGACCGGATTAATAATCTCCAAAATCTTGTAAGGTCCAATAAATCTAGGCTCAAACTTAGGAGAAGCCACCTTCATAGCGATATTTTTTGATGACAACCAAACCAGATCACCCACCTTAAACTGGGGACCAACGGTCCTACGCCAGTTGGAAAACCGCTGGGCCTTTTCCTGGGAGAGAGACAACTTATCCACTACTTGGTCCCAGATCTGGCGCATTCTCTCCACCACAGTGTCAACACCTGGGCAGGCAGAAGGCTCCAACTGCCCTGAAGAAAATCGAGGGTGAAAACCAAAGTTACAAAAAAAAAGGTGACATCAAAGTGGCAGAACTAGCTCTATTATTTAAAGCAAATTCGGCCAAGGGCAAAAATGAAACCCAATCATCCTGATCGGCAGAAATAAAACATCTCAAATACGACTCCAAAGTCTGGTTTGTTCTCTCCGTCTGCCCATTGGTCTGAGGGTGAAACGCAGAGGAGAAGGACAACTGAAATCCCAGCTTGGAACAGAAAGTCCTCCAAAATCTAGACACAAACTGAACTCCTCTGTCAGATACAATGTTCTCAGGAATCCCGTGCAAGCGAACCACCTGTTGCAAAAACAAGGGCACCAACTCAGAGGAAGATGGCAACTTAGGGAGTGGTACAAGATGGACCATCTTAGAGAATCTATCACAAATCACCCAAATAACAGTCATTCTCTGAGAGACAGGCATATCAGAGATAAAATCCATTGAAATATGGGTCCATGGCCTCCTGGGCACCGGCAAAGGCATCAACAAGCTACTACAGCGAGAACAAGATTTAGACCGGGAGCAAGTCCCACAGGACTGCACAAAATTCCTGACATCATGAGACAAGGCGGGTCACCAAAAAGACCGACTCACCAGATCCCTAGTACCAAAAATACCTGGATGACCAGCCAATGCAGAGCAATGAACTTCAGACATCACTCTCTTCCTCCACTGGTCAGGAACATACAACTTTCCACTGGGACAACGCTCAGGTTTGTCCTCCTGAAACTCTTCCAGAGCACGTCTCAAATCGGGCGAGATGGCAGACAGAACTACCCCCTCGCCTAAGATGGTAGCAGGCTTAGTCACAACAGGAGAATCAGCAAGGAAACTCCTAGAGAGGGCGTCTGCCTTGACATTCTTGGCGCCCGGAAGAAAAGAGACCACAAAATCAAAACGTGTGAAAAACAAGGCCCACCTAGCCTGTCTAGGATTCAAGCGCTTGGCCAACTCCAGGTAAATCAAATTCTTGTGGTCAGTAAGGACCACGACTTGGTGTTTGGCTCCCTCCAACCAATGTCTCCACTCCTCAAATGCCCATTTCATGGCCAACAGTTCCCGATTCCCCACATCATAGTTACGTTCAGATGGAGAGAACTTTCGGGAAAAGAAAGCACAAGGATTCATTTTAGATGTCACAGGATCTTTTTGGGACAACACCGCTCCTGCACCAATCTCAGAAGCGTCAACCTCCACCTGAAACGGGAGTGAGACATCAGGTTGCCGCAAAACCGGAGCAGAAGTGAATCTTCGCTTCAGCTCCTGAAAGGAAGAAACAGCCTCCGGAGACCAATTCAGCACCCTTCCTAGTCAAATCCGTCAATGGCTTGGCAATACCAGAAAAATTAGCTATAAATTTCCGATAAAAATTAGCAAAACCCAAAAACTTCTGGAGGGCCTTCAAAGAAGTGGGCTGAACCCAATCATAAATGGCCTGTACCTTGGCCGGGTCCATTTCAATAGTTGACAGAGACAAAATAAATCCCAAAAATGAAATCCTCTGTACCCCAAAAAGGCATTTCGATCCCTTGACATACAGGGAATTCTCCCTCAAAATCCGGAACACAGTCCGAACATGTTCCACATGAGTGTCCCAATTCTTGGAGAAGATCAAAATATCATCCAGATAGATAATCAAAAATTTGTCCACAAAGTCTCGGAATATATCGTTCATGAAGCACTGGAAGACAGAAGGGGCATTAGTGAGCCCAAAAGGCATCACCAGGTACTCAAAATGTCCCTCCGGAGTATTAAACGCCGTCTTCCATTCATCCCCATGCTTAATGCGAATAAGATTATACGCCCCCCTGAGGTCAAGCTTGGTAAAGCAAGCACCCTTAACTCTGGAGAATAGATCAGAAATCAGGGGTAACGGATACTGATATTTAACAGTAATTTTGTTGAGGGCACGATAGTCAATACAAGGCCTTAATGAACCATCCTTTTTAGCCATGAAAAAAAACCCAGCACCTAAGGGTGAAGAGGATGGTCTAATATGACCCTTCTCCAATACCTCCTTAATATAGGATCGCATAGCCTCGTGCTCGGGTACAGATAAATTGAAAAGCCGACCCTTGGGGAATTTACACCCCGGGTTCAGCTCAATTGCACAGTCATAACTCCTATGAGGAGGCAAAGACGCAGACTCATTCTCACTAAATACATCATAAAAGTCAGCCAAATAGTCAGGAACATCATGCGACTGGGGAGAGGTGGAGAAAACAGGAGCATCACTAAGGGCACACCGACAACCCCAACTCACCACAGACAAAGATTTCCAATCCAGAACTGGATTATGGATTTGCAACCAGGGAAACCCCAGAACAATGGTATCATGCAAATTATGCAACACCAAAAATCTGCAATTTTCTTGATGGTCTGGGGCGACCCGCATTACCACCTGGGTCCAAAACTGAGGTTTATTCTTCGCCAAAGGAGTAGCATCAATACCCCTCAAAGGGATAGGCGTCCGCAGAGGTGTCATAGGAAATCCACAACGTTTAGCAAAATCCAAGTCCATCAGGTTAAGAGCTGCTCCTGAATCCACAAAAGCCTTGGCGGAAAATGTGGACAGGGAGCAGATCAGAGTAATTGCCAGAAGAAACTTAGGTTGAACACTACCCACAGAAAACGTGTGTGCACAACGTTTCACTCGTTTAGGGCAGACAGAAATAATATGCGAGGCATCTCCACAAAAAAGACACAGCTTATTACGTCTTCTGAACTCCTGACGTTGCGCCCTAGACAAAACTCTATCACATTGCATAGGTTCAGACATTTGTTCAACAGGTGGCAACATCTCTCGTGTAGTTTTGCGTTCACGTAAACGCCGATCCACCTGAATGGCTAATGACATAGAATCGTCAAGACCAGAGGGAACAGGAAATCCCACCATAGTATCTTTTACAGTCTCTGACAAACCCTTCCGAAAGAGAGCTGCCAAGGCATTACCATTCCAGGTAGTAAGGACCGGCCACTTTCGGAATTTTTGACAGTACAACTCTGCCGAATCCCGACCCTGGCTTAATGCCAACAGGGTCTTTTCAGCCTGATCAATAGCATTAGGTTCATCATACAACAACCCCAAGGCCTGAAAAAATGCGTTCACATTATTCAGAATAGGATCATCAAGTTTCAAAGAAAACGCCCAATCCTGGGGATCGCCGCGCAGCAAAGAGATGACAATTCTAACCTGCTGCGCAGAGTTCCCCGACGAGTTAGGCTTCAAGGCAAAAAATAATTTACAATTATTTTTGAAATTCAAGAATTTAGACCGATCCCCAAAAAACACATCCGGAGTGAGAATCTTTGGTTCAGCATCATGTGAATGAGCAAGATAGGTGGAAATTCCCCGCACTTCAGCAGTGAGCTGCTCCACACGATCAGACAATTGCTTCATCTCCATTGAGAGAAAAATTCCCCCTACGGCCTCAGAGATATAGAGGAAAAAATATGCACACAAAAAAAAAAAAATTCTGACACTTTTTTTTTTTCTTCTTTTCTTTTTCAATTCTCTCCTGCTATTGAGTACCCTAGGAACTGCGGTAAGGCTGGTGATTCTGTTATGATGAGTCACCGAAGGAGGAAAAAACAAAATACCAGCTAAGTCCAGAAAAACTAGAGAGGTTGGCAGCTATCGGATTGCAGACCCCTGAACCTATCCACAACAACTAGCAGTAGCCGTGGGGGGTTCCTACGGTGCCCTAGACCCCTTGATCACAGCCGGAGAACTATATAGCCTAAAGACAGAAAGGGGAAAAGCTAAACTGCCCCAGAGCAGACCCCAAAGCAATAGGCAGCCCCCAACATATAATGACGGTGAAGCAAGATGAAAACACCAACACAGATAGAAAGATAGGTTGAGCAAATGATGAGGCCCAAGCTAACTACATAGGACAGGATAGGAAAGCTGCTGTCTGCCATCCGCAAAAACCCTATAAAAATGAGCCAACCGACTGATAGGAAAACCAGGCCCTGAAGTCGCTAGGCTTCAAAAGACTATATCAGCACTCAGGTATATTCTGAAGACAGAGCAAAAGATCAACAGATCAGAGACAAAAATGGAATTCAGCTCACCCCCGGCCGGGGATGGCAGAACTCCCAAAAAACAAGGCAAAACAAAAACAAACTGAAGAGTACAAAGCAGAGCAGAAAAACTTAGCTTTGAGATGCAGGAATCAGACTGGTCTCCAAGAATCCAGCAGGAAAGTCACCAGCCAGGAAGAAGGGCGTCGGCAGCCTTATATCCAGTCCTCAATTCCAGCCACCCAGTCATCATCTAGTTGCCCAGGTGTCTGATATTCAGCCTCACTACCTTCCTTCACCAGAGGAGGGAGTTCATCAGACCTCAATAGTGAAAGGAAAAATGAACTCACAACAGGGAAGGCGGGGGGAGGGGGTCGGCGGCACGCCGTAAGAGTTAGTCCGCCGGTGACACAGACACCGGATTTAGTTGGGGGGAGAGAGGAGAGGGATACCCCATCGGGAGAAGTAAGGGCATGAGCCTCCACCTAGTAGCTGAGTCTCCCGTACCTCAGTGATAGTCCCGACACAGACAGCGTTGGCCTTTCAGAGAAGGCCCAGGGCAGGAAAATGTCTTCTCTCTGCTTCCAGCCAGTCTTTCAAGGTTTCTGTAAGAGCGGTAGACACAGCTCCTCAGCCAATGAATTCCCGCAAGAGCACCCCCGGAGGGTCTGGGGGGGGGGCCTACCTGCCTGGACTGGGGAGGTATTAGGGTGCCGTCACACTAAACGATGCACCAGCGATGATATGACCTTGTCATGATCGCTGGTGCCTCGCTACATGATCGTTGGTGAGCTGTCAAACAGGCAGACTCACCAGCAATCAGGACCAGCGAGGACGCTGGTATCCAAGGCAAATATCAGGTAACTAAGTGCGCACGTCACTTAGTTACCCGCTGTGTACCTTAGATACCAGCTCCCAGCGCGAGCATGCAGGTATCCAGGGTACACAGCGGGTAACTAAGCGACGCACGCGCTTGGTTACCCGATATTTACCTTGGATACCAGCTCCCAGCGAATGCTTACAGCGCTGGGAGCTCACTGATCGTTGGTCTCCCACTGCCAGATGCAGCGATGCGCACTGGCCAGCGGGAGACCAGCAATCAAAAAATGGCCCAGGACATTAGAGCACAATCAGCGATACCCGGCGGGGGGGGCAGTCGCTGATGCATGTCACACACAGCGATATCGCTGTAGCATCACAAAATCAGCGATCTCGCTGTGTGTGACGGGGCCTTTATCGTATGAAAAGCCGGATTACTTACCTGCAATGCTCTTTTAATGAGTCCACGACAGCACCCACTGGAGGTATTGGATCCGCCCCATTGGAACAGGAAACCCTACATAAAGATAAAGAGGGCGGTCCGCCTTTCCTCCTCAGTTTTGTATTTCAGAGTACCAGGAGGACTGCCAAGAGTTAGGCAATGTTCTTGCATTTCTAAGTTTTACTTCTTTACTTTTAGGAGATACACCTCAATATGTGGTGTATTTATTGCTATTGATATCTTGAAAGGGAGGGAAGTGAACGGGTGCTGTCGTGGACTCAATAAAAGAGCATTACCGGTAAGTAATCCGGCTTTTTACCCTTCGCCACGACAGCACCCACTGGAGAGATTCCAGAGGCCATCACCTGGGTAGGACCACCGTGCCAAGGACAGTCCTGTCAAAGCTTAGGTCAGAAGTTGACGAAAGGTCAAGTCTATAGTGATTATAGAAGGTAGAAGGGGTTGACCAAATTGCCGCCTTACATATGGCTTCGATTGGAACCTCTCCCCTCTCAGCCCAGGAGGATGCCATTGCTCTGGTAGAATGCGCTCTGATATTCTCCGGAGGATCTTCACTTCTCGCGGAGTAGGCTAAACGAATGGCATCCCTGATCCATCGGGATAAGGTGCTCTTCGTGACTCCATACCCTTTTTTACAGTCCTGAAAAGATATGAACAGAGCCCTGCACTGCCTCCAGCTCCTGGATCTCTCAATGTATTTTAGGACAGTTCTTCTAACGTCCAAGGTGTGGAATTTCTGCTCCTCAGGAGTTGAGGGGTCTCTAAAGAAGGTCGGGAGGAGTATCTCTTGAGATCTAGGGAATTTTGTCGATACCTTAGGAAGGTATGAGGGGTTTGATTTTAATATCAACCTATCCTGGTGTATCTGAAAAAAAGGGTTGGTCTATGGATAGAGCTTGGATGTCGCTCTCTCTCCTAGCAGACGCTAGTGCTACTAAGAGGGCCATCTTGAGTGACAGGTATTTTAGAAATATCGTGTCTATTGGTTCGAAGGGGGCTTCCGTTAGGGCATCTAAGACCAAAGTTTAGGTCCCACGGAGGGATTGTAGGTATGTGAACCGGGGCCGTTCGTTCACAAGCTGTAATAAATCATGATACCCACTTATTCCCTGCTATATTGTGGCCATACAGTGCCCCTAATGCGGACACTTGGACTTTCAGCGTATTTACTGCCAGCCCCAAGTCTTTCCCTCTTTGTAGAAATTCCAAGATAGGAACTATCGGGATTTCTGTGGTATGACGAGTTGTATGGAACTGCAAAAATTTTTTCCATATTCTTGTATAAATCTGAGTAGTGGACTGCTTCCTGCACTGTAGGAGTGTAGCAATTAGTGTTTCAGAAAACCCTCTTGATTTTAGTAGCTGCCTTTCAAATTCCACTCTGTCAAGTGTAAGCTGTCCACTTGAGGGTGGAAAAAAGGGCCATGGGAGAGTAGGATGGGAATCGAAGGGAGAACCCAAGGATCTGACACCGACATGGTTCGTAGCCATGAGAACCACGGCCTCTTGGGCCAGAATGGTGCTATCAAAATTACTATCGCCTTGTCCTCTCTGATCTTCCGAATGACCTGTGGTAGGATTATCGGAGGAAAGGCATATGCCAGGTTGAATTTCCATGAGGCCTGGAGGGCGTCCAGTATGTCTGGATGATCTGACGGGGACAGGGAGGCAAATGTTTTTGTCTGTTCTCTTTCATAGCAAAGAGGTCCACCTGAGGTTGCCCCCATAGAGCTGCTATGTCCTTGAAAATTCGGTGATTGAGGCGCCACTCCCCTTGCCGAAGTGTGTGTCGGCTTAAGAAGTCTGCCTCTTGGTTGTTCTTTCCCTTGATATGGAGGGCAGAGAGGAACAAATAATTTTCAGCTAAGTTTAAGATTCTTGCCGCAGAAGACATCAGAGTCTCTGATCGAGTACCTCCCTGTCTTTTGAAATAGGCCACTGTAGTGGTGTTGTCTGATAGGATCCTGACATGTTTCTGCTGGAGCTGTGGAAGAAAATTATGTAGAGCATAATATACTGCTGTCAGCTCCTTTAAATTAGATGAGTAGCACAGTTCATCCCTACTCCACCTTCCTTGACAGTAGCTACTACCCATATGGGCTCCCCAGCCGTAGGGGCTAGGGTCAGTGGTTAAGATATGGGATGGTAATATTACCCATGGGACTCCCATGGACAGATGATTACTATCTAGCCACCATTCTAGAGAAGTCAAGACTTCCTGGGATAAAGTTATCTTGTTCTCGATGTGACCACCGTGTCGCCTGTCCTCTTGGAGGATCTGATGTTGCAGTGTGCGGATGTGATATTGGGCCCACTGAACTGCCGGGGAACAAGAAGTGAGCGACCCCAATAGAGACATTGCCTCTCTCAGACATACGTGGTCTGTCCATTGCTGCCTCAACCTTATCTTTCATGAGCGCAATTTTTACCTGAGGGAGCAGACATCTCTGGGTTGTAGAGTCTAACTGGAACCCTAAGAAAATCTGAAGGGAGTGTGGAACAAGTCTAGACTTCTGGAAGTTGATGATCCAGCCTAGATTCTGCAAAGATGAGACCGTATCAGCCACACGTCTAGTACACTGGGTGATCGAGTTCCCGATAACTAAGAAGTCATCAAGGTAAGGCACGATTAAGGTGTCTTTCTGACGAAGATAGGCCATCACCTCTAACATCACCTTGGTGAAGATTCTCGGTGCTGTAGCGAGACCGAAGGGCATGGCCGTATACTGAAAGTGATGGATCTTGCCTTCGAATACCACTGCGACCCTTAGGTACCTTTGGTATCTATCATGAATAGTAAGATGATAGTAAGCATCTTTTAAGTCTATTCCTGCCATTACACAGTTTGGAAAGAGAAGTTTAATGGTGGATCTGATTGATTCCATTTTAAACTTATAATTTTTTATAAACGTATTAAGCTTCCTCAAATTTATGATTGTTCTAAACGTACCATCTGGTTTGGAAACTAAATACAAAGGAGAGTAGAATCCTCTACCTTCTTGCACCCTGGGACTTTTACTAAAACCTCCTTGGATAGTAGACTCCGAATTTCTATTTCGAGGGACTTTTGTTGCACTATTGAGTGAAGGCGGGTTATGATAAATAAGTCGTGAGGAATATGAAGGAATTCTAATTTTATTCCTTCTTTAATTATATTTAGAATCTATGAACTTGATGTTATTGCTTCCCATTTTGAAAAAAAAAAATTTCAGTCTACCCCCTACTGGGGGGACTGATTGTTCAGTATTTATTTTCCTTTCGGAATGTTGAACATCTAAACATGCTACTCTTTTGCTTATCTTCTTTTGTGGGCCATCTAGTTGATCTATCAGTTTGTCTCCTTTTCCCAAACGGTCGCCTTTTAAAGGTTCGCCTGTAGAAAGGGATAGAAGAATCAGGGAAAGCCTTCTTCCTTTCTTTCGCTTTGGCGAGTATGTCATCTAGGGCTTTCCCAAAGAGAAACTCCCCCTCGCACGGGGTTGCGCAAATCTTAGATTTTGATTGCGCGTCCCCCTTCCAGCTCTTCATCCATAACGCCCACCTGGCGTTGTTTTCAAGACCCGCCGACCTTGCTGCTAGCTGTAGGGTGTCTGCCGATGCATCGGCCATGAAGGCTGCCGCTCCTGTAATTAATGGAATAGCGACCCGTAGCTTTTCCCTAGACACCTTCTGCTCGATCTGTAGATCCAGTTGGTCCAACCACACGAGCATTGACCTGGCGGTGCATGTGCTGGCTACTGCTGGCTTAAAAATGCCTGTAGTAGATTCCCAAGACCATTTTAATGATGGAATAGTAGACTGCTTCGAGGTAGAGGCTACAACCGCATCAACTTTTGGAATTGTTGTCCATTTCAATAGCTCGTCGTCGCTAAATGGATATTTCCTCTTTGAGGCCTATGGGAGAAAACTTCTTTGATCGTGTTTTTCCCATTCTCTCTTTATTAGGGCCTTAATTGCCGGTATTACTGGAAACGCTCTCCTTTTTCTTTCCGCAAAACATTATATCTTGCGTGGTTTGGGCGCCCCTTGTCTCCTCACACCCCATAGTGTTCCTTACGGATTTGACTAAGTTATCCACACTATCCAGGGGAAAACATGATCGTCCCTCAATTTCTGATGACGATGATGATGATGACGTGAGTGAAGAATCAGAGATTATCCCCTGTTCCTCCTCCGAATCTTAGCTGAGAGTTACTTGTTTTTTGCTCCTAGTTTCTGAGGGAGTACTGGCACGGGTGATAGCCTGTAGTTCCTCTCTAATTATGGTCCGTATGTCCTTTGATGACACTGCGGTCCCCTGTCTAGTCTCTCTGGTGCATTGCTTACAGAGCTTTTTGGGGTAGGAGTCAGGGAGAGGCTGAGTGCATAAAGCGCATTCTTTGTGTTTGGATTTTTTTCTTTTCTTCGCCTGGAATGAGGGGGAGACATGGCAAAAGAAAGAGGGGGGTGTCAGCTTAATAGGCAGAGTCTATATTTTGCACACTCACCCAGTGAAGCTTATAGTACCGGATCAGATGGCTGAGACCCAATCCTGGATCTTGATTCTCCCGTCTCACTCCTGCGAGCGGTGTCCGTGGATCCCTTGGCAGCGCGGTCCCTGGAGGAACTGCCCCCAGAGTCCCCTGCTGGAGCATGCACATCCCCTGGAGATGACATGGCTCATCACTGCTTACCCCACGGCGCTTGTTTAAATAGCCTTTTTCCCCCCTTTTATTTTTTGCGACCCGGAAGTTGTTCCTCCTCCCCTCCAGGTTCATGCGTCCTCGCACCTGCGCTCCACCTCAGCCATCGTGCCCCGGAAGTTTACCCATTACTTCCGGGGCTTGGAGCATCTGTGCCGGCCGGCTCCTGCGCCGCCGCTCTGTATACGGCCCGCGCCTCTCATCATGATGCTTCCGCCACCTCTGCTTGGATCTCCCCTTTTTTTCTTCGCGCCACTGGCGCACTTACCGCTCCTGCAGCGGCGGCCTCTGAGAGTTTGGCGCTACCCGGCGCGCTCCTAAGTGAGACCGGGCGGCCCTTCCCGGACCCGGTCATCACCTCTATCCATCAAACGAGGGTGGAGCCGTCTAACAGAAACTCCCCCGACGCTGCCTCTGGACCGCAGCCCCTGCCGTTCTCACGGATACTGCACAGGTGGCGTGCACTGGCCCAGGTATGTCTTCCTGAAGGATAATCCTGAGGTTCCCTGGGAACAGGAAACCAAAACTGAGGAGGAAAGGCGGACCGCCCCCTTTTATTTTTCTGTAGGGTTTCCTGTTCCAATGGGGCGGATCCGATACCTAGAGTGGGTGCTGTCGTGGCGAAGGGTAAAAAAAAGGGCTTTTACACCAGATTTCCCCAGATTGAGCAGAAGCTGGGAGTCTGACATACTTGTCAGCTCCTGATAACGTCTCAAGTTCTTTCCCCCCCCTGATGAGATAAACCACCATCATTGCCATAATCCATTCCTTTCTTATGTTGAATTGTAAAAATCATTGCTGCAGAATCAGACTCCATCTGTGCAATTTCCCGTAATCCTCTACTATGTTTTTTGGAAGTGCACAAAATCCTCTACAATGCACTTCTTTTTGGAAGTGCATTGAGCAGCAGGGTGGTTTGCTAGTGAAAGGGAAAAAAAAAATTTTTCTTAAATCTTCTGCCTGAGCGAGTGTGAACGAGCTGAGTGTGAGTGGAGTGTAAGTGCGAACTGTGGTAAGTGTGTGACTTGTGATTCAGCGACTTTGGATTCAGGGAGTTTCCAAGGGAGGAATTACTGAATTGCTGTTATATTTTATTAATACTTTTTACTTATCTTTTCTGTCTGGTGCAATCCCCATTAGGAATGTGCTCCACTATTGTCAATGCCATCCAGTGCACGTCTTGCCACATGTGTGCAGTCCTTGACCAGCCGGTTGAGGGTGCATACTGCTGTACGAGATGTGAGCACGTTGTGCATTTGGAAGCCCAGATACTGGATCTAAATGTGCAGCTGGCAACACCGAGATCCATAGACAATATGGAAAGGAGTCTTCTGCTCACTGAGCAGACACTCAATGGGATAGATTGGGGGGGATGCTGGGTTGGAGTTGCAGGACAGTGAAGCAGCTAGCTGGGTGACAGCTAGAAGGCAGGGTAGAGGGAAGAGCACTAGGGAGGCTAGTCCTGATCTGGCACACCCCAATAAGTTTGCTAAGTTGACAGATGAGGGGAGTGTCAGTGCAGGAGTAGCACTGTTGCAGCAAGGCATGTCCCCTGAAAGCCGGAGGAGTGTCTGCTCCAGTAAGGGGGGAAATAGGAGAGCAGGGCAGGCCAGACAGGTGCTGGTAGTGGGGGACTCAATTATTAGGGGAACAGATAGGGCAATCTGTCACAAAGACAGGGATCGTCGAACGGTGTGCTGCCTACCTGGCACTCGAGTCCGACACATCGCTGATCGGGTTGACAGATTACTGGGAGGGGCTGGTGAGGATCCAGCAGTCATGGTGCACATTGGCACAAATGACAAAGTTAGAGGTAGGTGGAAGGTCCTTAAAGATGATTTCAGGGAATTAGGCTGCAAGCATAAAGCAAGGACCTCCAAGGCGGTATTTTCGGAAACACTTCCTGTACCACGCCAGAGAGGCAACGGGAGAGTAGGGAGGTTAATAAGTGGCTCTAGAATTGGTGTAGGAAGGAGGGGTTTGGGTTCCTGGAGAACTGGGCTGACTTCTCAGTTGGCTACAGGTTCTATGCTAGGGACGGGCTGCACCTCAATGGGGAGGGTGCAGCTGTGCTGGGGAGGAAATGGCTAGAAGGTTGGAGGAGTGTTTAAACTAGCGGCTGGGGGGAGGGTGTTCCTTTTATAGGAGGGGAAGACAGTGCAGATAGAGACCTGGGCACAAGTAATGAAATTGGGGCTGGGGGTTGCATGGGGGGGTGGGGTTAGAACAGTTAATAATTTAAGAAAAAAAATAGAGGTACAGAGAGAGATACATAAAGTGCATGTATACTAATGCCAGAAGCCTCGCCAACAAAAAGAGGAATTAGAATTAATTTTGTTGGAACATAATTATGACATGGGGATATCTGAGACATGGCTGGACAAGAGCCATGACTGGGTGGTTAATTTACAAGGCTGTAGTCTGTTTAGAAATGACCGTACACATAATCGAGGGGGAGGCGTGTGTTTATATGTAAAATCATCCTTAAAACCCATCCTGCGTGATAATATATATGAATCTAATGAAAATGTAGAATCCCTGTGGGTGGAGATAAGGGGAGGGGGGAAAAATAATACATTACTGATAGGGGTTTGTTATAAGTCTCCAAAAATAATGGAAGCAACAGAGAATATCCTCATCAAGCAAATAGATGAAACTGCGACTCAAGAAGTCATTATTATGGGGGACTTCAACTACCCTGAAATACATTGGGGAACCGAAACCTGCAGTTCCAGCAAAGGTAATAGGTTTCTGACAACTATGAGAGACAATTACCTTTCACAACTGGTTCAGGACCCAACTAGAGGGGAGGGCACTGCTAGACCTAATATTAACCAACAGGCCAGACCGCATATCAAATATAAGGGTTGGGGGCCACTTGGGTGATAGTGATCACAAAATAATAAGTTATCAGGTGTCCTTTAATAAGATGTGTAGTAGAGGGGTTACAAGGACACTAAACTTCAGGAAAGCAAATTTCCAACGGATGAGGGAGGATCTTTGTGTAGTTAACTGGGACGATATCCTGAGACCTAAAAATTCACAAAGAAAATGGGAGACGTTTATTAGCATCCTGATTAGGACCTGTGCACAATATATACATATATGCCATATGGGAATAAACATGCTAGAAATAGGAGGAAACCACTATGGTTAAATAGAGCTGTAAGGGGCGCAATAAGTGACAAAAAGAAAGCATTTAGAGAAATAAAGCAAGTACAGTTGTGGCCAAAAGTATTGACACCCCTGCAATTCTGTCAGATAATACTCAGTTTCTTCCTGAAAATGATTGCAAACACAAATTCTTTGGTATTATCTTCATTTAATTTGTCTTAAATGAAAAAACACAAAAAGAATTGTCCTAAAGCCAAATTGGATATAATTCCACACCAAACATAAAAGAGAGGATGGACAAAAGTATTGGCACTGTTCGAAAAATCATGTGATGCTTGTCTAATTTGTGTAATTAACAGCACTTGTAACTTACCTGTGGCACCTAACAGGTGTTGGCAATAACTAAATCACACTTACAACCAGTTGACATGGATTAAAGTTGACTCAACCTCTGTCCTGTGTCCTTGTGTGTACCACATTGAGCATGGAGAAAAGAAAGAAGACCAAATAACTGTCTGAGGACTTGAGAAACCAAATTGTGAGGAAGCATGAGCAATCTCAAGGCTACAAGTCCATCTCCAAAGACCTGAATGTTCCTGTGTCTACCGTGCGCAGTGTCATCAAGAAGTTTAAAGCCCATGGCACTGTGGCTAACCTCCCTAGATGTGGACGGAAAAGAAAAATTGACAAGAGATTTCAACGCAAGATTGTGCGGATGTTGGATAAAGGACCTCGACTAACATCCAAACAAGTTCAAGCTGCCCTGCAGACCGAGGGTACAACAGTGTCAACCCGTACAATCCGTCGGCGTCTGAATGAAAAGGGACTGTATGGTAGGAGACCCAGGAAGACCCCACTTCTTACACCGGAGACATAAAAAAGCCAGGCTGGAGTTTGCCAAAATTTACCTGAAAAAGCCTAAAACGTTTTGGAAGAATGTTCTCTGGTCAGATGAGACAAAAGTAGAGCTTTTTGGGCAAAGGCATCAACATAGAGTTTACAGGAGAAAAAAGAGGCATTCAAAGAAAAAAAAAAACACGGTCCCTACAGTCAAACATGGCGGAGGTTCCCTGATGTTTTGGGGTTGCTTTGCTGCCTCTGGCACTGGACTGCTTGACCGTGTGCATGGCATTATGAAGTCTGAAGACTACCAACAAATTTTGTAGCATAATGTAGGGCCCAGTGTGAGAAAGCTGGGTCTCCCTCAGAGGTCATGGGTCTTCCAGCAGGACAATGACCCAAAACACACTTCAAAAAGCACTAGAAAATGGTTTGAGAGAAAGCACTGGAGGCTTCTAAGGTGGCCAACAATGAGTCCAGACCTGAATCCCATAGAACACCTGTGGAGAGATCTAAAAATGGCAGTTTGGAGAAGCATCCTTCAAATATGAGGGACCTGCAGCAGTTTGCCAAAGAAGAATGGTCTAAAATTCCAGTAGAGCATTGTAAGAAACTCATTGATGGTTACCGGAAGCGGTTGGTCGCAGTTATTTTGGCTAAAGGTTGTGCAACCAAGTATTAGGCTGAGGGTGCCAATACTTTTGTCTGGCCCATTTTTGGAGTTTTGTGTGAAATGATCAATGTTTTGCTTTTTGCTTCATTCTCTTTTGTATTTTTACATTTAAGACAAATTAAATGAAGATAATAATACCAAAGAATTTGTGTTTGCAATCATTTTCAGGAAGAAACTGAGTATTATCTGACAGAATTGCAGGGGTGTCAATACTTTTGGCCACAACTGTAGGTAGTGATGAGGCATTAAATAAATACAGAAGATTAAATAAATTCAGTAAAAAGCAAATCAACATAGCAAAGATTGAGACTGAGAGACTCATTGCCAGAGAAAGTAAAAATAATCCCAAAATATTCTTTAACTACATAAATAGTAAGAAACTAAAAAATGATAGTGTTAGCCCCCTTAAAAATAGTCTCGGTGAAATGGTGGATGAGGATGAGGCAAAAGCCAATATGTTAAATGACTTTTTTTCAACAGTATTTACACAGGAAAATCCCATGACGGATAACATGATCAGTGAGAACAAAAAAAAAAAAAATCACCATTAAATGTCACCAGATTAACCCAGCAGGAAGTACGGCGGAGTCTAAAAATCGCTAAAATTGACAAATCCCCAGGCCTGGATGGGATACACCCCCGAGTACTGCAGGAATTAAGTACAGTCATAGATAGACCATTATTTTTAATCTTTAAAGATTCCATAATAACAGGGTTTGTACCACAGGACTGGCGCATAGCAAATGTGGCTGCCAATATTCAAAAAGGGGACAAAAAATGAACTTGGAAATTATAGGCCAGTAAGTTTAACCTCAACTGTGGGTAAAATCCTGGAGGGTTTTCTAAGAGATACTATACTGGAGTATCTGGAGAAGAATAACCTCATGACTTAATATCAATATGGGTTTATGAGAGACCATTCCTGTCAGACTAATCTGATAAGCTTTTATGAGGAGGTAAGTTCTGGATTGGACCAAGGGAATGCAGTGGACTTCGTGTATATGGACTTCTCAAAAGCTTTTGATACGGTGCCACACAAAAGGTTGATACATAAAATGAGAGCATTGGGGATAGGGGAAAATATGTGTAAGTGGGTTAAGAGCTGGCTCAGGGATAGGAAACAAAGGGTGGTTATTAATGGAGCACACTTGGACTGGGTCACGGTTAGCAGTGGGGTACCACAGGGGTCAGTATTGGGCCCGCTTCATTTTAACATATTTATCAATGATCTTGTAAGGGGAATAGAGAGTAGAAATTCAATATTTGCAGATGACACTAAACTCTGCAGGGTAATGAATACAGAGAAGGACAATTTTATATTACAGGAGGATTTATGTAAACTAGAAGCTTGGGCTGATAAATGGCAAATGAGCTTTAATGGGGATAAATGTAAGGTCATGCACTTGGGTAGAACAAATAAGATGTATAATTATGTGCTTAATTGTAAAACACTGGGCAAAACAGTCACTGAAAAAGACCTGGGTGTATGGGTGGCCGACAAACTCACATTTAGTGGCCAGTGTCAGGCAGCTGCTGCAAAGGCAAATAAAATAATGGGGTGCATTAAAAGAGGCATAGATGCTCATGAGGAGAACATTATTTTACCTCTATATAAGTCACTAGTGCGACCACACTTAGAATACTGTGTACAGTTCTGGTCTCCGGTGTATAAGAAAGACATAGCTGAACTGGAGCGGGTGCAGAGAAGAGCGACCAAGGTTATTAGGGAACTGGGGGGTCTGCAATACCAAGATAGGGTATTACACTTGGGGTTATTTAGTTTGGAAAAATCAAAAGCTTAGGGGTGATCTTATTACAATGTATAAATATATGAGGGCAGTGGCGTAGCAACTGTTTGTGGCGCCCGGGGCGGTCGAAAAATTTGCCGCCCCTTTGGTCGATGATAATCCGGAAGCATCAGGAGAGCCCACACTACACTCAAAGATCTAATTTTTAGTCTGCTACTAACTCTGCTGTTATTATTTCTACATTTCTAGACTTTCATCTTCTTGCAGTTCTCTCTCTATATATATATATGTATGTATTAGCTTGATGATGCTGGATGAAGACCTAATGGCTTTTTTTAATAATAATTTTTAATAATGTGACAGAAAAAAACAGAAAATATATGGGGAGGAGATGTACGAGGACACGTATATGGGGGGGATGTACGAGGACACGTATATATGGATATGGGGGATGTACGAGGACACGTATATATGGGGGGGATGTACGAGGACACGTATAGGGGGATGTACGAGGACACGTATATATGGGGGGATGTACGAGAACACTTATATGGGGGATGATTATTGTATTAGGACACCTGTGGTGTGATGTCTATGTGGCATGTGACAGCTGTCTGTGGCTTCTCCCGTACAGATGTTGGTGGTGCATTCTCCGGTAATGGCCGCGGTGCACCCAGCAGCCTCTCCCACAAATCGCCCCCATACCATGCTCCCCAGTATCCCACCTCACCCCGTGCAGTACTGTCCTACCCTTTTCCTCTCGCTCCCAGCCGGGGCAGCAGCACCGCCATATTCTTTCCTCCTCCCGGGAGCATCAATAGGGCGGAGCCTCTGCAGCTGCTACGGTGCCAGGACGGGACAGAAAACCTAGGAAAGCAGAGCTGCTGCTGTGCTGTCACATGCGCAGAGTGTACACACACAGGTGTATACACACACACACAGGCATACACACACACATAGGTGTATATACACACACACACAGGTGTATACACACACACACACGTGTATACACACACACACACACAGGCATACACAAACACAGGCATACACAAACACAGGCATACACACACACACACATGTGTATATACACAGACACACACACACAGGCGTACACACACACACAGGTGTATACACACACACACAGGCATACACACACATAGGTGTATATACACAGACACACACACAGGCGTACACACACACAGGTGTATACACACACACACACACACAGGCGTACACACACACACACACACATAGGTGTATATACACACACACAGACACACACACAGGTGTATACACACACACAGACACACACACAGGCATACACAAACACAGGTGTACACACACATAGGTGGATACACACACAGGCGTACACACACACAGGTGTATACATACACACACATAGGTGGATACACACACACATAGGTGTACACACACAAACAGGTGTACACACACATAGGTGTACATACACACACATAGGTGGATACACACACACAGGTGTACACACACACACACATAGGTGTACACACACAAACAGGTGTACACACACATAGGTGTACATACACACACATAGGTGGATACACACAAACAGGTGTACACACACACATAGGTGTACATACACACACATAGGTGGATACACACACACACACACACAGGTGTATACACACACACAGGCATACACACACACATAGGTGTATATACACACACACAGACACACAGGTGTATACACACACACAGACACACACACAGGCATACACACACATAGGTGGATACACACACAGGCGTACACACACACAGGTGTATACATACACACACATAGGTGGATACACACACAGGTGTACACACACACACACATAGGTGTACACACACAAACAGGTGTACACACACATAGGTGTACATACACACACATAGGTGGATACACACACACAGGTGTACACACACACACACACATAGGTGTACACACACACAAACAGGTGTACACACACACACACATAACAGGTGTACACACACATAGGTGTACACACACACATAGGTGTACATACACACACATAGGTGGATACACACACACGGGCGTACACACACACACACACACACACACACAGGTGTATACACACACACAGGCATACACAAACACAGGCATACACACACACATAGGTGTATATACACAGACACACACACAGGCGTACACACACACACACAGACACACAGGCATACACAAATACAGGTGTACACACACATAGGTGGATACACACACACACACACAGACACACACACACACATAGGTGGATACACACACAGGTGTATACATACACACACAGACATACACACACACAGGTGTACATACACACACACACACAGGTGTACATACACACACACACACACAGGTGTACATACACACACACACACACATAAGTGTACATACACACACACACAGTGTGGCTGCATGCACAGATCCTTTCGCTGCTGCACATGGTGAGACACAGGCAGCGGTGTTGGTGGCACATAACTGCACACAATGGAGGCAGACACACACCCAGCGCAGCCTGTGATGAGGATGACAGCTGCCTGCACACAGGGCCGCCGGGGGCAGCCGCAGACCACCTTACCCCAGCCCCGCACTCACCAGCTCACTGCTCGGCTCTTCCTAACATGGCTCCTTGTGTGCATCACATTCCTGGCAGTCGCGACCATCCCACCATGACAGTCCTCCAGTGCAGCGGGGCTGAAGTCAGCACTGCCTCTGCCCAGCGCAGCGCTGCTCACTGAGGGTCCAGGCGGAGAGGAGGGAGAAGCTGCTAGGTAGCAGGGGTACAGAGACTCCCGATAGGCGGAGGAGAAGGATGGAGGAAGGGTGGGAAGAGGCTGCATTACATTACCCCCTCACTGCACAGCCCCGCAGGCCGAAATGTACAGTCAGTGAGTCCAGGCTCCGCGCTTCTCCCACAGAGGAGAGGAATTGCTTCTGCTGCCGCGCCGCCCCCACACACGTGCCGCCTGGGGCGGACCGCCCCCCCCGCCCCCCCCACCCTACGCCACTGTATGAGGGGACAGTACAAAGACCTTTCTAATGATCTTTTTACTCTTAGACCTGTGACGGGGACAAGGGGGCATCCTCTACATCTGGATGAAAGAAGGTTTAAGCATACTCACAGACGCGGATTCTTTACTGTAAGAGCAGTGAGACTATGGAACTCTCTGCCATATGATGTTGTAATGAGTGATTCCCTACTAAAATTTAAGAAGGGACTGGATGCCTTTCTTGAAAAGTATAATATTATAGGATATATACACTAGTTTCATTAATAATGCGTTGATCCAGGGAGCTAGTCTGATTGCCGTATGTGGAGTCAGGAAGGAATTTTTTTCCCCAATGTGAAGCTTACTGTTTGCCACATGGGTTTTTTTTGCCTTCCTCTGGATCAACAAGTTAGGGCAAGTTAGGATAGAATATGGGTTGAACTAGATGGACTTAAAGTCTTCCTTCAACCTTAATAACTATGTTACTATGTTGAACCCACTCAGTGGGTTATGATCTTGATCACGATGAAGATGTGCCCATAGAGGTATGGCTGTAGTTTCTGCAGAGCCCAAACATAAGCAACCTCTATGGGCAGGAGTTTCCTGCTTAGGTAGAAAGTTGGGTCCTCTTCACCTTGCTGGTTTACCTGGCTGAGAACCACACCTAGCCCATAAGTGCTGACATCAGTCTGAACCACAAAGCTGTGAATATGGAGCCTGAAGAATGGGTGAACTAGCCAATGATGATTATAGGGCACCAAAGGATTCCTCACATGGAGAAGTTCAGGAAATAATTTGGGGAAGCTTCTTTTTCCGGTAAGTTAATAGCTTAGTCAGAGCACTGTAGTTTGGCACAAGCTTCCTATAGTAGCCAGCTGTACCCAGGAAAGACATTACCTGCCTCTTTGGGTAGGCAAGGCCATGATGGCTTCAACCTTACCTTGTTCAGGTTTTAGCACTCCCCCCCCCCCCCCCCCCACATGGTGTCCAAGATTTTTAACAGGGAGAAATGCAAAGTTCTACATTTAGACAAGAAAAATAAAAAGGCATATACAGAATGGGAGGACTAGGCCTAGGCAAAAGCACATATGACAAAGACTTGGATATACTACGAGGTCACAGACTGAGCATGAGTGAACAATGTAGTGCAGCAGCAAAAAAGGCAAAACACCATTCTGAGTTACATTAACAAAAGCATCAGCCTAAAGGACACAAATTAAAAAAAAACCAAAAAAAACCCCCGAAAAACAGCCTATACATGTGATGCACAGTGTCAAGGGTCCCCATGCTTGGCCAAAATATCAACCAATACCTCATTTAATGTATTTATTGTATACATTATTTTTCGTTTTTTCATCTTTTATTGCACAGTTTACCATTTTTGCAGGATGCAGTCAGGACTTTTTGTTGGTTGGGTTAACTGGGGCATCTGTTTTTGTGGGGTGCACTCATATAGTGCTCGGCAACCCGCCTGACATAATATTATGCAGTGAAGAGAAAACAGCTGCACTCTGGGAAATTTTGATTTTCAATGCAAAAATTTTTTATTGAAGACCCCACAGGGGAATAGTGTGTTGAGGTAACGTTTTGACACTATGTCGGGTCTTTTTCAAACCTCACTAGGAAAGACACATACAAAGATAGACATTAGGCTATATACAGTGATAATCACAAAAATGTACAAACTCTGTAGAGGTTTAAACATATATACATATTTACACAATTACATATTTACACTATGTACAAAATCATCATGTACAGGATCGTTGTGTGCAAAATCATTGTAGAACAAAATTGTACAAATCAATGAGTTAGCCCATAGGATATTAGAGTTAGATCCAGTAAATATTGATTGAAGCAGCCGTGGAGCTGGGTTACGGCGAGGCCGGCATAATGGAGCAAATCACATAAATGCAACATAATCAGGCAGTGCAAGCATGGAGACTAACCTTAAAGCACAAGAGAAAAAGAAGCAATCACGGCAGTAGGGGCACATTCACACTGCTGTGATTGCTGCTTTATCTCTTGTGCTTTAAGGTCAGTCTCCATGCTTGCACTGCCTAATTATGTTGCATTTATGTCATTTGCTCTATTATGCCCGCCTCGCCGTAACCCAGCTGCTTCAATCAATATTTACTGGATCTAACTCCAGTATCCTATGGGCTAACTCAGTCATTTGTACAATTTTGTTCTACAATGATTTTGCACACAACGATCCTGTACATAGTGTAAATATGTATATCTGTTTAAACCTCTACAGAGTTTGTTCATTTTTGTGATTATCACTGTATATAGCCTAATGTCTATCTTTGTATGTGTCTTTCCTAGTGAGGTTTGAAAAAGACCCGACATAGGGTCGAAACGTTACCTCAATACACTATTCCCCTGTGGTGTCTTCAATAAAAAAAATTTTGCATTGAAAAATCAAAATTTCCCAGAGTGCAGCTGTTTTCTCCTCACTGGATGACCGTCTGGACTAAGTTCCAGGTTCAGCTTGCACCTACCTCATATCCACAGAGTGCATGCCTTGTCTGTATCACTGACATAATATTATGGGCGTCATTAATAGGCTGTAAGCCGGACACTGTACATCACATGCACCTGTGTGACTGGCGTTCTATTCAAGCCTCATTTGTCAGACCTTAACTGGAATACTGTGTCCAATACTGGGCACCACATTTTAAAAAAATGACATGCACAAACTTGTCTGCAAACAATGTTGTATGAGGAACAGTTAGAGGATTTAGGAAAGTTTAGCTTGCAAAAGAGAAGACTGAGAGGAGACTTACCGTATATACTCGTGTATAAGCTGAGATTTTCAGCCCATTTTTTTGGGCTGAAAGTCCCCCTCTCGGCTTATACACGAGTCATATACCTGGGGGTCAGCAGGGGAGGGGGAGCAGGGGTGTCAGAGATCATACTTACCAGTCCTGGCGCGCTCTATGCAGCATCGCTTCTCCACTGTCTCCCTTCCTGTCTTCAGCAGTCACGTGGTACCGCTCATTACACTCATTATGTGCATATTCATGAGTGTAATGAGTGGTACCACGTGACCACTGAAGACAAAGTGAGACAGTAAAGAAGCGAGGCTGCAGAGACCGCGGCAGGATAGGTGAGTATAGCGATATTCACCTGTCCCCTGGTCAATCACTGCTCACCGCTGTCTCTGCTGCATCCTGTGTCAGTGACGTTTAGGCAGCAGGGGGCGCGGTGACGTGGTTAGTGCGCACCGCCCCTCTGCTGGCTGAACAGTCACTGACACAAGAAGCGGCAGACAGCGGTGATGGACCCAGGAGAGGCGAGTATGGAATTTTTTGCAGCATATGGGGACATATTCTATGGAGCAGCATATGGGGGCATAATCTATGGAGCAGCGTAGGGGGCATAATCTATGGATTCCACACTAGGCTTATACACGAGTCAAGTTTTCCCAGTTTTTTGTGGCAAAATTAGGCTTATACACGAGTATATACGGTAATAGACTCTACAAATCTCTAAATGGCTGTCACAATGTAGAGGGATCAGATTTATTCTGATTTGAACAAGGAAAGACTAGAAGCAATAAGATGCAACTGAATGGGAAGAGATGAGAAATTAGGTCTGAGCTGAAAAAGTAAATAAATGTGTATGCAAAATGTAAATGCATATAAACACATGACCTTTACACAGAGAAAACCAAAAAACAAATATCCCAAAATAAAGAAAATTGCATGAAGGTAATAATAATTAGTAAACAAAATGTTGATCAAAAGAATGTACAAGCCATCCCGCCACGTCAAGGCAACCCTTGTGGGACAGTCCTAACTCTTGTATTTAAAACCTTTCCACTTGTCAAGTGACGTAAATGTGAACAAGGACCAAGGGACTGAACCACCAGTAAAAGCATAGACCAGACAGGATGGATTTCCCAACTCAGAAACAGGGCGGTCACACCCTTTTATGCACATTGAATTAAATGAGAAACTAGGTCTGAGCTGAAAAAGAAAATTAATGTAAATGCATATAAACACATGACCTTTACATAGAGAAAGCCAAAAAGAAAAAACAAATATCTGTAGGGATTCGCTCTGGTAGGTAATGGCAGGGCTGCAGTAACGAGGCAACACACAGGCTTAAAATCCAATTTCAGTGGTTTAATGTCACTTTGCACACAGCAGGTTAACAGAAAATAAGGGAAAAACAAATGTACTCCAGCTTGGAGAACCACTGGTCCCAGACTCACCCCTTGCACGGGACGGGCTTAACTAAGCGGCTGCCAGGTCCTGCGGCATCCGCCAGGTGCCATTCCCAGGGTTGTTTGGAGTCTTGCTGCTATTGCTCTGCAGCACATTCAGTCCAGCAAACAGATTCAGGCTAACTCCAGCCAAGTTCCTGCATCTTCCACATACCTACCAACCTCCATTACATAGCACATAACCCCTCCCACCGGTGAGGTAGACATCACATGGGCTGATCACGTGACCATGACATCATCGCAGGTCCTGTCTTTAGGGAAAAACCCGGCCAAACATTAATCTGCTGGGAGAAATGTATCTCCCATCCAGTAAAACACCCTTTACTGTACCACATACCTCCCTCCTATGTTCAACCCTAGAGGGGTGGACACATGACATACAGTGAACTCTGGACAGGGCATCTGCATTCCCCTGTAGTCTGCCTGCCCGATGTTCAACTGAAAATGTAAAATTTTGCAGTGACAGGAACCACCTGGTGACTCAGGCATTCCTCTCCTTAACTTGACTCATCCACATAAGAGGGGAATGATCTGTCACCAACCGAAATGTTCTCCCCAGCAAATAGTAGCGCAATGACTCCAGTGCCCACTTGATGGCCAGGCACTCTCTCTCTCTACGATACTGTACCTGGTTTCAGCTGGGGTAAGCTTCCGGCTTAGGAAATTAACGGGATGCTCTTCCCCGTTAACCTCCTGAGACAGCACGGCACCGAGCCCTATCTCAGAGGCATCAGTCAGTCTGCACAATGAACTCTTTTGAAATTTGGAGTGATCAGGACTGGTGTACCCCACAGTACCTCTTTTAACTTTGTAAAGGCCCCCCTCTAACTAATCATTCCAGTGGACCATCACAGATTTCCTTCCTTTTAAGCAGTCTGGTAAAGGCGTGGACAGGGTTGCAAAGTTTGGAATGAACCGCCTGTAATATCCCACCAAACCTAAAAAGGCTTTTACCTGTTGTGAGAGGACAGGGCCAGTTCTGAATTGCCTCCACTTTGTTTACTTGAGAATTCCTCTCCCAATGACGTAACCCAAGTACCGAGCTTCCTCCAACCCTATGGAACACTTCTTTGGGTTGGCAGTTAGCAAAAGTACAGGCAGTGATAGACTCTCTGCGAAAAGCAGGGCTAAGTGACTTTCCCAGTCGGTGCTGTACACAATAATATCGTCTAGATAGGCTGAGGCATAGCGGCGATAGGGACGGAGAATAATATCCATTAATTGCTGGAATGTTGCTGGTGCACCATGCAACCCAAAGGGTAACACCATATACTGGAACAGCCCCTCGGGCATTACAAAAGCAGTTTTTTCTTTCGCCGCCTCTGTTAGGGGTACCTGGCAATAACAGTTTGTGAGGTCCAGAGTTGTAAAATACCGTGAATGCCCAAATCGCTCTATCAACTCGTCAACCCGGGTTATGGGGTAGGCGTCAATTTTGAAATGTCATTAAGCTTTCTAAAATCATTACAGAATCTTAGAGACCCATCAGGCTTGGGTATTAGGACTATTGGGCTGGCCCACTCACTTTGGGACTCTTCTATGACCCCTAACTGTAGCATAGTTTTCACCTCTTCCGAGATGGCTTGTCGCCGGGCCTCAGGCACCCGATATGGCTTTAGTCGGACTTTGGCCTGTGGCTCCGTGTCAACGTCATGATGGATTAGGGAGGTGCGTCCAGGGAGCTCCGAAAAAACATCTGTATTTTGGCTAATGAACTCCCGGACCACCTGAACCTGTCTAGGAGACAAAGTACCTGCAATTTTGACTGCGGGTAGGGCTTCTCCTACCTCGCCCCGAGGTAATGGAGCCTTCTCCATCTGAAACGCAAGCAGCGGATTATCAACACCAAGGTTTTCTCTATCTTTCCATGGTTTAAGCAAATTAACATTGTAAACCTGTTCTGGCTTTCTCCGTCCTGGCTTGTGTACCTTGCAGTCTACTGGCCCCACCTTTTCCATGATCTCGTAGGGTCCCTGCCACCTTGCAAGGAATTTGCTATCTACAGTAGGCACAAGTACCAACACTCGATCCCCAGGGCTAAAGGTTCATACCCAAGCCTCCCGGTTATAGACCCGACTCTGACTGTTGTGCTACCTCCATATATCCCCAGACTAAGGGTAAGACTGTCTCCATTCATTCTTGAATTTTTGCAACATGTTCTATCACACTTTTGTGGGGAGTAGGTTGGTTCTCCCAGGCCTCTTTGGCTATATCGAGTAAGCTCCGTGGATGTCTGCCGTACAATAGTTCAAAGGGCGAGAACCCCGTAGATGCCTGAGGCACCTCCCGCACTGCAAACAACAAATATGGCAATGAGATCCCAGTCCTTCCCATCTTTGGAAACTGCCTTTTTTAACATGCTTTTCAGCGTCTTATTGAACCTATCTACCAGACCGTCTGTTTGGGGATGATAGACCGATGTGTGCAACTGCTTAACATTTAGTAAATGGCAGAGTTACTTCATAATTTTTGACATAAAGGGGGTCCCCTGGTCTGTTAAAATCTCTTTAGGAATTCCCACCCGTGAAAACATACCCATGAGTTCTTTTGCTATAAGCTTAGCTGATGTGTGGTGCAGAGGAATGGCCTCAGGATATCGGGCAGCATAATCTAGAACTACCAGGATGTGTTGGTGTCCCCTTGCTGACTTATTGAGAGGCCCCACCAGATCCATTGCCACTCTCTCGAAGGGTACCTCTATAATTGGCAAAGACACCAAAGGACTCCAAAAGTGAGGCTGGGGACTGGTTTCCTGGCACACTGGACAGGAACTACAGTACCGTTTAATGTTGTGAGTTCATTTTCCCCTTCACCGTTGATGTCTAATGAACTCCCTCTGCTGGTGAGGAGGGGTAGTGAAATTGATTGGGTTGGGAAGAACCTGTCATCTGAACAGGTGGAGCCTGATTGGACACCCGGAATCACTGAGTAGATATATGGCAGCCGACGCCCTACAGGGGTGCTGGTGATCCTTTCTGCTCTGAGCTCTTGCAAACCAGTTCAGTACCTGTCTTCTGAAAGCTAAGTTTTTGCTCTCTTATTTTTCCATGAGATTGTAACATAGTAACTTGTGTCTGTTTACTTAGTGTTTGTGTTCTGCCTGCCCTTGTTGGTACAGGCTGAGCTCCATTTTTGTCTCTGGTCAAGTTGATCTTTTGCTCAGTCTTCAGAATATACCTGAGTGCTGATAGTGATTTTGAAGTCTAGTGACTTCAGGGCCTTTTTTCTATCAGACGTGTTGGACATTATTTTGGCAGAATTTTTGCGGATTGCAGCCAGCATCTTTTCTGTCCTTTCCTATTTAGTTAGTTGGGCCCCATCGTTTGCTCAGCCTGTCTTTCTGTCTGTGTTTGTATTTTCATCTGCTTTTCACCGACAATACATGTTGGGGGCTGTCTATTGCTTTGGGGTCTGCTCTGGGGCAGTTTAGATTTCCCCTTTCTTTCTTTAGGCTTATTTAGTTCTCCGGCTGTGAACGAGGGGTCTAGGGCACCGTAGGAACCCCCCACGGCTACTATTAGTTGTGTGAATAGGATCAGGGGTCTGCAATCCGATAGCTACCAACCTCTCCGGTTTTCTGGACTTAGCTTGTATTTTTGTTTTTTCCTCCTTCGGTGACTCATTCACAACAGTTTACCTTCTTCATGGACCCCTAGCCAGTAGAACCGCTGCAGAATTTGGTCTAGGGTTTTCTTTTGGCCCAAATGCCCACCAAGTACATGCGCTAAGTCCATTACCAGCCTACGATATGTCTGAGGTACGAGTAACTGTTCTACCAGTTCCCCACGTATTTTCTCCACTCGGTACAACAAATCTTGGTGTAGCTCAAAGCGTGGCAGCACTGTAGCTGCCCCAGGTTGTTGGGGTTCCCCATTGACAAACAGTACATTTTCTCTGGCCCGGGCCAAAGTAGGGTCTTGGAATTGCGCCGTACCAAAATTGTCACCTGACACATTCAAGTCTGACAACTCGGGTCCCGGCGGCAAGTCTTCCACCTCTCCAGCCAATACTTCTATGGGAGAACTCTTCCCCCGAAGGGAAGGTTACCCCTACCAACAGCACTTCTTCCTCTGGGCCACCAGGCTCATGCCCTACTTCTGGAGAATGTAACCTGGTTGCCTCTGGTGCCGGCAGTTGCTCCGTGGGTGAGACAACAGATGGCCACAGCATAGAAAATAAAGGAAAGTCTCTTCCAATTATCACCTCATAATGCAAATTAGTCACAACCCCCACCTCGTGGCACCGCCTCCCCGCTGGCGTGATGATCACCACAAGTGCGGTGGGATAGTCTTTTAAGTCCCCATGTATACACAACACCTCAGTTTTCCGACCCGTATACTCGCTGGTTTGTATCCAGCTGGCTCGTACCAGGGTGACAAGACTCCCTGAGTCCAATAGGGCCACAGCCGGGGTGCCCTCCACTTCAACCTGACATAATTGTTCCATATTGGGACCTTTCGGGGTGCCCATTGCGCACATCGGTTCGACATAGTGAGACTGGCGGTACCCAAAGTTGGTGTCCATGGGCTCAGCCAGGTGGGAGCAATCAGCTCTCAAATGCCTTGGTTCCTGGCACCGCCAGCAGATTATGGGGCTCCTTACTTCCCCAGATAAGTCCTGAGCGGCCTTCCTGGGCTCCGCTTGCCGAAGCAGGGGTGGAGACTTCGGGAACCTTCCGGGGAGTCCCTCCTGTAGCTCTTTGATAGCCCCATACCTTTCTATGAGGTCTATAGTTTGCATGGCATTAGCAGGGGATGCCTGTCCTACCCATGTCTGGAGGGAGTGGGGCAAAGCCCTCCAAAACTTATCAGTCACTATGCGGTCCAGCATGGCCGTGGGGGACAATACCTCAGGCTGTAACCACTTTCGTGACAGGTGCAACAGGTCATAATACTGTGACCGAGCCGGCTTGGAGGGGGTAAACGCCCACTGGTGTACCCGCTGGGCCCGAACTAACACATTTACCCAAAGACGTGCCAGTATCTCAACCTTGACGACCATGTAGTCTGCCCTTTGCTCCGTGGGTAGGTCCTGATATGCTTTCAAAGGTCCTGGGGCCAGAAACGGAGCGATGATTTCTGCCCACTGGTCCCGGGGTAGCTTCTCTCTCTCAGCAACTCCTTCGAACATCTCCAGGTACGCCTCCACTTCGTCCGACTTCTCCATTTTGGGATCCGGTGTACGAACCGCTTTCCGGACATCATGGATTCCCCAGTTACTTCCTTTTGTCTGTGCTGTCGTGATATGCTGTATCAACAGCTGATTGGTTTCCTGCATAGCCTCCTGCTGCTGTCGCATGACCTCTATGAGCGTTTTAATCGTGGCCTCCATTTCTGGAAAGTTCCCCGCCTGGGTCTGTGCCACTTGCTTCACCCAGAACATAGGCTGGGGTACAAATCAAAAATAAGCAAAAACAGCCTGGCCTCACTGCGTTTGTCCGCATTCAGTCCACCAATTGTAGGGATTCGCTCTGGTAGGTAATGGCAGGGCTGCAGTAACAAGGCAAAACACAGGCTTAAAATCCAATTTCAGTGGTTTAATGTCACTTTGCAAACAGCAGGTTAACAGAAAATAAGGGAAAAACATAAATGTACTCCAGCTTGGAGAACCACTGGTCCCAGACTCACCCCTTGCACGAGACGGGCTTAACCAAGCGGCTGCCAGGTCCTGCGGCATCCGCCAGGTGCCATTCCCAGGGTTGTTTGGAGTCTTGCTGCTATAGCTCTGCAGCACGTGCAGTCCAGAAAACAGATTCAGGCTAACTCCAGCCAAGTTCTTGCATCTTCCACACACACTCCCCATGTGCCAAATACCAACCTCCATTACATAGCCCATAACCCCTCCCACCGGTGAGGTAGACATCACATGGGCTGATCACGTGACCATGACATCATCGCAGGTCCTGTCTTTAGGGAAAAACCTGGCCAAACATTAATCTGCTGGGAGAAATGTTTCTCCCATCCAGTAAAACACCCTTTACTGTACCACATATCCTAAAGTAAAAAAGTAAAAAATAAATTGCAAAAATTGCATGAAGGTAGTAATAATAAGGGTATTTGGTAAACATAATTTTGATCAAAAGAATGTACAAGCCATTCCGCCACGTCAAGGCAACCCTTGTGGGACAGTCCTAACTCTTGTTTTTAAAACCTTTCCACTTGTCAAGTGACGTAAATGTGAACAAGGACCGAGGGACTGAACCACCAGTAAAAGCATAGACCAGACAGGATGGATTTCCCAACTCAGAAACAGGGCGGTCACACCCTTATATGCACATTGAACTAAATGAAAAACTAGGTCTGAGCTGAAAAAGAAAATTAATGTGTATGCAAAATGTAAATGCATATAAACACATGACCTTTACACAGAGAAAACCAAAAACAAATATCCTAAAATAAAAAAGTAAAAAATAAATGTTTGTTTTTTGAATGGGAAGAGATGCAGATGATATTAGAAAAAAAACTTTTTGACAGTGAGAGTGATCAACCAGTGGAACAGGCTACTAGAGAGGTGGTAAGTAGTGATGAGTGAGTATACTCGTTGCTCGGGTGTCCTCCAAGTATTTTGGCGTGCTCGGAGATTTAGTTTTCGTCATCTTAGCTGCATGATATGCGTCTGCTAGACAGCTTGAATACATGTGTGGAATGCCTGTTTGTTAGGGAATTCCCACATGTTTTCAGCCTGTCTACAAGTCGCAAATCATGCAGCTGAGGCGCTGAAAACTAAATCTCCGAGCACGCCAAAATACTCAGAGGACACCCGAGCATGCTCGGGAAAACCTGAGCAACGAGTATACACGCTCATCAATAGTGGTAAGTTATCCTTCAATGGAAGTCTTCAATCATAGGGACGACAGACATCTGTCTGAGATGGTTTAGTGTATCCTGCCTTGAGCAGGGGGTTGAACCAGATGACCCAGGAGGTCCTTTCCAACTCTACCATTCTATGATTAAGGTATTGTACTTCAAGCATGGCTATCTGACACTACCCTGGCTTAACAGTCAGACCTGCAGTGTTAAAACTCTTCAGCATATTGACATGACAGAATTTTCAACGTTGTGCAAGTCCATCCATTGTCACAACATAGTTGCCCTCATTCAAACAATAAGATACATGTATGGTCGCTCCCATGCAGCCTGTACTTTGTTCTGCACCACAGGAACCAACACCCACATTTTCTGGTTTATTTGGGTCTGGGTCACATTCGCATGAGCCAGGTCGCCCCGTTTCTGCATTCTCTGAGTCACAGTACATATTCCACCACAGAGACTCCTGGAGTTTTAGGCTCACCATTCCAACAGTCTTTAATTAAATCACAAGGCCCCCTGACCTTTTGCGCATAAGCAAGTTCAAAGGGGAGGGCAACTCTTGTAGAGGCCTGAGGTACCGCTCAGTATACAAGCAGGACATGAGGGAGGAAACATTCCCAGTCTCTCCTTTCAGTCTACATCAGCACCAGCATCTTGAGTATTTGTTTTATAGTAAAAACAAAACACTCACATAGACCGTTGGTTACAGGATGATAGGGACTGCCTACAAGAGGTCGCACTTGCATTTTCTGGCGGAGACTTTGCATCAAATTAGACATGAATTGGGTCCCTTGATCAGTCAACATATCGCTGGGGAACCCCACGTGAGAAAATACAGTCCATAATGCATCAGCAACTGTATTTGCTTGCATGGAAGACATCACCGCAACTTCAGCATAATGCGTAATCTCCATCTGTGGACGTCGGGCACTCAGACCATCCTCATGGAGTCGGTCTCTAACCGTTTGTGCAGACACATGCACATTTGTGGCCTGAGGGAGGTCATTTTGCAGGGCTCTGGCAGTGCTCCTCCTGTTCCTCCTTGCACAAAGGCTGAGGTAGCGGCCTTGCTGCTGGGTTGTTGCCCTCCTATGGCCCCCTCCACGTCTCCTGGTGTACTGGCCTGTCTCCTGGTAGTGCCTCCAGCCTCTGGACACTACGCTGAGGACTGCTCTGATGGGTATACCTCAGCATTTGGTAGAGTGGCTTAGTATACATTTTTTGCAAAAAACGTATTGTGAGGTAGCGCTGTTATTCAATTAGGGGATCCTCACTAGGCAGCGAACAAAACACATCCGGCACCGTGTTTTCATAACTTATAACATAGTCCATGCGGTTTATTCCTCCATCATAAACCCACAGAAGCAACATAAACAGCATATAACAGTATAGCGTCCATTACAGAGTTTCCCTCTAGTAGCAATGTCCAGCATACACAGGCTCTTCCTAATTATCTCACCCACGTCAGGGTTCTGTCATGGTTGTTGCTCCATGCTGCAGACAGCCACTCTCTCCTCTGGGACTCTCAGACGCTGGCAGCCATTACACCCAGCCACACACAGGCTGTTAGCCAGGAGACAACTCTCCTCACGGGACCTTCCGCTCTGGACCAACCAGGTCCCTGCATTCACCTCATGTGACCTACCCTGGCCTCCTTATATGGTCCGTAGCCACGCCCACCAGGTCACATGGCTATGACTTCATCACAGGTCCGTCACACACACTTATACACTTTACAATAGAGTTAATAAACACACCCCCTGGGTGGGTTTGGAGGTAACTAGTTCCTGAAACATTGAACCAGCACCTCAGCAGTATCACTGCTGATTAACATACACATAAATCTCCATCTCAAGGCCACCCACCTTGAGATACATAACGGTCATTCCGTATTTCACCATTCATCCACTCTCCTGGGACATCCATACAGCGCCCCCTAGTGGACACAGTGGTTACTACACCACAGTATCAACTAAATGCCCTGTTTTGTTATCATGTTTTTGCTAGCACTTGCTGTTTATTGCTACATATTTTTTTTTTTTTAACAGCAGAGTATTTTTTCACGCTTGTTGTACTGTGTTTCTCTGTGTTTCAGTCTCTTGGTGGTGTGAACACTGTCTTACCGACTTGTTCACTGTATGTGCATGGCCCAGGCATTTGTATTCAATAGGTTCACATTATCGTTTGAGTCCGCAGCGTATTATCCGCATGCGCAAACGCATGCAAAAACGCATATTTGCACAGCAGTTTTTATGCGCATCATCTTATGCATGACGGAAAAAAATGCTGCGTGTGCATGGGTTTGTATGCGTTTTTGCAAGCGTTTGCGTTGTTTATGGGCATGTGTTCGATATGGCATCAAACAAAAATGGGCGTGTCTCATGGGATTTCTATTTACATTTTCAAGAACACATGCATATCAAACGCATGCGTACCCTTGTCCTTGCATACCAATGTGTTCCCATAGACAGTAATGCGTTTTTTATGCACTCATGCGCATGCCAGGGCATACTTGATGGATTTTTGACGCCTCAAAAAATGCAACATGTTGCGTTTGCCGGACACTGCCACACACCACGAAACGACGCATGCGTACGCAAACGCATGTCCCTGCGTACACCATGCTAAATATATATACTATGACGCATGCGGATCAAACGCTGCATACACAAACGCTAATGTGAAACCATTCTTATAGAGTCATAGTCCCCATCCCGCTCTGGTGAAAGGTTAGCAAAAACTTCCAAGGCTTTTCCTTTCAGCCCTATAGTTAAACCAGTTCTCTAGTATAGGGGAGTAATTGCTTAAACCAAGTATTAATGCTTTAAGGGTGTGTGCACACGCTGCAGATTCTGCTGCGGATGCGCAGCGTTTTTGGCCCTGTGGATCCGCAGCAGTTTCTGCTGCGTTGTACAGTACCCTTATTGTCTATGGAAAATGAAAACCGCAGTGCACATGCTGTGGATTTTTGCGCGCAGTTTCAAATCCGCAGCATGTCAATTCTTTGCAGCGATTTTAAACCTGCTCCATTGCACAGGTGTCAAACCGCATGGCAAAATCGCAGGCTAATCCGCAGATAAACCGCAGGTCTTTTGACCTGCAAATTTACCTGCGGATTTTGCCAAATCCGCTCGGCAAAATCCGCAGCACAATCCGCAACATGTGCACTCACCCTAATAGAAGTAAAAAAAACTCTATCCCAATGCTTGCCACCAAGTTGTCACATACACATTTCTCAGCACGAGGGGCGCTTTCAAGGTTTAATTTATCTCCTCTCACTTAATCCAGCACTCAAACTCTATATTAGGCTATACAGTTAGCTTAAATCACACCTTGACAGTCCGCACACCCCGATTTCTTAACGTGCTGTCACCACCCTTAAAACACATGGGGTGATGAGTCCCCAAAATATGGTACTGTTAGACAGTCAAAAGGTTACAAACTTTCTGAAAGGCTGTTTTGTTAGAGCATACAAGGATCAAACTTATTAAAGATTTATGCTTTAACCCCTTCCTGACATCCGACGGTATATCCCGTCCATGGGACCTGGGCGCCTATGCCCATGGACGGGATAGTACGTCTACCGCGATCAGCGGCGCCCACGTGGTGAGCGCCGCTGATCGCGGCCGGGTGTCAGCTGATTATCACAGCTGACACCCGGCACAATGTGTCAGGGGCGGTCACGGACCGCCCCTGACACGTTAACCCCTTGCACACCGCGATCAAACATGATCGCGGTGTACCGGGAGTTAAAGGGAAGCATCGGCAGGGAGGGGGCTCCCTCCGTGCTTCCCTGAGCCCCCCACGGCAGCGCAATGTGCAGCGCTGCTGCGGGGGACTCCTTTCCTCCAGGCCCCCAAATCCAAGATGGCGACGGGGGCCTGAGGAAGCTGGCTTCCTCAGTGCCTGCAAAGCGCAGGCATGAGGAAGCCTTCTGCAGTGCCTGTGTCAGATCGCTGATCTGTCACAGTGATCTGTGATGTGACAGATCAGTGATCTGTCACAGGACAGTGATGTCCCACCTGGGACTATTTAATAAAGTAAAAAAAAAAAAAAAAAAAAGTGTAAAAATAATTAAAAAAAAATCGCCAAATAAATTAGAAAAAAAAAAAAATATTCCCCCAATAAATCCATTTTTTGGAAATAATAAAAAAAACAAAACAATAAAAGTACACATATTAGGTATCGCCGCGTCCGTAACGACCCGCCCTATAAAACTGTCCCATTAGTTAACCCCTTTAGCGAACCACTTAAAAAATAAAAATAAAAAACGAAGCAAAAAATAATTTATTATCATACTGCCAAACAAAAAGTGCAATAACGCGCGATCAAAAAGACGCATATAAATATCCATGGTACCGCTGAAAACGTCATCTTGTCCCGCAAAAAACGAGCCACCACACAGCATCATCAGCGAAAAAATAAAAAAGTTATAGCTCACAGAATAAAGCGATGCAAAAATAATTATTTTTTATATAAAATAGTTTTCATTGCATAAAACCGACAAAAACATAAAAAAAGACCTAAATGAGGTATCGCTGTAACCGTACTGACCCTAAGAATAAAACCGCTTTATCAATTTTACCGCACGCGGAACGGTGTAAACGCACCCCCCCAAAAGAAATTCATGAAACGCTGGTTTTTCTTCATTCTGCGTCCCAAAAATCGGAATAAAAAGCGATCAAAAAATTTCACGTGCCCGAAAATGGCACCAATAAAAACGTCAACTCGTCCCGCAAAAAATAAGACCTCACATGACCCGGTGTGTCAAAATACGGAAAAATTATAGCTCTCAATATGTGGTGATGCAAAAACTATTTTTACAATAAAAAGCGTCTTTTAGCGTGCGACAGCTGCCAAAAATAAAAACCGCCATAAATAGTAAATCAAACCCCCCGTTATCACCCCCTTAGTTAGGGAAAAATAATAAAATAAAAAAAATGTATTTATTTCCATTTTTCCATTAGGGTTAGGGCTAGGGGTGTGTTGGGGTAGGGTTAGGGCTAGGGTTAGGGTTAGGGTAGGGTTAGGGTTAGGGTTAGGGCTAGGGTTAGGGCTAGGGTTAGGGTTAGGGCTAGGGGCATGTTGGGGTTCGGGTTGGAGTTAGAATTGGGGGTTTCCACTGTTTGGGCACATCAGGGGCTCTCCAAATGCAACATGGCGTCTGATCTCAATTCCAGCCAATTCTGAGTTGAAAAAGTCAAATGGTGCTCCTTCCCTTCCAAGCTCTGCCATGCGCCCAAACAGTGTTTTACCCCCACATGTAGGGTATCAGCCTACTCAGGACAAATTGCAAAACAATTTTTGGGGTCCAATTTCTCCTGTTACCCTTAGGAAAATTAAAAATTGGGGGCAAAAATATCATTTTTGTGGAAAAAAATGATTTTTTTATTTTCACGTCCGAGTGTTATAAACTTCTGTGAAGCACTTGGGGGTTCAAAGTGCTCACCACACATCTAGATAAGTTCCGTGGGGGGTCTAGTGTCCAAAATGGGGTCACTTGTGGGGAGATTCAATAGTTTAGGTACATCAGGGGCTCTCCAAACGTACATGACACCCGCAGACCATTCCATCAAAGTCTGCATTCCAAAACGTCACTACTTCCCTTCCGAGCCCCGACGTGTGCCCATACAGTAGTTTTCTCCCACATATGGGGTATCAGCATACTCAGGACAAATTGAACAACAACTTTTAAGGTCCAATTTCTCCTGGTACCCTTGGGAAAATAAAAAAATGGTGACTAAAAGATCATGTTTGTGGAAAAAATACGAATTTTTTATTTTCACGCCCGGGCGTTATAAACTTCTGTGAAGCACTGGGGGGTTCAAAGTGCTCACCACACATCTAGATAAGTTCCTTGGTGGGTCTAGTTTCCAAAATGGTGTCATTTGTGGGGGGTTTCCACTGTTTAGGTACATTAGGGGCTCTCCAAAGGCAACATGACAACCCGCAGACCATTCCATCAAAGTCTGCATTCCAAAACATCACTACTTCCCTTCCGAGCCCCGACGTGTGCCCATACAGTAGTTTTCTCCCACATATGGGGTATCAGCATACTCAGGACAAATTGGACAACAACTTTTGGGGTCCAATTTCTCCTGGTACCCTTGGGAAAATAAAAAAATGGTGACTAAAAGATCATGTTTGTGGAAAAAATATGAATTTTTTATTTTCACGTCCGGGCATTATAAACTTCTGTGAAGCACTGGGGGGTTCAAAGTTCTCACTACACATCTAGATAAGTTCCTAAGGGGGTCTAGTTTCCAAAATGGTGTCATTTGTGGGGGGTTTCCACTGTTTTGGTACATCAGGGGTTTTCCAAACGCGACATGGTGTCCGATCTCAATTCCAGCCAAAAACGTCAAATGGCGCTGCTTCCCTTCCGAGCTCTGCCATGCGCCCAAATAGTGGTTTACCCCCACATGTGGGGTATCAGCGTACTCAGGACAAATTGCACAATAACTTTTAGGGTCCTGTTACCCTTGGGAAAATAAAAATTGGGGTGAAAAGATCATTTTTGTGGAAAAAATATGATTTTTTAATTGTACCGCTGTACGTTATAAACTTTTGTAAAGCCCTTGTGGGTTCAAAGTTCTCACCACATATCTAGATAAGTTCCTTGGGGGGTCTAGTTTCCACTTGTAGGGGGTTTCCACTATTTGGGGACATCAGGGACTCTCCAAACATGACATGGCGTCCAATCTGAATTCCAGCCAATTTTGCATTGAAAAAGTCAAACGGCGCTCCTTCCATTCTGAGCTCTGCCATGCGCCGAAACAGTCGTTCCCCCCCACATATCAGGTATCTGCGTACTCAGGAGAAATTGCACAATAACTTTTGTAGTCCAATTTCTCCTGCTACCCTTGGTAAAATAAAAAAAATTGAACCTGAATTATTTTTTTTATGAAAAAAGTTAGATGTTCATTTTTTTTTAAATATTCAAAAAAATTCCTGTGACGCACCTAAAGGGTTTATAAACTTCTTGAATGTGGTTTTGAGCACCTTAAGGGGTGCAGTTTTTAGAATGGTGTCACTTTTGGGTATTTTCTATCATATAGACCCCTCAAAGTGGCTTCAAATGTGATGTGGTCCTAAAAATAAAATGGTGTTGTAAAAATGAGAAATCGCTGGTCAACTTTTAACCCTTATAACTTCCTAACAAAAAAAAATTTTGGTTCCAAAATTGTGCTGATGTAAAGTAAACATGTGGGAAATGTTAGTTATCAAGTTTTTTGTGTGCCGTATCTCTGTGATTTAAGGGCATAAAAATTCAAAGTTGGAAAATTGCGAAATTTTCAAAATTTTCGCCAAATTTCCGTTTTTCTCACAAATAAACGCAAGTTATTTGAATGAAATTTTACCAATAACATGAAGTACAATATGTCACGAGAAAACAATGTCAGAATCACCGGGATCCATGGAAGCGTTCCAGAGTTATGACCTCATAAAGGTACAGTGGTCAGAATTGTAAAAATTGGCCCGGTCATGAACGTGCAAACCACCCTTGGGGGTGAAGGGGTTAATATAAAAATATACAGTGCTTACAATAAAAGATATAAAAAAGAAAACAACACACAAAAGTTATAAAATAAAAAGGGAGAAGTAACAGAAATGCCTAACTGTAGATGGAAGCATTTACCTTCTGTTGTCCTTGAAAGTGAATTATGGATCGCATCAACCTCCTAGGCAGCCCTCACCTGTGAACAACTTCTGTTGACACCAACCATTTTATAATCCTGACCAGCATGACCACAGGCTCATATTTCCATTATGACCCATTTATAAGTTGCTGTTTGTGAATGGGCGATGGGCTAAGTTGTGGGATTTCTAATATCCTGTGTCCGCCCCCCCTCTCTATACAGACAATAGGAAATATTCTTCTTGGTTGCAAACAATCTGCTACCCTGTTTCCCCAAAAATAGGGCGCCCCCGAAAGTAAGGCATGCTAGGGGGAGCACTGTGCCTGCTAATATAAGGCACCCCCCAAAAAATAAGGCATACCTTGTTCTGTGCATGGGGCATGCAGTTGTGTCTCGTTCCCGCTGTCCGGTGCCCGCCACTGCAGCCGCGCTGTTCGCAGGAGTTAATCACAGTCTCGGAGCTGTGTGCCGATCTCCGCCCATGAGCCCTGCGCCAATCATAGCGCAGGAACCATGGGCCAGCTGACGTCATCCATAGCCTCTGATTGTTCCTGGGCTGTGATTGGCCCAGGGCTCCTGCGCTCTGTTTGGCCTAGGGCTCCTGCACCACCAAAGCACTGAAAGCAGCACCGCGGAGAGAACCAGTAAGAAAGTGAAAGTGTGTGTGTGTGTGTCTGTGTACGGGTGTGTGTCTGTGTAAGTGTGTGTGTGTGTGTACGGTACACACATGGGAGGCTGCAGTGGGATACTGTGATAATGGGAGGCTGCAGTGGGATGATGTGGGATGATGGGAGGCTGCAATACTGTACTGTAGAATGATGGGGGCTGTAATGTAAAGATGGGGGTGCTGTATTGGGGACTGTAAAGGGATGATGAGGGCTGCAATGGGATTATGGGAATATTTGGGGCTGCAAAATGATGATGGGGCTGCTACGGTAAAGGAACTGCTGTGGGTAATTGTTACGGTAGCGGTACAGTGTCCAGAAAGTGTGTGGGAGCCATTTTAGAGCCCTTATGTTTTGTGGCCCTGTGTGGGAGTCAGGCAATTACAGTACCGTACCGTAGTGTGTTACTTTGTTGTCTGCTTTTCTGCTGAACGGTCTATATGTCTGACAACTGGTTTTACGCTACAGAACGTTCCTTATGTAAGGGTAGAGCGCGCTGAAATGTTTCTCATGAAAATAAGACCTCCCCCCTGAAAATAAGACATGGTGCAACTTTCGGAGCAAAATTTAATATAAGACGGTGTCTTATTTTCGGGGAAACAGGGTAGCTCTTTGAAGTTAAAGGGAATCTATCACCCCATTTTTCGACTATGAGCTGCCAGTACTGACATCAGGGGCTTATCTACAGCATTCTGTACTGCTGTAGATAAGCCCCCAATGTAACCTCAAAGAGAAGAAAAAGGAATTATATTATACTCACCCAGGGGCGGTCCGGGTCTGGTCCAGGTCCGATGGGTGTAGTGGTCTGGTCCGGCGCCTCCCATCTTCTAACGGTGACATCCTCTTCTTTGCTGCCTGTTGTGGCTCTGGAGCAGGCGCAGGCGCCGGGAGAGGTCCGGTGCTTGTGCACTGCAGTATTCTTCTCTGCCCTCAACAGGGCAGAGCAGTGCGCCTGCTCCAGAGCCACAACAGGCAGCAAAGAAGAGGATGTCACCGTTAGAAGATGGGAGGCGCCGGACCAGACCACTACACCCATCGGACCTGGACCAGACCCGGACCGCCCCTGTTGAGTATAATATAATTCCTTTTTCTTCTCTTTTAGGTTACATTGGGGGCTTATCTACAGCAGTACAGAATGCTGTAGATAAGCCCCTGATGTTGGTGCCGGCAGCTCATAGTCGAAAAATGGGGTGACAGATTCCCTTTAAGGATACATGCTGACCTGCCATGTTTGACACCTTAGTAGAGCCCCCCAGTAATTCTGAGTTGCTGCAATAAGAGTAGCAACAACCAAACAACCGAGGGACCAATTGACCAGGAAAAGCCAAACAAGCTATAATTGATAAATTATCTTTATTATTCAGGTGGCAATACATATAAAAAAACATATTAAGAATAATGTGCACGTTTGGGGACAACTTACAAAATTGCAAGGCAAAAAAAAATAGACCCAATTATATATAATATCTTTTATGCATATTCCTCAAAAAACAGTAGAAAGTGAAAATTGAAAAACATTAAAAAATTATATAAAAAAATATAGTGCAAAGAAAAATTCACAAATATAGTGTTCAAAAGTGCATGTGCAAAAGCAACAGGAGAACCAAAATATAGTGTCTCAACTAATGAGAGATAAACCAATAATGAACTTCACAAGTACTGCAATAAAGTGCAGAGTACATGTGCTAAAACAACCATAGGATGTCACAGTAATATCCCATACAATGAAATCCATATAAATGATAGGTTCACAAATGTTGCAATATAAAGTGTGGTGCAATGAGAGAGGAATAGAATTAAATGGTTCATACACCTTTTAGGGTCACCACGTCCCTTTAACGCGCACCCCGACGCTCGTTTCAGAGCACTTCCTTCATCAGTATTGTATAATGAATATTATATCTTTTATGGTCATTTGACGCAATTTTATTTATTATATATATTTGCATATATTACATAATACTACATCTGGTGTTCGTGTTTTTACTTAATAAGAGTAGGCAGATCTTATCTCCTTTAGCTAGAGACCGTATGTGGATGGGTTGTCCACTACTAGGACAAGCCCTTCTTAAACTAAATTTTTGGCCCTGATAAAATAATAAAGCCTATGCTCGCCTCCCGTGCCGGCACTATTCTTGTGGTGTCAGCAGTCTTTCTCCCCGGCGGATCTCGTGCGGTGTTGTGACACATGGCGCTGGACCGCAATCAGCGCTGGGGTCTCTGTTTCCGCCTTCGCATATGAACTGAACAAGAAAAGGAAGCCAGGGACATAGCTGATCTGACGTCCTCTTCATGTTCAGTTTGTCCGAAGGTGGAGACAGTGACGCCAGCACTGATTGATTGGGCGCCGTGCGTCACGTCATTCCACCACATCAAAGCCCCGGGACCGCGAGTGCCGACATGACTGGAACGGAGCCGGCACAGGAGAAGAGTATAGGATTTATTATTTTATCGGCGCTGAACATTTAGTGATCAACCCCTTTAACTATTTAGTTTACTGACATTAGAGTTTCCCAATTATATACTTCCTTCACAGGCTCCATAGGGGTTTTTTTTTAACTGTGTTTCCTTTGAAATAACACTGTTTTTCGATACCGACAGAACCCCAAAGGCAGTGCTCGCTGGAGTGTGTGTGAACATAGCTTGTGGTTCAAACTGAGCCAGGTTTGGTTTCAGCAAAACCACAATAATTAGGTTCAAACCAAGCCTAGTCTTTAATGGGTTAACTAGAGCCTTTTGTTGTTATTGTTGCATTTGTTTATCTCCAACATTGAGCAACAGCCATTAAATATTACATAGGAATATATAAGTGTATCCTGACTGACTCATTGCCCGCTTTCAGAAACTGAGGTCAGCAGGAATGGCCTCGAATTGTGTCCCATCCCCTGATACTGGCGGGATTTCCTCAAGGAGACGTCATCGTGTGAATACTGGGTGGTGGAGACATTGTGCAGCATTGACAAACAGGAACATGCCTGTCAGCTGTGACAAGAAAGGACAGTTCTGAGCTGCGGAAGGAATGACATGAGGTAAAAGTTTTGTGCGAGCTTGTCGAGGCGATTCACAGGAAGTCTGCATACTTCTGAGGGATCTGCCACTACAAACAGGCAAGTATAGTATCTATTCCCATAACTCTGGCTTACATTTACAGAATAAGCCTCTAGTAGAAGTTAGATCACTGTCATCTGCTGAGGAACTACAACTCCCAGCTAGCCCAGGGAGTTGTAACTACACAGTAGCTGGATTGCCGCAAGTTACTGATCCCTATACTACTTCTTATTAAGGTGTCCTTGTACAGCGGTGGGTGCCGGCCATATGTCTTAGGCACTTTTCGTTTTTCCTCTCATTCCAAGAGCCATAACATTTTATTTTTACTTTAAAATAGCTGTGTGAGGACTTGTGCTTGACGGATTATGTTGGAGTTTTGAATTGAAAGGAATCTGTCAGCAGGATTTTACTCACCCCCCAAACTAATGTGCTTCTCTGAAAATAAGACCTACCCCAAACACAAGCCTAGCATGATAGTTACAGGATTCTTGGAGTTTGCTTGAAATGTAGGCCCTACTCCAAAAATGAGCCCTAATGACAGTCAGGATTGGCGTTTTGGGTGGGCATGGAGAAACTGGGCACCAAGGTTAAAACTGCTTAAGGACCTTTGGTGAAGAGGAGACAGGCTGGTATGTATGTGCTGTGTGTGTATTCATGTGTATTCATGTATATGTGCAGTGCGTATATGTAGATTTACACGCGGATGTGCTGTCTGTGTCAGAGGCGTAGCTAGGAGGGGGTTCAGCTCAGGATGGGCGAAACATCTGAGTGGGGCCCCTAACCGGGTAGCCCTGATTACACCCAAATTTTGGGTATAGGAGAGCCTCAGCTGATGACTGCGCTGTTTTTGAAATTTAAATCTCTATACAAAGACTAGCATTGATATTACCGCCATATGATGACCATAAAGTGGTAGGTAACAGTCCTGTAGACCATACAAGTGATTACGTTATAGTTAGAGATGTGACTACCGCTTACATTCTTTCTCATGGAAATGTTCACCTTTTCCGTCTTTTCCATCTGGTCCAGACCGATATTACAACTTCTCCAGCCAGGACTCCTCTGCAGAGAATACAACAAAGACACATATGACTTCTCACAATTTCAGCACTGTCCCTATCTATCCCCAACCTGCACAAACTCCTCATTCTGATACCCCAGTATTGAGCCGCTGCTGCCTTGTGTGTCCCTATTATTGCACCTGCTGTTTGGCACATAAACAGCACTCCTGTTAGTACCCCCACATAATAATGCCCACCGCTGTGATCTTTACATAGTAATAATGCCTCCTGTGCAGATACCCTCCACAATTTGTACTAGAAAGTAATAATACCCCATATGCACCTTGATAGTCAATACTGAGTGCCCCTTTAACAATAATGCCCACTTAAAATTTAACAATTTCCCCTGAGTTCCCTCATACACAGTATGATGGGCCCACAGTTCCCCAATACACAGTATGATGATCCAACATATCCTTTATACACAGCATTATGGGCAACATATCCTCTATACATAGTATTATGCTCCCAGAGCTCCCCTATGGGCCAGCAGCTCCCCAATACACTGTATGGTGGACCCACAGCCCCCTTATACACAGTATGATGGGCCTACAGCTCCCCTATACAAAGTATGATGTCCCCCAGAGTTCCCCTATACATAGAACGATGTCCCCACTGCTCCCCCAAAACTCAGTATGATCCCATAATAGTCTCCCACTTTAAGATGACCCCCATATGGTATATTGGCCCCCCTCACAGTGGCTCCCACACTGGGTATTGGCTCCCACACTGTCACACTTTATGAGGGCCCCACACAGTTGTCTTCACACTGTATTATGGCCCAAACTGCATAATGGCCCCCACAGTAGTCTCCACACTTTGACATTCCACACACTGTATAATGGCCCCCTCGTTAGCTCCCATTTTGCATAATAGCCTCCACTCTGCATGATGGCCCCTACAGTAGCTCCCACATTAAATAATGGCCACTACATTAGCTCTCATGCTGTATGACCCCCACATTTTGAGAGGTCCACAATATATGAGGACCCCCTAAAAAAAGTGCCTACAATATATGAGTCCCCACCACACACTGTATGAGGGTTCATGCCTTCACAGTCACACCACAAGTTTTAATTAAAATAAAAAAAAATCATATGCTTGCCTAATCCAGGCTCCTCCAGAGTCTATCAGGGAATGACGTCTGATGCTCTGTGCACGCGCTGGTGCCTCAGCCAGTGTACCATTTTGCCGTTGACGCTCTGTGCACGTGCTGGTGCCTCAGCCAGTGTACCATTTTGCCGTTGACGCTCTGTGCACGCGCTGGTGCCTCAGCCAGTATACCATTTTGCCGTTGACGCTCTGTGCACGCGCTGGTGCCTCAGCCAGTGCACCATTTTGCCGTTGACGCTCTGTGCACGCGCTGGTGCCTCAGCCAGTGTACCATTTTGCCGTTGACGCTCTGTGCACGCGCTGGTGCCTCAGCCAGTGTACCATTTTGCCGTTGACGCTCTGTGCACACGCTGGTGCCTCAGCCAGTGTACCATTTTGCCGTTGACGCTCTGTGCACGCGCTGGTGCCTCAGCCAGTGTACCATTTTGCCGTTGGCGCTCTGTGCACGCGCTGGTGCCTCAGCCAGTGTACCATTTTGCCGTTGACGCTCTGTGCACGTGCTGGTGCCTCAGCCAGTGTACCATTTTGCCGTTGACGCTCTGTGCACGCGCTGGTGCCTCAGCCAGTGTACCATTTTGCCGTTGACGCTCTGTGCACGCGCTGGTGCCTCAGCCAGTGCACCATTTTGCCGTTGACGCTCAGTGCACGCGCTGGTGCCTCAGCCAGTGTACCATTTTGCCGTTGACGCTCTGTGCACGCGCTGGTGCCTCAGCCAGTGTACCATTTTGCCGTTGACGCTCTGTGCACACGCTGGTGCCTCAGCCAGTGTACCATTTTGCCGTTGACGCTCTGTGCACGCGCTGGTGCCTCAGCCAGTGTACCATTTTGCCGTTGGCGCTCTGTGCACGCGCTGGTGCCTCAGCCAGTGTACCATTTTGCCGTTCTGTAAACTGCAGGCTTAAATTGACCTGCAAAATAAAAACGAACGCATGGGCCATGCACATACAGTGAACAAGTCGGTAAGACAGTGTTCACACCACCAAGAGACTGGAACACAGAGAAACACAGTACAACAAGCGTGAAAAAATACTCTGCTGTAAAAAATTCCAACCTGCTGACTACACATGGAGAGCGATAGTGCAGGGAGATCATGTCTCCCTGCACTACGGCAGAGCTAAAAGGAAGCAGTCATGTAAAGTAACGCTAGTAACCTGCTGATATGGGGCTTAATCTGCAGGTTAATAGCATTCTGACAGTGCAGCGCCCCCCACTGGGAGCCGCTGTGACAGGAGGAAATGCAATTTATTATTAATAATAATAATAATAATACATTGCTTATTATGAAATGTCTAAATACAATGCAGTTTGTGTCATGGTTACTGTATGGGGGCTAGTTATACTAACGAGCTTGGGCTTATAATAAGACCCAGCCTGCAAGTATAAAAGCCCCCCAACATACCCATCCACCTTATGTTTGCAGGCAGGACCAGGAAGTGGCAGTGAAATCCAAGGTGGGCACTAGGACCCAGCATGCCTGAGCCAATCTGAGCACGCAGCTCAGTCAGTCAGCCCAGCCTGCAAATTCTTCAGGTCACACAGCCTGCATTGTACAGTGCACAGCCTGAGACTCTGCAAGTGGCCACTGTGCTAGCCCCCTGTGCAGTCTGTCAGACAAGGAAGCTGGCATTTTATTGCCCTCTCACACCTCATGATAGAAATGGCCGTGGCGCCAGGTCGGTCCCTTTACGTGACACGGCCCGGCGCGATGGCCCCTTCTGACAACACCCCCCCAGTAGCTACGCTACTGGTGTGCGCATTTACATGTGTGGAATGACATGATTATATTTGAATAAATGTTGATTTTTTTATTTTTTTTATTTTTTGGGGGGTTCAAGAATAAATGTGGATTGTTGTTCATGGAAAAAAAAAAAGACATCCCCTGAAAATAATCCCTAACCCAAAAAATATTATAAGACAAAATACCTCATTTCAGAGAAGCACAATATTTATGTGCGCATGTTGATTCAATGACAAGTCCAGCAACTCCTTTAACCCCTTCACCCCGAAGCCTGTTTGCACCTTCCTGACTGGGCCAATTTTTACAATTCTGACCACTCTCTCTTTATAAGGTTATTGCTCTGGAACGCTTCAATGGATCCCAGTGATTTTGAGACTGTTTCTTCGTGACATATTCTACTTCATGTTAGTGGTAACATTTGTTTGATATGACGTACGGTTATTTGTTGTAAAAAACCCTGAAATTTGGCGACAATTTTGAAAATGTTGCAATTTTCAAACTTTTAATTTTTATGCCCTTAAATCAGAGTTATGTCCCACATGTCTACTCTACATAAGCACAAATTTTTAAATGTATTTTTTTTTTTGGTTAGGAAGTTATAAGGGTTAAAAGTTGACCATCGATTTCTCATTTTTCCAGCAAAATTTGCAAAACCATTTTTTTAGGGACCACCTCACATTTGAAGTGACACCATTCTAAAAACAGCACCTCACAAGGTGCTCAAAACCGCATTCAAGAAATGTATTAACCCTTCAGGTACTTTTTATGCTCATCATCTTATGCATGATGGAAAAAAACACTGCATGTGCATGTGTTTGTAAGCGTTTTTGCATGCGTTTGTGTTTATGCGCATGCGTTCGATATGATGTAAGAAGGCTGTGAGCAGGGACGCGCGATGCAGTGACGGGACACAGGCAGAGCAAGGGTTAACAGGTTTATTTACAGGGGAATACTCCATGCAGGGAGGTAAATAGTTAGACAGGAGATAAAGGGTTAGTCAGAGGAGACAAATGGTACATTAAAGGCAAAGGATATAACAACGGTTCAGATGAAAGCAGTTCATTAGCATAGATGTAAGGCAGTCCTTAAACTGCAGCTGCAGCTGCGAATTCAATTGCGCCGCAATGGCTGGCGCGGTGTCCTCTCTTGTGGGGTCAGGTAGAAGATAATACACCATCTTCTGGTAACAGTGGTCGGTCTCCGGTACCTTCCACTGCCCCTTGTCCACATACTGCTGTGGCTATTAAAGGCACGGGTCACAGACTGGTACAAGCCCAACGTGGCTCCTTAACTGTAGGTCACAAAGGTCAGGACAGCTATTCTGTGTGTCAGTCCTGTGTGGTTTCTCTTAGGTAGCGCATGTGCGTAACTCACAGTCAGGTCGTGTACGGCACCTGGTATTCTCTGGCTGTCACTAGACACACACCACACATCCCGTTCTCCCTGGTCCCCCGCTGTTGGTGGCGGACGACGCTGGTCTGCCTGGCACTGGTACTCCCGGCCGGAGTACTCCTCTCTTGTCTGCTGCGACACTTGATTCAGCTCCGCTCTGGGTGCATTGCTCTGCACAGCTCTCACTACTGGCATGGCTCTGCTCTGCTGACACGGCTTTCCCTGCTAACACAGCTCTGCTGGCACTGCTCTGCAGGTGATGGGGGCTCCTTCTATATGACCCCTCGCAGTGTCGGTACCCCATGCAGGGGACAAGGGAAGCAGAGCCACTCACCGCTCTGTGCGCTGCTCTGCCCTGGTGCCAAAGTGCTCTGCTTCGTGCGCTTTCTCCTTTTATCTCCCTGCTGCTGCACGCCCTTTTCTGGCTCTCCCCGCCCTCTCCTGTCAGCAAGAAACTCTGTCTCTCTCAGGCTTCTCTCATGGAGCAGAGGGAGGTCAGCCCCACTTAGGCTTCCCCCCGAGAACAGAGGATACAGCCCTTCTAGTTCCGGACCCGGCATGCAGGTAACCGAGTTGCGGTCTATCTCGTTACACGGAAAAAAAACGCTGCGTGTGCATGCATTTGTATGCGTGCTTGCGCTGTTTATTTGCATGCGTTCGATATGACACCAGACAAAAATGGGCGTGTCTCATGGGATTTCTATTTACATTTTGAACAACGCATGCGTACGCATGTCCTTGTGTACTAATGCGTTCCCATAGACATTAATGCGTTTTTTTACTTACTCATCCGCATGCCTGCGCATATTTGATGGATTTTTGATGCTTCAAAAAATGCAACATGTTGCGTTCGCAAACGCATGCCCCTGCATACACCATGTTAAATATATGTACACATGACACGTGCAGATCTATGCAAATTAAACGCTGTGCACACAAACACTTTTTTACTTTCGCAAGGGTAACAGGAGAAAATGGACCATACAGGTTGTTGTGCAATTTCTCCTGAGTACTCCAATACCCCATATGTGAGGGAAAACCACTGTTTGTGCGCTCGAAAGGGAAGGAGCGCCATTTGAATTTTTTAATGCAAAATTTGTGGGAATTATTAGCGGATGCCATGTTGCATTGAGTAACAATAGCACCAAAATTTGTCTCACAATTTCTCCATATGTGGATGTACAGTACTGCTAAGCCACACAGTGAGACTTGGGAGAGACAGAGTGCTATTTGCCTCCTGGAGTGCAGATTTTCCTAGAATAGTTTGCAGACTCCATATAAAGAGCCCTTAAGTATCTCCCCTCAAGTGATGCCATTGACAAACTGGGACTCAGAAGGGACGGGGCATTTGGATTTGTGAGCGCAGAATTTTCTGAATTTCTTTTGGGGGCGAGGATCCATTTAGCTTTTCCAGAGCCTTTGTGCTATCAGTAACATGGAAGCCTGGTATATTTCAGTTAAAGGGAATCTGTCACCCCATTTTTCGACTGTCAGCAGCCGGCACCAACATCAGGGGCTTATCTACAGCATTCTAAGCCCCCGATGTAACCTGAAAGATAAGAAAAAAGAGTTAGATTAAACTCACCCCGGTGTTCGGTCCGGTTCCAATGGGTGTCGCGGTCCTGTCCGGCGCCTCCCATCTTCATACGATGCCGTCCTCTTCTTTCCTTCCTGTCATGGCTCCTGCGCAGGCGCACTGCTCTGCCCTGCAGAGGTCCAGCGCCTGCGCACTTGTTAGCGATGACACTTTCAGATTCCCTACACTCATCTCTGTCCCCAATCTCCTCTCTTTCCTGTCCTAATCTGGCTGTTCATCACTACAATGACACTCTTAGAAGCACCCTTGACCAAGTAGCTCCCCTCACACTCAGAACCTCCAAACACAGAGTAAAACAGCCCTGGCTCACATCGCAAACTCAACTTCTCCAGCGATGCTCCAGGAGTGCTGAACGCTTATGGAGAAAAACCCGCACACCAGAAGACTTCATCCACTTCAAATTTTTGTTAAGAACCTATAACGCTGCCCTTCACCTTGCTAAACAGACTTACTTCACCACCCTGATCTCCTCACTAGCCAACAACCCCAAGAAACTTTTTGACACTTTTCACTCCCTCCTCAGGCCAAAAGCACAAGCCCCTATCACAGACATTTGTGCTGATGACCTGGCCTCCCACTTTACAGAAAAAATAGATAATATCCGTCAAGAAATCTGCTCCCAACCACCAAGTGCTGTGACTCCCATCCCTTCCTGCATCTCCCCTGGCTCACTCTCCACATTTGATCCCATGCACTACCGACCCCATTCCCTCACATCTCCTCCAGTCTCTCTCTCCAGTCGTCACAACCCACCTAACTACAATCTTTAATCTCTCCCTCTCCTCGGGCATTTTCCCATCCTCCTTCAAACACGCCATCGTTACTCCATTACTAAAGAAACCTGCTCTCGACCCATCCTGCACAAACAACTACAGACCAGTCTCCAATCTCCCCTTCATCTCTAAACTTTTGGAACGCCTAGTTACTCCCGCCTTACCCGTTACCTCTCCATTCACTCCCTTCTAGACCCTTCACAGTCCGGCTTCCGCCCCCTACATTCGACTGAAACTGCACTCATCAAAGTGACCAATGACCTTCTGACAGCAAAACGTAATGGTGACCACTCTCTGCTCATTCTTCTTGACCTATCTGCAGCTTTCGATACTGTTGACCACCATCTCCTACTCTCTAGGCTCCAGTCACTAGGCATTAAGGACACTGCACTCTCCTGGTTCTCTTCCTATCTCTCTGACCACTCCTTCAGTGTTTTGTTCTCTGGCTCCACGTCATCTCATCTTCCTCTTGCTGTCGGGGTACCTCAGGGCTCAGTCCTTGGCCCCCTTCTTTTCTCTCTCTACACGGCCCCAATTGGACAGACCATCAGCAGATTTGGCTTTCAGTACCATCTTTATGCTGATGACACACAACTATACACGTCTTCCCCCGACCTTACCCCCGCTGTACTACAGAACGCCAGTGACTGTCTGTCCGCAGTCTCCAATATCATGTCCGCTCTCTATCTGAAACTCAACCTCTCCAAAACTGAACTTCTTCTGCTCCCGCCGTCTACTAACCTCCCTAAATCTGACATTTCCCTCTCCGTGGGTGGTACCACAATAACACCCCGGCAGAAGGCGTGCTGTCTGGGTGTTATGTTTGACACCAATCTCTCCTTCACATCCCATATACAATCCCTTGCCCGCTCTTGCCGCTTACACCTAAAGAACATCTCTAGAATCTGCCCTTTTCTCACTATGGAAACAACAAAAACCCTCACTGTTGCATTGATCCACTCTCGCCTGGATTACTGCAATGCTCTATTAATTGGCCTCCCCGTCACTCGACTATCCCCTCTCCAGTCCATACTTAATGCAGCGGCCAGGATCGTCCATCTGGCTAATCGGTACTCGGACGCGTCCGCTCTTCGCCAGTCCTTACATTGGCTGCCCATTCATTATAGGATCCAATTCAAAGTACTTGTTCTCACCCACAAAGCTCTCCACAGTGCGGCACCCCCTTACATCTCTTCTCTCATTTCTGTCTATCGGCCTAGCCGATCGCTGCGCTCTGCAAATGACTTTCGACTAACCTCTGCACTAATCCGTACCTCCCACTCCCGACTCCAAGACTTCTCCCGTGCTGCTCCTATCCTCTGGAATGCTCTACCCCAAGACATCAGGACTATCCACAATTTGCATAGTTTTAGGCGCTCCCTCAAAACACACCTGTTCAGAGCGGCCTATCACATTCACTAATCAAAGTCATTCTCTGTGTAAGTGTGCGTGTGTAGCCCATTCACTATCTCCATCCATCCTTCACTCCCGCAAGATGGCTGGACCTTCATTGTAAATACACCATTGTAAATACACACCTGTACTTTGTATCTCCCTCACCTCATTGTAGATTGTAAGCTCTCACGAGCAGGGTCGTCTTATTTCATCTTATTTTGCTTTAATTATTGTATTGTTAACGTTGTTACTTATGACTTGTGTTTTGAAACTGTTAAACTGTAAAGCGCTGCGAAATATGTTGGTGCTATATAAATAAAGATTATTATTATTATTTATTAGCGATGCACTAGGCAAGGCAGGTTTCCAGGAGTGGACCCTCTGGACTGTGGCACCAAGGGGCCCCGGGCGACCAACCTGGTGGGACCGACCCCTATACAGGGACTGTTAGGAGCAGGCCCAGGCATTCGAATGCCACGGCAGCCGGTACCAAGAGGGGTGGCTCAGAATGGCCTGGAGCGAGACAGGACCGGAGTAGGACTGCAGGATCAAGACACAGGCAGGCAGGACAGAGCATGAACACACAGGACCGGAGTAGGACTGCAGGGCAAGACACGGCAGGCAGGACAGAGCAGGAACACACAGGGCTGGAGTAGGAGTGCAGGGCAAGACACGGCAGGCAGGACGGAGCAGGAACACTCAGGACCGGAGTAGGACTGCAGGGCAAGGCACGGCAGGCAGGACGGAGCAGGAACACACAGGACCGGATTAGGACTGCAGGGCAAGACACGGCAGGCTGGACGGAGCAGAAACACACGGGACCGGAGTAGGACTGCAGGGCACACAAGAAGATATGAGAGCTTGTAAGCGCAGAGCACAGGGCAGGGGCATGGGAGCCTTGCGTGCGGATAGCACAAAGACGATCAGGCGCCTCCATTAAGGGAGGGTGGCCTGAAATACCTGAGGACCGGCCCCCATTGGTCCGGCAGTGCTACCAGGTCAGGGCACCGCCAGAGCATAAGGAGAGGTAGGGAGAGCCGGCCATGGCCTATGGCGCATGCGCAAGGCCTGCAGTGACGTCACAGGCCGCGGGCCAGTCAGAGGAGGAGGACGACGACGACGGGGGAAGGAGAGAGGCTGCGGCGCCGGCAGGTAAGTATGGAGGTGCGCAACGGGGGCCGTGGCTGTGGCCATGACAGCACTGCAGTATTCTGCTCTACCCTCAACAGGGCAGAGGAGTGCGCCTGTGCCGGAGCCACGACAGGAAGGAAAGAAGAGGACGGCATTGTATAAAGATGGGAGGCACCGGACCGCAACACCCATCAGACCAAGAATGGACCGCCCCCCAGTGAGTATAATCTAACTCCTTTTTCTTATCTTTCAGGTTACATCGGGGGCTTATCTACAGCATTACAGAATGCCATAGATAAGCCCCTGATGTCGCTGCCGGCAGCTGATAGTCGAAAAAAGGGGTGACAGATTCCCTTTAACAGATGACGGACTTGAGTGGGGACTTGCTTTTTTGTGGATTGAGTTGAAGCTTTTATTAGAAACATTTTAGATAACATTTATGATCACATTTATCTGGCGCTCTACTTTGGGGTTTCTATCTAAATCTGAGTGTCATGACAGATGAAACTCCTGAGGGATTCATTCACTATAATTAGGCAGCAGAGTTACTGTGGACTCCATCTGGCCTCTGTTCAGCGTTGTCGTTCATTTCAGAAGTGCACAAAGCTGTGGTCAACCGCACTTTTATACTCTCCTAAAAAGACTGACACCGCCGGATCACAGGTCAGACAGCGTCCACAGTGCCTCTGTCTGCCTCATTATAGGGAATCTTCTGCTTGGGGTTTCATCTGAATCACATATTTCAGAGATTTACACGGAAACCCAAGTGTCAGTGCAGAGTGCAGGATAAATGTGCACCGAAACTTACTGCGATCTTTGGGAGGCAGAATGAACAAATAAACAGCAGGTGAAGAATTGGTATATTTTTTTATGCCATTCCTTGTGCGGTATATAAGTGTTTAGACGATTTTATTCTTTGGGTCAGTGTGATTACAGTGATACAAGATTTATATCGGGTTTTTATGTTTCGCTACTGGCCCACACTAAAAGACGCTCTTTATTGCCCTACTAGTTTTTTCATCACCATATTTAGACAGCCATAATTTTTCCATATTTCAGCCGATAGTCATGTGATGGCTTGCTTTTTGAGGGACGAGTTGACATTTTTATTGACCCTTTTTTGGTCACATGTCATTTTTTTGCTCGCTTTCTATTCATATCTTTAGGAGATAGAATGAATAAAAACCAGCAATTCCGGAATTTTTTTTTTTTGTTTTTTTTTTACACCATTCCATGTGTGGTGAAATTGATAAGGAAGCTTAATGCTTTGGTTCAGTACGAATAAAGCGATACCCCATTTATATTTTTTTTATGTTTTGGCACTTTTACACAATAAAAACTTCTTTACAGAATTTTTTTTATTTTTTTGCTTCTCTTTACTCTAAGAGCTATGACTTTTTTTTTTATTTTTCCACTGATGGAGCCGCAGCATGGCTTGTTTTTTGCGGGTCAAAATTATATTTTCATCGGTACCATTTTTATTTACATTCGTCTTTTGAACATGTTTTATTGCACTTTTTGATAAGGGTGGTAAGGCTTTGTTCTTTGCCTTTATTTATTTTTTTCCACAGTGTTCACTGAAGCGGTTAACTAGTGGGACAGTTTTATAGACTTGGTCCTTCCGGACATGGCGATACAAAATATATGTACTTTGTTTTGTTGTTTTTTTTAAATAAATAAATGTATTTATTGGAATGATATTTTAATTTTGCTTTGTTCTTTATTTGGGGATTTGTTAAATATATCTTTACACATTTTAATTTTTTTTTACTGTTTTACATTGTCCTGGGTTGGGATATCACTGTATTGTGACAGATCGTTTATCTGATACTCTGCAATGCTTCTGTACTGCAGAACGTCAGAGCAGTGTCTACCAGGTAGGGTAGGAGGCGTCTCAGCTCCTCTTAGAAGGCACTGAGAAGCCATCTTCCCTGAAGGACCCCGTGGCCATCTTGTGGCCGGGGGTCTCCATGGAGACATAAGGACATCGCGATCGCATTGCATTGTGCTGATGGAAGCACACAGGGAGCTCCCTACCTGTGCGATCTCCTAGATGTTGCTGTTAGAGATGACATTCATCCACTCAATGTCGACTTTTATTCCCCATTGACTTGCATTGGGGTCGGGTTTCGGACGAAACTCCAACTTTTTTTGCCCTAGTCGGACCAGTTTCATCTGAAACAAATTTTGTTTCATGAAACCCGATCCGACCAAAGTCGCTCAACTCTAGTTGCTGTCATTACTAGCACCAATCGTGGGCGCTGCTGCAAGGTATCAGCTCTCACACAAAGCTGACACCTGCATCCGATTGTGGCGGCGCTCAGCGTGAGCCAACGCAATTGCTTTGCAGGAACGCGCATGTTGGGAAGGGGTTGCATGGCCAGTATGTTCCTTTATTACTGAGAAACCAGTATTTGAATTGATATGCAAATGAACCTGAAGGACTATGATTGATCTGAAACCTCTGTCACTCCAGCTCTAGTTTCTGACCAGCACCGCCTCCTTCTGCTTGATTGATGGCTCCATTACCTGAAGTCATATATAGAAGCTGTCAATGAAGCAAGAGGAGGTGTCGCTGGGAGAGTAATAGAGACAGAGTTGTCAGATCTACCATTGTCCTTTAACCTTATTTGCATATCAATTCAATACCAGTGTGAGACATGTAATGACTGATAGACTGTTGTTTTGATCTACATGTCTCACACTGGTAACTACCTTTTCCATTTAAAGGGAACCTGTCACCTTGTTTTTCAGCTATAAGCTGCGGCCACTGCCTTTCAGGGCTTATCTACAGATAAGCCCCCGATCTAACCTAGAAGAGAAGAAAAACAAGTTTTATTATACTCAACAGGGGGCAGTCCGGTCCGATGGACGTCTCAGGTCCAGGTCCGGCGCCTCCCATCTTTATACGATGTCGTCATCTTTCTTGCTTCGTGTCATGGCTCCTGCTCAGGCATACTGATCTGCCCTGTTGAGGGCAGAAACAAAGTACAGCAGTGCGCAGGCGTTGTCCTCGCTGACCTTTCCAGGTGCCTGCGCACTACAGTTCATGGCTCTGCCCTCAACAGTGGCCGCAGCTTATAGCTGTAAAATGAGGTGACAGTTTTCCTTTTAAATAAGCCCTAAAGGCAGATTCTCAAGGAGTTCAGTGTCCAGCTCATTTACATATTAATAAAAATGTGGATTTCTCTGGAATAAGTCATCACAGAGCAGATAAAGGTATAATTTTATACAGCTGCTTATGCCCTACATGCCTTTATTGACAGATTCTCTTTAACTATCAGTACATAATACAGAGATACATTCCAAGGAATTACCGGCTTGATCCTTGCCTGCTTTTCATTTGACAATCCTTTTGATCCCAGTCTTTCATTTATTGACTTTGAGAAGCAAGATATTTATATACGTGTAGTGGGAATAGACAATCCTCCCGCTACCTGATTTCTTTGACGAAGTTCCAATTTATTTCTAGCATGTTAATTTTTCCATAGTAGTGATCTAAAAAATCTATTGGTGCCTTGGCAATACATTTCCCAATATCCAAATGAGGGCATGCATACCAAAATTGGGGCATTAATACCATTTTTATGAAATTTATTATTCCTACCATTGATAATGGAAGACAAAAACCAAGCTTTGATCTTATTTGTAATTTTATCCAAACGCGGAGTCAGATTGTGAGAAACAAAGTCTTGGGGTCTCTTAATTAATTTGATTAATGGTGGAAATCCGTGTCCAGGAGGACCAGGCTCGCGGACTCTCTGCCATGGATTAAGATTTATCTGCATTTCAACAGCACACTGATTAATGGATTTACAGGGACATTTATAAAGCGCCCTCCATTAATACTACACTCATTTTCTATGCACGGTATGCATTGCTGAATTTCCACCACTTTCTCATGCTCCTGAATGCCCCATGTGAACTGCATTGCATTGTATATGGTATGCATTACTGAATTTCCACCACTTTCTGATGCTCCTGAAGGCCCCATGTGAACTGCATTGCATTGTATATGGTATGCATTGCTGAATTTCCACCACTTTCTCATGCTCCTGAATGCCCCATGTGAACTGCATTGTATTGTATATGGTATGCATTGCTGAATTTCCACCACTTTCTCATGCTCTTGAATGCCCCATGTGAATTGTATTGTATATGGTATGCATTGCTGAATTTCCACCACTTTCTCATGCTCCTGAATGTCCCATGTGAACTGCATTGTATTGTATATGGTATGCATTGCTGAATTTCCATCACTTTCTCATGCTCCTGAATGCCCCATGTGAACTGCATTGTATTGTATATGGTATGCATTGCTGAATTTCCACCACTTTCTCATGCTCCTGAATGCCCCATGTGAACTGCATTGTATTGTATATGGTATGCATTGCTTACCCATCTTCTTGTATCCACAATTGTACTCCATCTTGTTATCTTTACCACACATCTAAGTGGGCTGTATAACAACCTTCCCCCTTTTATGACCTTTGCTTAACGCAGTACATCTGGCCTGGGCAGTCACACCCCACTTTCACTCACACCTGATTGTTCTTAGCTGCACATATATTCAGCAGCATGAGTCGGCTCCATCTAATTCAAAATCCATATTTCAAACTACAGATTTCTAAGTACACTACTGTGAATTAGACTAGAATTCTACTGGAATTTGACTGCAAGCTAACGGACTATAACACCACTACAATGTTTCAGCTTCTTTTTACAATCACCCCCATACTACTCTATTTTTCCCTAACTCCTGTAATCCCCCTCCTAGTATGGAACTATTCATCTCCCCCTCCATCCTTCCAAGCCATCTCACGTCTTCGTCAGAAGTGTTCCTCCACATGCAATCCTTTTTCTCCAGACACACACAGCCACATCATGTCCTATTCTGCTCCGACCTTCTAACGCTCTGTCTGCTACTCCTCATTGTTGGCGATGTATCCCCTAATCCTGGCCCTCAACACATCCTCACACTCGCTTCTAACACCCTGCCACGATCCTCTACACGTCTTCGCAACCATGATAACCTCATACCTATTCATACAGCCCCCACTCCCTCAACCCCCTTCCCTGGAGCCCTATGGAACGCACGCTCTGTCTGCCACAAGCTGTCGTTTATCCATGACCTCTATCACCAACAAACTCTCCTTCCTTGCCATCACAGAAACCTGGCTCACTCCCTCTGACACAGCCTCTCCAGCTGCGCTTTCCTATGGCGGATTCCATCTCTCTCACACCCCTCGCCCCAGCAACAAACGTGGTGGAGGAGTTGGCTTGCTCCTGTCTGATACCTGCTCCTTTACCCCAATTCCTCTGCTACCCTCCGCTACTCTTCCCTCGTTCGAGATGCACTCCATCCGCATCTATTCCCCCTCCAACCTCCAACTGGCTGTCATCTACCGCCCTCCAGAACTAGCCATCTCCACCTTTCTCGACCACTTCACCACCTGGCTACTCTATTTCCTTTCTGCTGTCATCCCCACCATCGTCATGGGTGATTTCAACATCCCCATTGACACTTCCACCCCGGCTGCCTCTAAACCAGCCTGACCAAAGAACTGAGATGGGTTTCCAGGGGCGCTGAGCGGAGATGGAAGAGAACCCATTCTACTGAGCACTTCAATGCATACAAGCAGTCCCTTGCCAGCTTTCAGTCAATGCTCTCTGCCGCAAAACAAACTTACTTCGCATCAGACAAAACTTTGGCCCGCAGCCCCCAATGCCCCTCTTAGCCGCTCAGCCCTGTTCTGCAAAAGCCAACTTCTCCACCATGTCAGAAGATCAGCTTTCCACCCTTCTGTCAAGATCACACCTCACCACGTGTGCCCTCGACCCATTCCCGTCCCACCTTATCCCTAACTTGGCCACAGTCTTCATCCCATCTCTAACACACCTCTTCAACCTTTCACTTACAAATGGTGTCTTTCCCTCATCCTTCAAACATGCCTCAATCACACCCATCCTGAAAAAGCCCTCCCTTGACCCATCCTCTGTGTCTAACTATCGCCTGATATCTCTTCTCCCATATGCCTCAAAACTACTGGAACAGCATGTATATCTTGAACTGTCCTCCCACCTCTCCTCCTGTTCCCTCTTTGACCGGTTACAATCTGACTTCTGACTGCATCACTCAACTGAAACTGCTCTAACTAAAGTCACTAACGACTTACTAACCGCCAAGAGCAAGCAACACTACTCTGTCCTCCTTCTCCTGGACCTATCCTCTGCCTTCGAAACCGTGGACCATTCCCTCCTGCTACAGATTCTCTCATCTCTTGGTATCACAGACATGACCCTATCCTGGATCTCGTCATATCTAACAGACCGAACATTCAGTGTCTCCCTCTCACACACCACCTCCTCACCTCGCCCCGTCTGTAGGTGTTCCTCAAGGCTCTGTCCTAGGACCCCTACTATTCTCCATCTATACCTTCGGCTTGGGACGGCTCATAGAATCCCACGGTTTGCAGTATCACTTCTACACTGATGACACGCAAATCTACCTATCTGGACCCAACCTCACCTCCTTACTGATTGAAATCCCACAATGTCTGTCTGCTATCTCAGCCTTCTTCTCTGCTCGCTTTCTCAAACTGAACATGGACAAAACAGAATTCATCATCTTACCCCCATCTCACTCTACCCCTCCACCAGCACTATCCATCAACGTCAATGGCTGCTCTCTTTCCCCAGTCCCGCACGCTTGGTGCCTTGGGGTGATCCTCTGCGCTCTCTTTCAAACCATATAGCCAAGCCCTCGCCTCCTCCTGCGGCCTCAAACTCAAAAATATCTCCCGGACCCGCTCATTCCTCAGCCACGAAACCACAAAAACACTAGTGCATGCTTTTATCATCTCCCGCCTTGACTACTGCAACCTCCTCCTCTCTGGCTTCCCCTCTAGCACTCTGGCACCACTCCAGTCCATCCTACACTCTGCTGCCCGACTAATCCACCTGTCTCCCCGCTACTCCCCAGCCTCCCCCCTATGCCAGGCCCTTCACTGGCTTTCTATTGCCCAGAGGCTCCAATTCAAAACCCTAACCATGACATATAAAGCCATCCACAATCTGTCTCCTCCATACATCCGTGACATGGTCTCCAGGTACCTACCCGCACGCAACCTTCGATCATCTCAAGATCTCCTCTACTCTCCCCTTATCTCTTCTTCCCACAACTGCATACAAGACTTCTCCCGTGCTTCCCCCATACTCTGGAACTCTCTGCCGCAACACATCAGACTCTGACCATCAACTGAAACCTTGAAGAAGAACCTGAAGACCCACCTGTTCTACAGCCTACAGCCTGCAATGATCCTCGGTCTACTGAACCACCGCATGACCTGCTATACCTTCTCCTACTGTATCCTCACCCATCCCTGTAGACTGTGAGCCCTCGCGGGCAGGGTCCCCTCTCCTTATGTACTTGTGTGTACTTCTTACACTGTTTATTATACTTGTCTATATTTCCCCTTTTCACATGTAAAGCGCCATGGAATAAATGGCGCTATACAAATGCACAACAATAATAATAATTCCCAGCTATTTGACTTCCTTCACCATTTGTATATTTATCTTATTTTTATTTATTTATTTTATTCATTTATATAGCGCCATTAATTCCACAGGGGCTCATAATCTAGATTCGCTCTCGGTATGTTTTTTTTTCGAAGTTGGTTTATTTCACCGCATTTAAATCCCAACAGTATAGGAGAAGCTTGCAGTCTGCGTGCCAGGTTTTTTATGGCTATGGCTAAAAGTAGGGGAGGTGGGACATCACTGCCCTGTGCAGATAAAACGATAAAACAGTTTGTTTTAACTGCAGCATTCAGTAAAGTAAGTAATATATTGCTAGAATCTGGGGCTGTGCACCTCCATCATGCTGATCTCAGATAGGGTAGCAAAAACCTGGTGACAGAATTTCTTTAAAAATATAGCAATAAAAACTAAACATATTTGGTATTACCCCATCCGTAAAAGTCTGGTCTATCAAAATATGTAATTGCTTAACCCATTCAGTAAACGCCATAAAAAGAAATAGTCAAAATTCCTGAATTGTGGATTTTCAGTCATCAAAAAATCGTACCCCAAATTAGTATCAATAAAACCTACAGTACCAAAAAAACAAGCCTTCAGACAGCTATACTGAACAATACAAATTTTACCGGGCTTGGAAAATTACAAGTCTGATTTTTTTTCACCACATAAATAAAAAATAAAATTTATGCAAGTTTAATATCACTTTAATTGTTCTGACCTTGAGAATCATGTTTTCGGGTCATTCTTTCCACATATTGAATGCCGTAAAAATGACCCCCCCCCCTCAAAAGAAAAAAAAAAAGGTGTCATTCAAAACTCCAACACTTCCCACAAAGCACCAGCCCTCACTCTGGGAAGAAGGGGAAGGAAAATGCAAATGTAAAAACAAGGGTTGGCTGCAGAACCAAGGGGTTATAGAAGACCTGTCACCAAGGCAAAAGTTTTTGCTCACTTTATTCCTACTGCTCCCCAGAGTATGTTTTTCTTTTATTTTTTAACTTTAAATCTGCCATATGGCTCCAGAGATATGAACATTTTTTATTTAGTGCAAATGTGCAAATTTTTCAGGTTTTTGCAGGGGAGCATGAGCCACAGATTCTCATTTGGTGTGTCCTCAGGCTGCTCTGCACTATTACCTTGTTAAAGCCCATACAAATTAGAACTAAAGAAAAAGTCCGTATTTCTGCAACTGTATGCAAAACTAAAAAAAGAACAAAAAACCCTGAATAATCAGGGGGTAGCAGGATTAAAATATGAGCAGAAACTGGTCACTTGCGACCGGTCTTCTTTAACCGCTTCCCGACCGCCCACAGTAGATAAACGTTGGTGCTTGCTGGGCTTTGTGCAGGGCCGATGTTTATCTACTGTCGGCGGTTTTGTGCCCCCCGGGACCCCCACATACCTTATAACGCGGGGATCCCGGTGCACAATGCATGCTGGGACCCCCGACGTCATCGAGACCTGATTGGTTCAGGTCCTGATGACGTCAGCGTCACAGCAGCCAATGAGAGCGCTCGCTGGGAAAGCTGCTTTTTTCCCGGCGATCTGACTCATTGTAACGCGACTTCTCCTCTGCTCTCACACTGACAGAAGATCAGAGGTGAAGCAGCGTTACTGTGTGACTAGATCGCTGCCTGGCACAGCTGATCGCTGCCTGGCACAGCTGTGCCAGGCAGCGATCTTGTCACACAGTAGCGCTGCTTCTCCTCTGATCATCTGTCAGTGTGAGATCAGAGGAGAAGTCACGTTACTATGTGCCAGGCAGCGATCTTGTCACATAGTAACGATGCTTCTCCTCTGATCATCTGTCAGTGTGAGATCAGAGGAGAAGTCACGTTACTATGGGCCAGGCAGCGATCTTGTCACATAGTAACGCTGCTTCTCCTCTGATCATCTGTCAGTGTGAGATCAGAGAAGTGGCGTTACTATGAGTCAGTGCATATAGGAAACAAAAGAATACGGACGGCACTGCTGTTACCTTTAATGCGCTTGTCATGTGCGGCAAACAGAAGACCATCAGCTGGGAATCCCGGGTGCTGGACCTAATATGAGTGAATCCTTAAAATCCAGAGCAGAAAATCGTCTCACTCGTCGAGATGAATAAATGACCAATTTATTGGCATTCCAGTTACATATCAGTTCGGGGGAGTGATATAAGGAGTGCACGAGAGGCTGGCAACGGCCGTTTCGCGCTGTGTGAGCGCTTCAACGGGTCCCTGGAAGGCCAATAAATTGGTGATTTATTCATCTCGACGAGTGCGACCATTTTCTGATCTGGATTTCAAGGGTTACTATGAGTCAGATCGCAGGGCAGCGATCTTGTCACAAAAAGAAAAAAAAAGCAGGCATGCAGGTTAGGGCTAGGGCTAGGGTTAGGGCTGAGATTAGGGTTAGGGGTGTGTTGGGGTTAGGGTTGGAATTAGAATTGGGGGTTTCCACTGTTTAGGTACATCAGGGCTCTGTAAACGCAACATGACTCCCGCAGACCATTCCATCAAAGTCTGCATTTCAGAACGTCACTACTTCCCTTCCGAGCCCCACCGTGTGCCCAAACAGTAGTTTTCTCCCACATATGGGGTACCAGCGTACTCAGGACAAATTGGACAACAACTCTTAGGGTCCAATTTCTCCTGTTACCCTTGTGAAAATAAAAATTGGGGGCTAAAAGATCATTTTTGTGGAAAAAAAATGATTTTTTTATTTTCACGGGTCGACATTATAAACTTTAGTGAAACACTTGGGGGTTCAAAGTGCTCACCACACATCTAGATAAGTTCCTTGGGTGAGTCTAGTTTCCAAAATGGGGTCACTTGTGGGGGGTTTCCACTGTTTAGGTACATCAGGGGCTCTGCAAACGCGACATGACACCCACAGCCCATTCCATCCAAGTCTGCATTTCAGAACGTCACTACTTCCCTTCCGAGCCCCACCATGTGCCCAAACAGTTGTTTTCTTCCACATATAGGGTACCACTGTACTCAGGCCAAATTGGACAACAACTTTTGGGGTCCAATTTCTCCTGTTACCCTTGTGAAAATAAAAAATTGGGGGCTAAAAGATCATTTTGTGGAAAAAAAAAGATTTTTTATTTTCATGGCTCTACGTTATAAACATCTGTGAAGCACTTGGGGGTTCAAAGTGTTCACGACACATCTAGATAAGTTCTTAAAGGGGTCTAGTTTCCAAAATGGGGTCACTTGTGGGAGGTTTCCACTGTTTAGGTACATCAGGGGCTCTCCAAATGCGACATGGCATCCGATCTCAATTCCAGCCAATTCTGCATTGAAAAAGTCACTCCTTCCGTTCTGAGCTCTGCCGTGTGCTCAAACAGTGGTTTAGCCCCACTTACGGGGTATCGGCGTATTCGGGAGAAATTGCACCAAAAATTTTGTGGTTCATTTTCTCTTTTTACACTTGTGAAAATAAAAAAATATGGTTCTGAAGTAAAATGTTTGTGAAAAAAAGTTAAATTTGTTTATTTTTTCCTTCCACATTCCATTCATTCATGTGAAGCACCTGAAGGGTTAATAAACTTCTTGAATGTGGTTTTGAGTAAATTGAGAGGTGCAGTTTTTAGAATGGTGTCATTTTTGGGTATTTTCTGTCATATTGACCCCCCAAACTCACTTCAAGGTGGTCCCTAACAAAAATGGTGTTGTAAATTTTGTTGTAAAAATGAGAAATCCGCTGGTCAACTTTTAACCCTTATAACTTCCTAAAAAAAAAAAGAAATTATGTTTGCAAAATTGTGCAGATGTAAAGTAGACATGTGGGAAATGTTATTTATTAACTATTTTGTGCGATATCACTCTCTGATTTAAGGGCATAAAAATTAAAAGTTTGAAAATTGCAAAATTTTCTAAATTTTCGCCAAATTTCGCTGTTCATATCAAAGAAATTTTACCACCATCATGAAGTACAATATGTCACGAGAGAACAATGTCAGAATCAGCAGGATCCGTTGAAGCGTTCTAGAGTTATGACCTCATAAAGTAACACTGGTCAGAATTGAAAAAATTGGCCCGGTCACGAAGGCAAAAACAGGCTCGGGTGCAAAGGGGTTAAACAGTAGCAATTGGAGCTGTTAGGAGCTGATGTTGGCTGTATAGGCCAGCCAGCACCTGTCGTACATGGAGCTGGCTCAGCTAGTCCGCCTGCCCCATACTCCAACTCCCAACGTGTGACATACATATACATCGCACCTCTGGAAGGGTTGTCCGTGACTTAGATATTGTGGTGGAGCAAAGTCCTTCATCCCTAATCAGCAACACATATTTGTTCATGTATTGTAACTTAGCAGGGCTTTACACCCAGCCTTACACAGTGACTTTATCGTTCATCTGATTTCAATGGACTAAATATGCATGCTCTGCAAATGGTGAACTCTTTCACAATGAGGAAGAAAAGTAATTGCCAGAGATGTCTAACAATTACTTATTTATCACATGGACAAATAATCAGTCATGATAAAATCACACATGGTCCTTCTATTGCTTACTCAATATTTGCAATTAAGGGAGAGTCTGGTGACCTCTCGCCTCCTGAAAATAAATGGTTGGTCAATATTTACCTAATGTGCATAAACACATTGAGACTGTTTTGATAAATGATGCTCTCTGCTTATATCTATCCAAAATTATTGGATTATTGCTTGATCTTATTTTTGTCATTCATCTATATCTAAAGTAAAGCATAAATACTGTAAGTTTGCATTTAACCTAACTCCAGTTATTTGATTTTTCTTTTTTCAGGATTTTATTTTTATGGCAAGATGAATGAAGAAGATGGAAAAGACGCTGTAGCTGATATCCACAAGGAAACACTTCCAGAAATTGGAGCGCCAAATAAAGCTTTGAATGATAAAGCAATTGAGACTGATATACATTACGACGGACATACCACACATGCTATTGCTGATGATCTCTCATTTAATCCAAGTAAAGAAGGTGAAGGAGAAAAAACAAAAAAGCTCTGTGGATATCTTTATAAGCTAGGAATGAAAGGGCCCCTGAAAGCTTGGAAGTACCGCTTCTTTTGCTATGATGACAAGAAGTGCCATCTGCTCTACTATAGGACGGCTACAGATGTTTGTCCACTTGGGAGCATAGATCTTCATGCCGCCACTTTTCATTTTAGCATGGAAGCTGAAGAGGGAATATTTGAAATTAAAACGCCAACAAAACCATATATCCTAAAGGTATGTGACTATTTTACGACACTTTTTCCTAATTCCATTCAAAGCAAAATACATGTAGAACAGAAGTAAAACTACACACGTGTCCAAAGACATATCAATTATAAATAGGGACCTTCACCATGATAAAGATTCCCAAAATATGTTCAAACAGGGGGTGTGTTAAGAATATATATAACCTAAAAAATGGATACCAAGTATCCAAGCACACCACTCAAAGGGGGTATATTTAAAACAATTAATTTTATTCAAAGATTTATACAATACTTCAAATTCATAAAATCACAATTCACATGTACAAAAAAAATAAGTAAGATGAAAAGAGTTTACTCAAATAAGACACAGGTGGTAGGGTAGAAATAGTAGCAGGGTATGGGTTAATAAAAAGTAAATATATAACCTGGGGTATGAAAAAAAACAAGCTTGAAAAGCAAGGTGCTTATCAGATCAGACTATAAAGTGCTAATAGTGCAAAATAATAAATCAAACACACAGGATGCCATGCAGTGAATTCAAGACGTACCCATATGAGAATAAAATGCCCGTCCACGGTACCACAGACGCCCCAGCAGGTCAGTGACTTTGTAGGGGAAATGCGCATATAATTTCCACTATCTGCAACCTCATGATCAGCACAGGAGGTGCTAGGCTAGTTTCACACTAGCAATCGGCAGAGCTGCGGAGGGCTGCATAGTTCCTCCGTGAAGCTCCGCCCACTGCCGCACCTCCTCCGTTCAGCTCCACCTACATCTGCATGCGGCCTGCGTACCTATCTTTAACATTGGGTACGCAGGCTATGCGGATGTATGCGGATGCATCCGCATGCGTCGTTTTGACGATGCGCGACCGCAAAAAAATGCAACATGTATGTACAGTATATATGTGTGTGTGTTTGTATATGTGTGTGTGTATATATATATATACCGTATATACTCGAGTATAAGTCGATCCGAGTATAAGTCGACCCCCCTAATTTTGCCACAAAAAACTGGGAGAACTTATTGACTCGAGTATAAGTCTAGGGTGGGAAATGCTCCATAGATTATTCCCCCATATGCTGCCCCCATAAGAAGCTCCATAGATTGTTCCCCCATATGCTGCCCCCACAAGAAGCTCCATAGATTGTTCCCTCATATGCTGCCCCCATAAGAAGCTCCATAGATTGTTCCCCCATATGCTGCCCCCACAAGAAGCTCCATAGATTGTTCCCTCATATGCTGCCCCCATAAGAAGCTCCATAGATTGTTCCCTTATATGCTGCCCCCATGCTGCTGCTGCTGCATGTAAAAATAAAAAAAATGACATACTCACCTCTCTGTCGCTGGGTGTCAGATTCTCACCTGTCCTGCGTCCATGGCTGCTCACCGCTATCTGCCACGTCATCAGTCAGTGACGTTCAGACTGCAGGGGGAGCGGCGCGCACTAATCTCGTCACCGCGCCCTCTGCTGTCTGAAGTCACTGACCGATGACAGACGACAGACAGCAGCAAGCAGCCATGGACGCAGGACAGGTGAGTATCGCTATACTTACCCATCCTGACGCTGTGTCTTGAGCCCCCAGCTTCTCCCCGTGCTCTCTCTTCCTGCCTTCAGCGGTCATGTGGTACCGCTCATTAAAACTCATGAATATGCGCATATTCATGAGTTTTAATGAGCGGCACCACGTGACCGCTGAAGGCAGGAAGAGAGAGCACGGGGAGAAGCTGGGGGCTCAAGACACAGCGTCAGGACGGGTAAGTATGACCTGACACATCCGCCCCCTCCAACCCCCTTTGTATATGACTCGAATATAAGACGAGAGGGGGACTTTCAGCCCAATTTTTTGGGCTGAAAATATCGACTTATATTCGAGTATATACGGTATATATATATATATATATATATATATATATATACACTCACTGGCCACTTTATTAGGTACACCATGCTAGTAACGGGTTGGACCCCCTTTTGCCTTCAGAACTGCCTCAATTCTTCGTGGCAGAGATTCAACAAGGTGCTGGAAGCATTCCTCAGAGATTTTGGACCATATTGACATGATGGCATCACACAGTTGGCGCAGATTTGTCGGCTGCACATCCCTGATGCGAATCTCCCGTTCCACCACATCCCAAAGATGCTCTATTGGATTGAGATCTGGTGACTGAGGAGGCCATTTGAGTACAGTGAACTCATTGTCATGTTCAAGAAACCAATCTGAGATGATTCGAGCTTTATGACATGGCGCATTATCCTGCTGAAAGTAGCCATCAGATGCCTGTTCTTAGCTGAGAGGAGTGGTACCCAGTGTGGTCTTCTGCTGCTGTAGCCCATCTGCCTCAAAGTTCGACGCACTGTGCGTTCAGAGATGCTCTTCTGCCTACCTTGGTTGTAACGGGTGGCAATTTGAGTCACTGTTGCCTTTCTATCAGCTCGAACCAGTCTGCCCATTCTCCTCTGACCTCTGGCATCAACAAGGCATTTCCGGCCACAGAACTGCCGCTCACTGGATTTTTTTTCTTTTTCGGACCATTCTCTGTAAACCCTAGAGATGGTTGTGCGTGAAAATCCCAGTAGATCAGCAGTTTCTGAAATACTCAGACCAGCCCTTCTGGCACCAACAATCATGCCACGTTCAAAGGCACTCAAATCACCTTTCTTCCCCATACTGATGCTCGGTTTGAACTGCAGGAGATTGTCTTGACCATGTCTACATGCCTAAATGCACTGAGTTGCCGCCATGTGATTGGCTGATTAGAAATTAAGTCTTAACACACAGTTGGACAGGTGTACCTAATAAAGTGGCCAGTGAGTGTATATATATATATATATATATATATATATATACGGTATATATATTATATTATATTACTATACACAGTGGGGAAAATATATATTTGATACACTGCTGAGAGATATAATATACAGTATATGTATCAAAATATGAAATGGTTGCACTCAATCAAGTTAAAGCATGTCAATGTGAAATACATGAAGTGTGAATAGCAAAATGGCTTTTAAAATTTAGGAAAAATACATGAGACGCTTAGCACAAAATTTAGCCAAATAATGTGAGTCCAACCACCATCGTCAAGGTAATCTCATGAATTACCTATGTCTAATCTCTGAATGTATGGGTGAATATAAGCACCTCTTTTGGTAAAGCCTACATTGATGGGTTGGACAGAACCTGAAGTGATTAGATGTACGGTAATTAAAATCACTGCATGGTGAAGAGTGGAGTACTCAGTCAGAAAGCTTAGCATATAAATAACAGAAAAACTGACTGAAACAACAAGAACTAGTCTGAACAGGTGCATACCAAAAAATAACTTGCAGTTGGGAAAAAATTATTTAGTCAGCCACCAATTGTGCAATTTCTCTCACTTAAAATGATGAGAGAGGCCTGTAATTGACAGCATAGGTAGACCACAACTATGATAGTCAAAATGAGAAAACAAATTCAGGAAATCACCTTGCCTGATCTAGCAAGATTTATTTTTCAAATTATGGTGGAAAGAAAGTATTTGGTTATTAACAAAAGGTCGTCTCAATATTTTGTTATATATTGTTTGTTAGCAATGACAAAGGTCAAACGTTTTCTGTAAGTCTTCACTAGGTTGGCACACACTGTTGGTGGTATGTTGGCCAATTCCTCCATGCAGATCTCCTCTAGAGCAGTGATGTTTTTGGCCTGTCGCTGAGCAACATGGACTTTCAAATCCCTTCAAAGGTTTTCTCTGGGGTTGAGATCTGGACACTGGCTAGGCCACTCCAGGATCTTCATATGCTTTTTACGAAGCCACTTCTTCGTTGCCCTGGCAGTGTGCTTGGGAACATTATCATGTTGAAAGACCCATTCATGTTTCATCTTCAATGCCCTTGTTGATGGAAGGAGGTTTGCACTCAAAATCTCATGATACATGGCCCCATTCATTCTTTCATGTACACGGATCAGTCGTCCTGGTCCCTTTGCAGAGAAACAGCCCCAAAGCATGATGTTGCCACCACCATGCTTCACAGTAGGTGTGGTGTTCTTTGGATGCAACTCAGCATTCTGTCTCCTCCAAACACAACAAGTTTTGTTTCTACCAAACAATTCTACTTTGGTTTCATCAGACCATATGACATTCTCCCAATACTCTTCTGGATAGTCCAAATGCTCTCTAGCAAACTTCGGACGGGCCTGGACATATACTGGCTTAAGCAGCGGGACACATCTGGCCCTGCAGGATCTGAGTCCCTGGTGGCGTAATGTGTTAATGATGGTAGCCTTTTTTACAGTGGTCCCAGTTCTATGCAGGTCATTCACTAGGACCCCCGTGTGGTTCTGGGATTTTTCCTCAGCTTTCTTGTGATCATTTTGACACCACGGGGTGAGATCTTGCGTGGAGCCCCAGATCGTGGGAGATTGTCTTCCAATTTCTTATTATTGCTCCCACAGTTGATTTCATCTCACCAATATGCTTGCCAATTGCAGATTCAGTCTTCCCAGCCTGGTGCAGGGCTACAATTTGTTTCTGGTGTCTTTCAACAGCTCTTTGGTCTTCACCATAGTGGAGTTTGGAGTGTGACTGTTTGAACTTGTTATCAGTATAAAAGACACCTGTCCACAACCTCAAACAGGTGCTATTACTACAGGTAATGAGTGGAAGACAGAGGAGCCTCTTAAGTCTGTGAGAGCCAAAAATCTTGCATGTTTTAGGTGACCAAATACTTATTTTCCACCATAATTTGAAAAATAAATATTGCCTAATCAGACAAGGTGATTTTCTGGATTTGTTTTCTCATTTTGACTCTCATAGTTGTGGTCTACCTATGATGTCAATTACATGCCTCTCTCATCTTTTTAAGTGGGAGAACTTGCACAATTGGTGGCTGACTAAGTACTTTTTTTCCCCACTGTACATATCTAAATAAGAAAATGGTTGCACTCAGTCTTGCTAAAGCATGTCAATGTGAAATACATGAAGTGTGAATATATATATACTGCTCAAAAAAATAAAGGGAACACTATTCCATTTGCAACAGGCTGTTTGTGTTCCCTTTATTTCTTTGAACAGTATATATATATATATATAGATATATATATATATATAGATATACTGTATATATACCGTATATACTCCTGTATAAGCCGAGATTTTTTTTGTGGTGAAAACGCCAGTCTCGGCTTATACATGAGTCATACGCCAGAAAGCCGGCAGGGGAGGGGAGCAGAAGACATCATACTTACCCTCCTGGCGCATATCAGGCTCTGCTACATCTCAGTCCTGGTGCCTGCTTCTCTTTTCCTGTCTTCTTCCTGTGCGGTCATGTGACACCGCCCATTTAAGTAATGAATATGGACGTGTCTCCACTCCCATAGGGGTGTAGCTCATATTCATTACTTTAATTAGCGGTATCACATGACCGCATAGGAAGAAGACAGGAAGAGAGATACAGACACCAGGACTGAGATGTAGCAGAGCCTGATATGCAGACGCCAGGAGGGCGAGTAGCACTGGAGGAGGGTTAAACATGCCATATTCACCTGTCCCCGTTCCACCGCTGCGCTGTCTCCTGGGTCCTCTGGCTGTGACGTTCAGGTCAGAGGACACGATGACGTGGTTAGTGCGCGCCCTCTGCCTGAACAGTCACTGCAGGGAGCCGGCGAAACTAAGAAGCAGCGGGCAGCGACGACAGGTGAGTACGTCATTTTTTTAAAATCGCAGCAGCATTATTATATGGGACATATATCAATATGGAGCATGTTATGGGGCCACCATTAACCTTTGTGCAGCATTATATGGGGCATATATTAAAATGGAGCATGTTATGGGGCCACCATTAACCTTTGTGCAGCATTATATGGGGCATATATTAATGTGGAGCATCTTATGGGGCCACCATTAACCTTTGTGATGCATTATATGGGGCATATATTAATATGGAGCATCTTATGGGGCCACCATTAACCTTTGTGCAGCATTATATGGGGCATATATTAATATGGAGCATATTATGGGGCCACCATTAACCTTTCTGCAGCATTATATGGGGCATATATTAATATGGAGCATCTTATGGGGCCACCATTAACCTTTCTGCAGCATTATATGGGGCATATATTAATATGGAGCATGTTATGGGGCCACCATTAACCTTTCTGCAGCATTATATGGGGCATATATTAATATGGAGCATCTTATGGGGCCACCATTAACCTTTCTGCAGCATTATATGGGGCATATATTAATATGGAGCATGTTATGGGCCACCATTAACCTTTCTGCAGCATTATATGGGGAATATTTTTGTATGGAGCATCTTATAGGGCTCATCATGAACTGTATGGAGAATCTTATGGGGCTCCTGATTCAATATGGATATTCAAAAACATTTAACCTACTGATGTCTCAGTTTTACTTTTATTGGTATCTATTTTTATTTTTGAAATTTACCAGTAGCTGCTGCATTTCCCACCCTTGGCCTATACTTGAGTCAATAAGTTTTCCCAGTTTTTTGTGGCAAAATTAGGGGGCCTCTGCTTATACTCGGGTCGGCTTATACTCGAGAATATACCGTAATTTATATATAATATAATTATACTAATACAGTGGGGAAAATATATTTGATACACTCCCGAGAGATATAATATATACAGTATGTATACATATAGTGTGCGTGTATGTGTTTACATATTCTTTACTTGTACATGCCCTCATAAAACATGAATGTTTCAAATTTCCCTTTGCCTACCATTCAGACGTGTTGAGAATTCAGACTGTTAGTGAATTATTGTAATTTGGGATTGCTGTCTTTATAATCATGTTTGTATTTTCACTAAGGCAATTAACAATCATGCCAAGATGTACTGGTTACAGCAACTGCAGCGAAAGAGATGGGAAAACTATAATAATGTGTCAATTATCCATACTGGCATGATTATGTCTTCAGATGTTCTTGACAGTGAAAACAATTTTCACAATGCAGGTATGTACAAGATACAGTATTGTCAGACGTAACTCCGTTGTTTGCAAACATCAGGACCATTACACAATTGACTGACAAGTAATGGATGGAGCCATGGCTGTTTTCTCTACTAGGCCAGTTATTGAGGAACTCACAGTGAGCGTATATTATATACAGTACATCTCCATTTCCATCGCATGGACTGCCAACTCCACAATAACAAAAGGAAATAGCTGCCACCACCAATCGTTTATACAGGCAGATTAGACATTAGTTACAGGCAGCGTATGGCTTAAGGTTCAGGAGTGCGAATTAGAGAGCAAAAGCAACGGATCTACTGCATTTTATATATTTAATATATACACAGTGAGTACAGAAGGTATTCAGACCCCTTTAAATTTTTCACTTTGTGTCATTGCAGCCATTTGGTAAATTCAAAAAAGTTCATTTTTTTCTCATTAATGTACACTCTGCACCCCACCCCAAGAAAATCAATGCTCCAAGAGTCAAATAGCACTCCTTCCCTCCCAAGTCTTGCCTTGTGGCTAAGCATCACTGTACAGCCACATTGTATTGTGACGTTCAGCAGAAATTGTGTGACAAATTCTGGTGCCATTTTTACCCATTTCCCCATATGAAAATGTAAAATTTGCAGCTAAAAGAACATTTTTATGGAAAAATTTTTTATTTTTTCATCACCGCCTAATAGTAAAAATTCTGTGACACATCTGTGGTGTCAATATGATCACTGCACCCTTAGATGAATTCATTGAGAGGTGTAATTTCTATAATGGGGTCATTTATGGGGGTCCTGGCATCTTGGGGATTTTGCCGATGTGACATGTCACCCGCAAATCATTCCAGCAAAATTTGTAATATAATATGGCGCTCCTTCCCTTCTGAACTTTTCACGGTGCTTGAAAAGTAGTGTAGGGTATTAGAGCACTCAGGAGAAATTGCACAACAGACTGTACAGTTCTTTTTTATTTTTCTTCTATTGGCCCTTCTAAAATTGAATAACTTGGGGTTAAAGCAACATTTTAGGGGTGAAAATGTAATTATTCTTTCTTCACCGCTTAATGGTATAAAATTATGTGACACACCAAAGATGTTAATATGCTCACTGCACTCCTAGATGGCTTCATTGAGGGATGTACTTTGTGAAATGTGTGTGGCGGGGTCCACTGTTGTTTTTTTATTGTTTGGCACATGAGGGGCTCTGCAAACACGACATGGCTTCCGCTATCTTGCGACATGGTATCCACTAAATTTTGCTCTCCCTTCTGAGGCCTGCCGTGCACCCAAACAGTATTTTTCCACCACATATAAGGTATTGGCATACTCAGGAGAAATTGCACAACAAATTGTATAGTCCAGTTTGCTAGCAGAGGGAACTCATCCTCACAGAATACTCTACAACTACTATTTGCCAGCTAAGGAATACAATCATCACAGAATATTCCACATCCACTCCACCAACAAGTAAGTACTAATACTTCTATTATCAATACAACCATTGTCTATCTGCAATCAGTACCACCATATTTTCTCAGTATAGCGTGGTGAATTGTACAATTACAAATGTTATTTATTGTCTATTTTTTGTGCTATCTGGTTTAAGAGCATAAAAGTTCTAGGTTTGAAAATTGCAAAATTTTCCCTTTTTTTTGTCACATTTTCTATATTTTCTTAAATAACCGCAAATGACATATAGACCAAAATTAACAACTAACATTAAGCACAACATATCACAAAAAAGTCTCAGTTACTGAGATGTTGAAGCGTTCCAGAGTTATTACCTCATAAAGTGACACATTTCAGAACTGTAAAATTTACCCTGGTCAGGGAGGTGGCTTGGGGGGTGAAGGGGTTAAACTTTGTACTTTAGAACTTTTTTTTTTTTACCTGTGTGGTCCAATAATTCCCAAAATTATTTTTTTCAGTAGATGTTGAATTTTTGCCTACCGTGAAGACACCAACGGAAGTTGTGGGTTTAAATGTGGCCTCAATGCCAGCTCCACAGGAATCAATGACTCTTCAAAATATCTCCCTTAAACATCCATGGAAAGAAATACAGTAAGTGAAATTAATTGTTGTTCCATTCACTTACATTTACACCAGTCTATATTTTGCTTGGTATTGAACTTTAGTTCTGCACAGTTTCAGAAATAGTGGTAGCACATGAGAGCCATAGTCTGTGTGTACCATGGTGTTATGTGAAGTCGGCTTTACCAAGCAAATTTAACTAGCTGTAATATCGCACCTCTTAGTGAATGGCAAAATAATCAAGTGGATCCTTGACAAAGTCAAGTCAAGCTTCACTTTTTGCTTGTTCTTTATTAAATGGATTATTTTACTCATGTTTGTTGCTAATAAACCTGATGCTAATTCTTGAAAAATATTACCGTATGTATTATAGTTTTTTTTTTTTCTATTTATTGTCCATGATTAAAAGGACTGGCGATTTTTTTTTTCTCCCTTGACAGAAACTAAAAGCATTCCAAAATATACCGTACTTTATCTTATGACTACTGAAAAGTGATCAGCAGAAGTATCTTTTTATTATTTTTAGATGTTTCAAGTTTTTTTTATTATGTTTAACAGTAAAATAGAAGCTTCTTTAGACCAAGATTGAACTTGTATGCCCTGTTTTCATAGGATTGAAATTCTAAGTTTCATCCCCAATCCACTTTGAAAGTTCTTGATTGCCATAGGTGTCACAAGATAAGTAAATGCCAGGCATTTTTATTTTATTTTTTTTTTAAACCTAGAATGAAAATGCAATGAATAGATACCCAATAGTAAGTAAATGAGTAGTAAGGTGTACAATTTTTTTTTTATAATTTTGAAAGATCTGGTAAGTGTAAAGTATAAAAAACTTTCTCAGATCCCAAGATTTTAACGTGACATCATATTGCACTCTCCCTCAATGTTTTCAGATAATTCTCTTGTGTTCTTGAATGATTGGGGGAATTAGTGAGGTTTTCCCAGTAACAAAGTTACGCTTACTCAACATTTTAATCAATAGATCTTGGAATTATAATAAGTTCCACAATTGGACGTGTTACAGAAAATGTTACTGTGCTGAGATAATCTTATAAATGTGTCCCTGCTGTGTACTGTGTAATGGCTGTAATCAAACCAAAAAAGAAATGGAATCAAAAGCAATAAATAAAATCTAAGGTTTTTTATTATACTCAATAAAATAAGATACAATATGTAGAAAATTAGTATGGAAAAAAACAAAATAAGGGAATCAGCGACATCCAATTACCACACATAGATTAGATTAAAATCCTGGTACAAATAATGTTTTCTAGGTAAAGGCAAAAAAATATAATCAACTCCCTCTTAATTATCTCTCAAATGCAGCAGCACACAGTACCTTCAATAAAGTGCATAGTGCATAAAAAACGGTCACTGACAAAAATTATTACTTATATGATATATAATATATATAATATATAAATATGTAATCCTCAAATAGGAGTCTGAAGACCGCAGATAAAAAAAGCACTGTCAGCCGACATAAAGGGAGCATAGGATGTTAGAGGGAAAACAGCCAATGATGTATAAATGCCTGAAGATCAATATAGTATGAATAAACAAGTACCAACCTATCTATAGTGTGTGGACTGCAGGACCCCTACGCGCGTTTCACTTCTTGCTTCTTTGGGGGGCCCGCTGATTCCCTTATTTTGTATTTTTCCATACTAATTTTCTACATATTGTATCTTATTTTATTGAGTATAATAAAAAATCTTATATTTTATTTATTGCTCTTGATTCCATTTCTTTTCTGGTTTGATTATTGCTCTAATGGATGAGCCTTATTATTGATAGCCTCCTTGTGGTATTTGTGTAATGGCTGTGTCTGACCGTACAGGAACATGGTCTGATCATACCACAGCTCCTGGGCAAGGGGAAAGCTAAAGAGTATACAGACATTGCAGCATGGGATCACAGCTGATTCCTTCTTTGAGGTAAAATATTGCTTAAAGGGAACATGTCAGCAGGGTTGTGCACAGTAACCTACACAGTGTGTCAGGTCGGCGCCCTTATACTGATTAAAATGATACCTTGGTTGATGAAATCCGTCTTACGGTTGTTCTTTAATCCTCATTTTCAGTTTTGTGTTAATGAGATTCTCGTGCACTAAGGCGGGATTGGGATATGTAGTGCTCCGATTATATATTCATAATGCAGACTGCCGACAGGTCACTGATCCCTCGCTGACCTGCCCCCTAGTCTGCATAATCTATATCTGTATATACTTAGAAAAAAAAAATCTCTTCTGCAGGCAGGTGCCAGTCATGGCACCTGCTCTGCTTCAAAATCGCATGTTTTGTGTGCCAATAATACATTTTTTTTCAGGTTATTCAGCTAGAGGAAAAAAAAATCTATTTGGAAATGGTGTCCGCCGTGCCTGCGCAGTAGTTACTATCAGTGTCAGCCCAGAGTTGCTACTGCGCAGGTGCGGGCAGTGCCATCTTGGAGGAGGAATTGTTTTCTTCTTCTTCAGTAAGATGGTGCCACCGGCGCATGTGCAGTAGCAGCTATTGGATCATCAGCAGACACCGATAGTAGCTACTGCGTAGGCGCGGCGGACGCCATTTTCAAATTGATTTCTTTTTTCTTCTTGCTGAATAACATGAAAAAATGTATTATTGGCACACAAAACATGACAAAAATGTGAAATGTTTTGCATCACAAACAGAATGAGCTGTGATCCCATGTTGGCCTTTCTATATACCGTATTTTCCGGACTATAAGGCTGGTTTCACATTTGCGTTTTTTTTCGCGGGATTTTAGCGCTAAAAAACGCATGCGTTTTTTTTTCCTATACTTTGCATGGGATGCGCTTATGTGCGCATACACATGCGTTTGTATGTGTTTTTCCGCGCATGCGTTTTTTTGCGGTATGCGCTCGGGCGCACAAAATGCATCCTGTTGCATTTTTTGGGCGTCCGACTTGCCTCAAAAAAACGCATGCGCACGCAATGCGTTTTTTTACAGCAAGACACCCATTATAAGTCTATGGGTGCGCATATGTGCGCATTGGCATGCTTATGTATGCGTTTTTTTGCGCATGCGTTTTTTTTTTTACCATTAGTTGGACAATGGAATTTAGGGGTTTGGGTTAGAGTTAGGGTTAGTTAAGTGGGTTTAGGGCTAGGGTTAGGGTTAGTATGGTTTGGTTAAGGGTTAGGGTTAGGGTCAGGGTTAGGGTTAGTATGGTTTGGTTAAGGGTTAGGGTCAGGGTTAGGGTTAGGGTCAGGGTTAGGGTTAGGGTCAGGGTTAGGGTTAGGGTCAGGGTTAGGGTTAGGGTTAGTAAAGTCATGGTTTGGGTTAGTGTGAGGGGCCACCTAATGTTGGAAAAAAACGCAAACGCGGTAAAAACGCATACAAACGCATAAAAACGCTGCGTTTTTTTCATGCATGCTCATAAAAATGCTTGAAAAAAACGCAGCATTTGTATGCGTTTTTTCAATGCGTTTTTTTGCGGGAAAAACGCGCTGCAAAAAAAAGCAAGTGTGAAATTAGCCTAAGATGCACTTTTTTCCTCCAAAAATGTGGAGGAAACTGAGAAGTGTGTCTTATAGTCCGTATACAGCTCTGGCAAAAATTAAGAGACCACTGAAAAATTTTCAGTTTGTCTGATTTTTCTCTTTATAGGTACATTTTTGAGTAAAATGTAAATTGCTCTTTTATTCTATAAACTACTGACATGTCTTCGCATTTCCAAGCACTAAATTTTGTATTTATTTTCAGAAAATGAGAAATGGTCAAAATAATAAAAAAATGCAGTGCTTGCAGATCTCAAATAATGTTAAGAAAACAAGTTCATAATCATTTAGAAACAGCAACACTAATGTTTTATCTCAGGAAGAGTTCAGAAATCAATATTTTGTGGAATAACCATGGTTTTTAATCACAGCTTTCATTCGTCTTCAATAAGGAATAAATTCTTGGACTTTGAGTGCGCTGCCAGACGAATTCAATAACCACACAAGGTTAAAAAAGTTAAGGCATGGAATTCATTTTAAAAAATAATTTTTTTACTTTTGAGGGTAGTCTATATCATCAACAGCTGGGGACTGCGATGGGCTCTAAGGTCGCACCAACCTATGCTAATATTTTCATGGGTATTTTTGAGGAGTCACATATTTTTAAATCCAAATGGTATAACAATATAATTCTATATAAAAGATTCATTGATGACCTCTTTTTTATATGGGATAACAGCAATGATGATATTCATAATTTTATTCATGATCTTAACATGAATAATTGGGGTTTGTCTTTTTCCTCAACATTTGACAGTAATGAAATTAACTTTTTAGATTTGACTATTTTTATTAAAGATAATTTTATTGCAACCAAAACATTTTTTAAGAACGTTGATACCAACAGCTATATTCCTTTCAATAGTGGTCACTATGGAAAGTGGCTCAGGAACATTCCTGATAATCAATATAGAAGGATTAGAAAAAATTGTTCAGATGTAGGGGATTATAAAGATCAAGCAAAAATCCTGATGAACAGATTTAATAAGAAGAATTATCCTGAGAAATTAGTAACAAATGCCTATAATAGATGTCTTAATATGTCTCAGAACTCCTTGATTAACGGAAGAAAGAAAGAGGTCGAAATAGATAAGAATAAATACACTACTAATTTTATAACTCAATATTGCCTAGAGAACAAGGAAATCAGGAGAGTTCTCTGTAAAAACTGGCACATTTTACTTAATGATTCACTTCTGCGAAAAATTCTCCCTAATAATCCAATGATTACTTTTAGGAGGGCTCCTAATATTAAAAATTTTGTAGCCCCCAGTCGTTTAAAAAATAAGACAGAAACTCGAGTGATTACTAATAATATACCTAGGGGTATTTTTCGGTGTGGAAAGAAAAATTGTGCTTGTTGCAGCAATATTACACATAGAATGAAATATTTTAGATCCACTACTACAGATGAATCTTTTCCTATCCGTGATTTCCTTAACTGCACTTCTGAATATGTCATTTATCTAATTGAGTGTGACTGTGGGAGACAATATGTGGGGAGAACCACACAACCGTTACATCTTAGAATGAACTCCCATAGACATAATATTAAAAAGGGTTTTCTTTTGCATGGTCTGTCTAGACATTTCTCATTAAAACATGATAAAAACCCTTATGGATTAAAAATTAGTCCCATCGAGCAGATTCCCTTCAACCATCCTGATAGGATAGGACAACTCAACAGGAAAGAAATCTTCTGGATTTATAGGTTGAACACTCTGAAACCTAATGGGTTAAATGAAATTTCTGAAGTGTTTCTTTGATATTTTCTTAGTTATCCCTAAATGTTCACTAATTTATTAATCTACCTATTGTATTTTGTAATCAGGTACATTTATGAGTTTTTATTGTTTTTTATATGTCTCATATATTTTATTAATTTTTGATTTTGGTGTGTATTCCTTTCCTACACGTTTCACATATGTGGTCTTTTCCCCTTTCTTTCATTTGGGGGTGAATGGTTTATAATATTAAATAATTTCTCTCTTTTTAGGTATATATATATTTTATATATATATGTATATTTTTTCCTTGTACATTTTCTACACCCTTTTAGTGGGTTAATCCTACCTATATATACTATAATCTTCATTTATTATGGCCAATACGGGTGTATATATCCTTCAAATTATTTTATCTATTACACATATTAATAATAATATTTTTATTTAATAATATTTTCATTCATTTTTGACGTAATTTTTACTTTTTACGTATTGTTTTCGTTCATATTCCTTACAATGGGACATTGTTCTGGAAACTAAGGTGTTAATTTTCCTTTTTTTGGTCATTATTTTGCATTTTTTCGTTTCTTACAATTTTTCTCTGTTCCTCTGGTTCGTGTTATTGGAACCTCGCATCTCGAATAGACTGCTGAAATGAAATTAATTATGCGTTTTTCTGTTCAAAAAATATCTTCATGCATACAGATTTTTATAATAATTAGTTTTTGTTCTGGATGACTTCTTTTTAATATATACAATATTTTTTAATATTTCTTCGGCGGAATTCGATCATGGTTTCTTCCATTTGCGGTTTTTTCTTTTCTCTTTGTTCCTTTTTTGCCTTTTGTCTTCCAGTTCACGCCACGGATTTCTCATGGAATTTGAATTAAATAACTAGTGACACATTTTATTTTTATTTTTATTTTTATTTTTATTATTATTTTCATCTTTATTAATTAATTTTTTTCACATCAATTTCATTAGCGTATTTTTTCATACATATACATTTACTATTTAATTATCACTTTTATAAATATCTTTCTGTGAGACCCATACCAATGGTCGGATTACAAATTTTCTTTTAAAATTCAAACACTCTCCCTGGTGTAGCGGTGTGTTCGCTGGACTTTGATTCCTTTTTTCTTTCTTTATCACGTCGTGGGTTCATTTTACAATTTTTTTCTCGTTTTTCTTTATATATATTTTTTATCATCCTTTTTCTTTTCTTTTTTTTCTTTTATCTGTAAAACATAATAAAGATTTATTTTTAATCATTTTTAATTAGAGAATGTTTAACCTTTATGAACTCTTGATGCTTGAATTACTTTGATCTTTGACCTTTGCGGCGCTCCTCGTGTTTCTGAGGGCGCCAAATTTGAATCCTGTATGTATAAATGTGATGACAGCTCTCTGTAGTCATGTATCTACCCCTGAAGAAGAAGCGTTACGCTTCGAAACGCGTAGGGATTAAAGGGTTAACTTTTTTAACCTTGTGTGGTTATTGAATTCGTCTGGCAGCGCACTCAAAGTCCAAGAATTTATTCCTTATTGAATTGTGGTACGGTTCCGCTGTGGACCGTTGGACGTGCAGCAGGCTGACTCACTATACAAGCTTTATTTTATCTTTGAGAAGGTGAGTTTAATACATTCAGTAATTGAGCATTTTACCCGAAGACCCTATTGCGCTTTTGTTTCAACCTTCTAGTGAAAATAACCTTTCATTCGTCTTGGCATGCTTTCCACCAGTCTTTCACACTGCTTTTGGGTGACCTTATGCCACTCCTGGTACAAACCACCAAACAAAGATGAACTGCTTAAATTTTTGCGACTATCCATCTTTCTCTTGATTACATTCCAGATGTTTTCAAGGGGTTCAGGTCTGGAGATTGGGCTGGCCATGACAGGGATTTGATGTGGTGGTCCTTCATTCACATATTGATTGACCTAGCTGTGTGGCATGGCAGATTGTCCTGCTGGAAAAAACAGTCCTCAGAGTTGGGGAACATTGCCTGAGCAGAAGGAATCAACCGTTTTTCCAAGATAACCTTGTATACGGCTTGATTCATACGTCCTTCGCAAACAATAACCTGTCCAATTCCAGTTGGTGGCTGGAACATTATGTCCCAGATGTGCTCAATTGGATTCAGGTCTGGGGACTGGGCTGGCCAGTCCGTAGTGGGTCGCCCTCCCAGGGCTGTGGGGTACTTGGTACCGGGCCGGTCTCTCGGATGGGAATGTCACAGCAGCGGTGACCCGGTCCGTGGCCCTGGGCTCCCAAGTAAAAGGGAGATTGAATGGTGTTTTGTAGTGGAAATGAATAGTTCGTTATCTGGAATAATAAAAAGCCCCGTATCTCCCAGCAAATTTTGTTCAGACACAAAAGACAGGGAGGAGTCTCTCTGCCAAACGTTTCTCTTTATTACAGGGCGGTCCAGATTGCCCAGCTGGCAGGGGTCAACGCAGAACAACACGCCCCCATCTGGCCACAAATAGAAAACTCACAGATAGTACCTTATTCCTTGGAGAGCCTAATCTGGGCCACAGGACCCTTACCGAAGGACCTGGCTTTACATTCACCATCTACTTTTCACTCCCTGCGTCTCTGGAGGGCAAACAGATTCCAATTCGCATTACAATCTCACCCCTCCCCACTCTTAAATCTGTTTAATAACCCTATGTTTCCGCCAGGAATTACGTCTCAGAATCACATGTGGTGGCAGCAGAATAAATTAACTAGGCTGCAAAATTTATCGACTCACTTTAAACTAATGTCAAAACAAGAGTTTGTTGCAAAATACCAAGTCCCTAGGTCTGAGGCTTTCAGACTGGAACAAAGTTTCCACTTTTTGCAAAACCTAACAGCAGGCTCACCAAACATAAAACCTACAACGTACGAGTTAAAATGTTTATATGACCCCCTGGGTAATGGCCTCGTATCCCATCTCTATTCTACATTTAATCAACCTAGAGACGGCTCTAAACTGAAATCTATGGAGCAATGGGAAGCCGACCTTCAAATCTCCCTCACACCTCAAAGGTGGTACAGGTGTTACGAGAATATAATGAGGGGTAGCAATCAAGTTTCACTTACTGAAACATCCCTTAAACTGTTCCATAGGATTCACTACGTACCTAGCTTCCTGCACAATATCTAACAATCAGTCCCTGGTAATTGTTTTAGAGGGTGCACGGATAGTGGGGATACCCTCCACATATGGTGGACATGCCCGATAGTAAAGTCTCTCTGGAAAGATGTGGTAAAACTAATTGACAATTTACTGAGTAAGAAATGGCCTCTATCGCCGTCAGTACTACTGCTGGGAGACAGACCAATCAATGCTAATAATGGGACTTGCCGTCTTATTGACTTTATTGCAATGGCAACGAGAAACCACATAGCTAGCAGATGGAAGACTAGTACGCTATCAATAACGCAGGTGAAGAGAAGGGTTAATTTGATAATGTTCGGCAATGAAGGTGTATGTCGACGCTGCAGACAGATCCTCTGGGACAGATGGTGTGGTGCAGCAGAGATGTTATAGCCCTCCACAGGCAGGGCTATAGTCCCAGGGCAGAGTAGGTGAAGTGACACGTAGATGGTGTAGTGTCAGGCGCAAGGGATGTAGCAGTGCGGGGCAGGATGGCACCGGAATAAGTGGAGGACACCAGGGCATGTAGTTCCAAAGCTTTACTCACAGTCTGTTGTACAAACAGGTGCCTGCCTCCGTGCCGTGTCCTCCGGGTCAGGGACTCAGTCAACCCCCAGGCCAGATGGAATACTCCTTTCCAACACTCCGCCAACATGTGCCTTTCTGAACGTCTCCTCTTATAGCGCTTTTGAGTGAAGTACTCCAAGTACTGAGTTACACTGGAGTTCCTCCTGTCAGATGTTCTTATGAACCCTACTTGTACGGCAGACAGCTGTAGCCTGCTTCGGGGACTTCTTGCTACTAAGTCCCGGCTCACTATCCAGTTGCTGTTGTGCCCCCAAGTCTTGTGTGGGAATAAAGTGGTCACTACTTCTATTCCTCCGGTGTCTGCTGCAGGACCATTAGTATCCATACAACCTCGGGGACCGGGCCCCGGCCTTGCGCTTAGAACTTCTAGGAAGGGTTCTCTTCTAACCCACGTCCTCTGTTCTCTTTTACTCCTCACGTTCCGTACTAATCCTTTCTTTCTATGGAGAATCAGGCTTCAGTCTTTGTTGCTCTCTCTCTCCCTTTCCCGTTGTCACGTTGCCGTCAGACTTGGGGCCTGCTGTCCTGGCCTCGGCCACTAGGAGGCGCCAGACTGTCACGTCGCCGTCAACCTCGGGGCCTGTTGTCCCGGCCTCGGCCACTAGGAGGCGCCAGACTGTTACGTCGCCGTCAGACTCGGGGCCTGCTGTTCCTGCCTCAGCCACTGGGAGGCGCCGTGGTGAGTGCCGAGTGATGGCGGCGACAGAGCAGGGACTCCTGCGCAGGCATCTGATGGACGCAGGCTCCGCTCCTCTGTCAGGCATGAAGGGGTTGGTGCATCCCCATCTGGCCTGGTCCTGGGAGCGGTCCTGATGACATCATCAGTGCGGGAGCCTGTGAGGGATGACCTGATCCCTCAAATACCTTGGGACTGGTCTTGCAATCCGCCGGATATATTCTTGGTTCTCCTATGTGCTACTGTGTGATTTGCTATTGTTTGACTCTGACCTCAGCCTGGATTTCTGACCCCTCTACTGCCTGACGCCTTTGTACCTCTGCCATTCTCCCGGTTTGTGACATTGGCCTGGATATTCGACTCTGCTACTGCCTGCCATTTTTGTACCTTGCCACCCTCCCGGTTTGTGACCTTGGCCTGGATATTCGACTCTGCTACTGCCTGCCGTTTTTGTACCTTGCCGCTCTCCCGTTTTGTGACCTTGGCCTGGACTGTCGACTTTGCCACTGCCTGCCGTTTCTGTACCTCCGCTGCTCTCCCGGTTTCTGACTACGTTTTTGGTTCCCCGCCTTCTTCCCTATTGACGACCGTCCTGCTCTGGCGCACTGCTCCAACAGACAGCCACCCCCTGGGCCTTGCTACAATTCCAGATCCCTGTATAGGGGTTAAGGGTCTCGGGGGTTTCTCAGGGTGCTGTCCCTACTGCAGTCCAGATCCGCGGACGGACGTCACATTATATCCGGCCATAAAAAAAACTGCTTCTTGTTTCTATATCCAACATATACAAAAGCAGTCTCCCTGAACTTTTTTTTTCTTCTCCTGCCTGAGCTGATTTTTGGCCTGAACACCTATTACTTGCTTCAGTGCACAGTCTGGAGGATCACTCTCATCTTCCTGCATAAATATGCTGCAGTCTAGAGACTTCAGGGAGAAAGCTGAACGTCAGAGATCCACACTCCTGGGATATCGGCCCCTGGGCAGCTCTGGCCAGGGTTGCACAGGGGCTCAGGTACTGCCCGCAGATACGGCTAAAGCTTTATTACCTATCTCTCTTTCATTTGGTCAGAAATCTCTGTGTTTAAAAGCTTATGTGGATAGTGGATCTGAAGGAAATTTTATGGATTCTTTGGCTGCTAGGAATCTTGGTGTACCACTACTAAGACTTAATGCCCCTATTAAAACCACGGCTATTAATGGCATATCCATTATTCAGGAGGGGGTTAATTTTGTTACTGGCAAAATTGCTATGTCTGTGGGAGCATTACATACCGAGCTTATGTCATTTTTTGTGATGGATAATTTATCTTCTGCAGTTATTTTGGGAATGCCGTGGTTACGCCAGCACAATCCTGTAATTGACTGCCACCTGGCTGATGTTGTACGCTGGAGTTCGCAGTGTCAGGATAACGGCATATCATTAGCAGTAAACCAAGTTAAGGTTAAAAACCCCCTCATACCGTTTGCTTTCAGAGACTATGAGGATGTTTTTTCTATTGTAGAATCTGAGAAATTACCCCCACACAGAGAGTATGATTGCCCTATAGATCTGAATCCGGATGCCCGTCTCGCAAAAGGGAGAATATTTAAACTCTCCGGTCCAGAGCGTCAGGCCATGAATGACTATATAGCAGACAGCTTAAAAAAAGGGTTTATTAGACCATCCATTTCACCAGTTGGGGCCGGAATCTTCTTTGTAGAGAAGAAAGATGGTCGTCTCAGACCCTGCATTGATTACCGGGAATTAAATGCAATCACTATAAAGAACCAGTATCCGCTTCCACTCATCCCTGATCTTTTTAGTTTCAACGGTTTTATTGAAAAGGAAACATCATTAAACATGAAATACATTCACATTAGAGTACAAGGATCCCCTCGCAGGGGGAAGTACATAGGAGGAGACACAATATGTTATACGTTATCCTTGACTTCGTTATCTTAATTTTTAAATAGTTATAGAAAAACAAATATAACTTGACTAATCTAGTCTTAACAGAATGAGGAGGGAAAGAGGGGAGTGTATGATAAGTGTCGATAATAAAGATGAATAGACGTGAGGTACTAGAGAGTGTGCTTAGACCATAACTGTAAGAGTCAATTACCATGTCAGCACGCTATGTGGATAAGGATATCATCCTGGAGAGGTCGTCACCCTCATGGGCTTGAATCCAGGGGTCCCAGATATTTCGAAAAATATCGAGAGAATCAGATCTGATGACTTCTATTTTCTCGTATAACATTATCAAATTAACCCTTCTCTTCACCTGCGTTATTGATAGCGTACTAGTCTTCCATCTGCTAGCTATGTGGTTTCTCGTTGCCATTGCAATAAAGTCAATAAGACGGCAAGTCCCATTATTAGCATTGATTGGTCTGTCTCCCAGCAGTAGTACTGACGGTGATAGATGCCATTTCTTACTCAGTAAATTGTCAATTAGTTTTACCACATCTTTCCAGAGAGACTTTACTATCGGGCATGTCCACCATATGTGGAGGGTATCCCCACTATCCGTGCACCCTCTAAAACAATTACCAGGGACTGAGTGTTAGATATTGTGCAGGAAGCTAGGTACGTAGTGAATCCTATGGAACAGTTTAAGGGATGTTTCAGTAAGTGAAACTTGATTGCTACCCCTCATTATATTCTCGTAACACCTGTACCACCTTTGAGGTGTGTGGGAGATTTGTAGGTCGGCTTCCCATTGCTCCATAGATTTCAGTTTAGAGCCGTCTCTAGGTTGATTAAATGTAGAATAGAGATGGGATACGAGGCCATTACCCAGGGGGTCATATAAACATTTTAACTCGTACGTTGTAGGTTTTATGTTTGGTGAGCCTACTGTTAGGTTTTGCAAAAAGTGGAAACTTTGTTCTAGTCTGAAAGCCTCAGACCTCGGGACTTGGTATTTTGCAACAAACTCTTGTTTTGACATTAGTTTAAAGTGAGTCGATAAATTTTGCAGCCTAGTTAATTTATTCTGCTGCCACCACATGTGATTCCGAGACGTAATTCCTGGCGGAAACATAGGGTTATTAAACAGATTTAAGAGTGGGGAGGGGTGAGATTGTAATGCGAATTGGAATCTGTTTGCCCTCCAGAGACGCAGGGAGTGAAAAGTAGATGGTGAATGTAAAGCCAGATCCTTCGGTAAGGGTCCTGTGGCCCAGATTAGGCTCTCCAAGGAATAAGGTACTATCTGTGAGTTTTCTATTTGTGGCCAGATGGGGGCGTGTTGTTCTGCGTTGACCCCTGCCAGCTGGGCAATCTGGGCCGCCCTGTAATAAAGAGAAAAGTTTGGCAGAGAGACTCCTCCCTGTCTTTTGTGTCTGAACAAAATTTGCTGGGAGATACGGGGCTTTTTATTATTCCAGATAAAACGTGTTATGTGCGAGTTTATCACTTTGAAGGTCAGCAGAGGCACTGGAATGGGTAGAGATCGAAACAAATATAAGAATTGAGGCAAGGTGACCATTTTAATTGAATTAACTCTTCCCAAAAAGGAGAGAGATGGGGAGGACCACTTTGATAAAGATTGTGTTAATTTTTGGAGAAGAGGGGCATAGTTGTGCTTAAATAACGTGGATTTGGATAGTGTAAGGTTGATTCCTAGGTAGGTAATATAGTGTTTCGCATGGCGGAAATGGAAGTTTTCTAATATTGAGGCTTGTTCAGTAGGAGAGGTATTAAGGAACATGACTTCTGATTTATCAACGTTGACCTTCAAACCAGAAGTTTCCTCAAAGTGTTTAAGTGTATTTATAAGGTTAGGCAGGGACACACGGGGGTTCGTCAGAGTCAAAAGAAGGTCGTCGGCAAACAGACTAACCTTATATTCCTGTTTACCTATAGTTTGGCCTGTGATATCAGGGTGTAGGCGAATCTTTTGTGCCAATGGCTCCGTTACCATAGCAAATAGAGCTGGAGACAAGGGGCAACCCTGCCTAGTTCCCCTATTAATAACTATTGGTTCCGGAGAAGTCAAGGGTAATTTTAAATATGCTACCGGGTTATTGTAGAGGAGTTTGAGTGAGTTAATTGCTGCGATATCCCCAATTTGTGCATTATATTAAACATATATGACCATGAAACGGTATCGAAAGCTTTTTCTATATCTAGAGCAAGTATAGCTAAGGGGGTTTTACGTTTGTTGGCATTATGAATAAGGTTTAGGTTTTTGCGGATATTATCTGGGGCCTGCCTTGATGGGATGAATCCAACCTGATCTTTATGAATGAGGCTAGGCAAGTATTTATTAATCCTGTTGGCTATTATGGAGGAAAAGATCTTGAGATCCACGTTCAATAGGGATATTGGCCTGTAGTTTTTTGTGAGTAACGGGTCTCTTCCTTGTTTTGGGATAACAGTGATGTGTGCTATGTAAAATTCTGGCGGCATTGCTTGGCCTGTTAGCATGTTATTGCAATATATTTGAATATGTTTAAGCAGGATGTTTGAGAATTTTTTATAGTATAGTGCGGTCAAGCCATCAGGCCCCGGAGCCTTCCCAACTTTCAGATGGCTTATTGTGGATGTGATTTCCTCTTCAGAGATAAGAGAGTGTAATGTGGCCACGTAAGTCGGGGTCAGGGAAGGTAGCGGTACATTAGTTAAAAAGTCCTCCAGCTAGTGCAAACTTCTCATTGCCCAATCAGTGTATAATTTTTGGTAATAATTTTGAAACGTTTTATAGATTTTATTAGGATTAAAAGTAGTTTGGAACTGTTCGTCTTTTATTGAAAAGATGGAGTTTAATCGTTCTTTCGGTTTTAATTTTCGAGCAAGCATTCGATCCATTTTATTAGAGAACCGATAAAATGTCGCTTGTGTGCACCTAATTGCTCTTTCTGTGCGGGTCGTTAGCAAAGTGTTTAGTTTTAGTTTTAGATCATAAATTTGCTTAGTTAAGTATAGTGAGGGATTCAACTGGTTGGCAGTTTCTAATTTATAGAGTTCGTTCTCGAGAGTCAATTGCTCCTGGAGACAATCTCTCTTTTTTTTGGGATGCTATCCTAATTAACACACCAGTGAGGTATTTTTTTATGAGTCATCCACACATTACCCATAGAAGTGTCAGGAGTGATATTAGGGATGAAAAAGGCATTGAGCTCCTGTTCGACCAATAGTCGAGTCTGAGGATCGGACAGTAAGGATTCATTCAATCTCCATGTGTACAGACGTGTATTCGCTACGTCCAGTTTAAATACAGAGAGTGCACTATCATGGTCAGACCATGAAGAGGGAACATGTCTGAAATACATTAGCGATGGTATATTCTCCGAGTTAGTGAGAATCCGGTCTATCCTGGAGTATGAATGATAAACCCTAGAAAAATAAGTGTAACCTCTAGACTGCCCGTGGGATTCTCTCCAAGTATCAACCAACTGATGGGCTTGGAGGATATTTTCAGGTGAAATTTTATCCTTCCTTGACATATCAGGCCTACTATCATTAGAGCTATCAAGGGTTGGGTTTAAAATCAAGTTTAAATCGCCCCCCCATATAATAGTATCATAGGGGACGGACCTTAGAGACTTTGCAATAGATTTAATCGTTTTCATTTGTAATGTCAGAGGCGCATAACAATTAACAAGGCAGAGTCGCTTCTCCTGCACCGTACCCCAAAGGATTATGTATCTACCCTCAATGTCCACAGCCGCACCCTCCTGCAAAAATGGGAAAGAATTATGGAGGAAGATGGCGACTCCTCTCATTTTTTTTTATCATAAGAGGCAAGGTAAAATCTAGAGTAGAGCTTATGAAAAAATTTGGGGGATGATTTATTGGAAAAATGAGTTTCCTGTAGAAATAACACATCAGGGGAATGTTTCAGGTAGACAATAAAGGCGCGTTTTCTTTTTATCGGAGAATTGAACCCCCTAACATTGTGTGAAAGCGTCCTAAACATTTGGCTTGAATATATAGATTCTAATTAAGTCTCTAATGAAAATAACATCAGAGATGGGTAGTTTCACGTCAATTATCCATCCAGGAGCATGCTTATAACACATCAGCACTCTTTTAGTGAAGGGGTGGGGAGGGAACAAAAACTATAACAAGAGAAATGGTCACAACCAATGACCAGTATGTGGGCTAAAGTGTGCCGGCCCATTATTAATAGGGCCAGAAGCAGCAGCAGCCCAAAATGGAGTGGCATATTTACTCCAAGGGCACAGCGCTCGATAACAGGAAAAGAGAAAACAATATTAAGTGTAAATTGTCAAAAATCATATCAAATAGTAATACTTATCAGAACAATGTCTCAGCATTTTGAATGTTCGATGAAACTGTTCCAGCACATTCGCCGGTAGCGGTCTTCAGAGATAGACTGTTTGTTGTGCTGCGGTTTATTGGGTCTGGTACGGCGAACTTCTATCCATTCTCTCCGAGGCTTCTGTCTTTGCGGTAAGGCCCCCAAGTCTGGGATAGGGATGCCATCTTTTTCCAGTGTTTTCTACCCTCTTCACAATTTCTTGAAGAGTAGGTGGAATTATTATGTGAGAAGATTAGAGCATGTGGGAATCCCCACCTGTATTTGATATTTGCTTTAATTAAGGCCATTGTTACGTCTTTCATGGCCTTTCTCCTCATTAGAGTCGCCGGGCAGATGTCAGGGAACAAGGAAACAGCGTCCGGAACGCCTGGTAATTTGGTCAGTCTGCGAGCAGCGGATAATATCAGGTCTCTGGATTCTTCATGATTCATTTTGAGGACAACATCTCTTGGAGAGGTGTCAGGTTTGGGACCTCCCAGGGCCCTGTGGATTCTGGTTATTTTTAAAGAATTAGGGTCTGCCTGAGGTAAAAGGGTGTGGAAGAGGATCGAGGCAACTTCCATTAGGTTGGAATTACTTTCCGGAAGTCCTTTAATTCTGATGTTACCTCGGCGCGAGCAGTTCTCCAAGTCTTCACACTTGAGCTCCAGAAACTCGAGTCTAGCGTCTTGTTCTTGTAGTTGTTCACTATTATGTTCAGTGGCATCAGCAGCGTCATCCATTCTTTTCTCCAAATCATTGGTCCTTCGGGCAATGTCTTGAATTTGTTGCGTGAAATTATCCACAGCAGATGATAACTCGGCTCTGAACGTTTTCTGAATGGTGGTCAGGAGATCCTCCATTGTCATTGGGATCATGTTTGTTGAGGTGGCCAGATCAGGTTGTTGTGATCTTTGAGGGGAGCCCTTGGAGCCCAGTGAAGCTGATTTTGGCGCCAACATATTGTGACTTGTTGGTTTTGTACGTTGAGACAATAGTGGTGTGATGGATCGAGTATTGATCTCTGAAGTAGATTTTTTGGGGCGCATTGCTCAGAGACCTCCTGCATTCTGAAAGTCAGCGCATGACAATTACTTATAGGAGAAAGCGCATATTTGTGCCCGTGGCGACAGACCTAGTGTTCCATTATCATAGTCCACCAGGAACGTCCATGCCCTCCGAGTTGGATTTTAGTAAGATATGGGGTAAACTTTATAGGACATAGTATGTCTCTAATGGAGCTCTGTAGTAATCCCCCTTTAATATTTCAGAAATGTGGGGACGGGCGAGCCAGAAAATCAAAGCGACAGAAGATATTGCCAGTCCATCCGTGTTGGATTTTAGCAGGATATGGGGTAGATCTTGTAAGACACAATATGTCTCTATTGTGACTCTGTTGCAGACTCAGTGAACTGTGTACCCCTTTAAAATTTTAGGAGTGAGGGAGTGGGAGGCCCAGCATATCAAGCTAGCAGAAGATATTGTGGCACAAAAAAGGAAAAAGAGTTAATAAAGGTGGTAGATGGAGCCCCTGTCAGTGTAATGTGAGGCAGCTGCTGAGAAATATCTCTCACTGTGCCTGTTGAACAGCTTATGCTTATAAAGTCCGTGGGCTCTAGATTTTCTCACACAACTGTAATTACACTTATTGTTGCCTCAAGGGCCTTTATATGGGGAAGCAGGTGTCCACTAGTGTGTCACCAGTCTGTTCTGCAGAAGCTCCTTTTGGTGTCTGCCCCACTAGTCTCCCTGGGCACGGCTCCCTCTCCCTTGGAAATCTGTATGAACTCTAGTCTGCTTGCCACCTTGTGCACTGATAATCCTCCTGTCACCACTGGGGGAGGGGGGAAGCATCCTACTGCTCACCTTGGTTGTCTCTCCTCCTGCAGTCCAGGCCGCCCCCACTCCAGCTGCCTTCTTTCCAGCCTGACGCTGCTTCTCTGTTAATCTGCCTGTCGCAGTGGGGGAGGGGGGAAGTGTCTGGCTGCTCACTGCGGTGTCTCTGCTTCTGCAGCTCCAGCCTCCCCAGGTCAGCTCTCCTCTCCCAGTCCAACACTGCAGGTGAGAGGTGCAGGCCCCACCAGGCCCCACGCTTCCCTGCTGGTCTAGTGTTATCCCCTGGCAGCAGGGGTTTCCACTGTTCCAGTCAGGTCTATATGGCCTTGATGAGGTCATATCTAGGCTGAACGCTGTTCCTCGCCCCTGGAGCCCTTTTTTTCTTCTTTTTGAGGCTAGCTGGCCTGGATTGCCTCAGTCAGATCAGGAGCTCTGTGTAGCACGTCCTGCTGGGTCGGCGGCCATCTTGGATCCATCCCTGATCTTTTTAATCAGCTAATGGGAGCCCGTTGGTTTACTAAACTTGACCTCCGGGGGGTATATAATCTGGTCCGCATAAGAGACGGCATGAGTGGAAAACCGCGCTTAATACCCCTCTTGGCCACTTTGAGTACCTTGTAATGCCGTTCGGACTCAGTAACGCACCTGCCGTATTTCAGAACTTTGTTAATGATATTTTCAGAGACATTTGTGGGGTGTATGTCGTCGTGTATTTAGATGACATTTTGATTTACTCTGCTGACCCTGTGACACACGCTCAACACGTCTGTTCTGTGCTACAGAGACTGCGAGAACACTCCTTGTTTGCTAAACTGGAGAAATGTGGGTTTTTTTGTTGAGGAGGTACAGTTTTTAGGGTACATGGTCTCATGCAAAGGGTTCCGCATGGATCCTGCCAAGATCCAACCTAATAAAGCTTGGGTACAACCCAAATCGCTAAAAGCGCTGCAGCGATTTTTAGGGTTTGCTAATTACTGCCGCAAGTTCATCAGGGGTTTCTCAGAAATTGCCAAACCACTCACGGATTTGACCCGGAAAGGGGCAGACGTGGCCAATTGGAACCCTGAGGCAATTCAGGCATTTTCTACGCTAAAGGAGTGCTTTGTGGCCAACCCGGTTTTCGTTCAGCCTGATCTGGACCGCCCATTTATTGTAGAATTAGATGCCTCTGAAGTCGGAGTGGGAGCAGTGCAATCGCAAGGCACTGCATCCCTCACTCAGCTTCGCCCATGTGCTTTTTTTTTCCAGCAAATTCTCTGCCACTGAGAAAAACTATGATATAGGTAATCGGGAATTATTGGCAATCAAATGGGCTTTCGAGGAATGGCGCCACTTCCTCGAAGGCGCCAAACATAAGATCACTGTAATTACTGATCACAAGAACCTGACCTACCTGGAGTCAGCTAAAAGACTAAATCCTAGACAGGAAAGGTGTGCCTTGTTCTTCTCTAGGTTTGATTTTTTAATCACCTTTCGCCCTGGTACTAAAAATGTGAGGGCCGATGCCCTCTCTCGCAGTTTTTGCTCCTCACAAGCCGAGGACTGTGAGCCAGTCCTGATATTGGCCAATGGGATCGTTGTGTCGGCAGTGTCTTTGGACCTTCTGGAGGAGATCCGTAGGTCCCCAGAACAAGCTCCTGACACTACGCCCCCCAAAAAATTGTTCATCCCGGCTACGTTTCGCCTACAAGTTCTTAAAGAATCGCAAGACTCTGTTCTGGCAGGCCATCCTGGTCTCAATAATACCACCAGATTGGTAACTAGGAACTTTTGGTGGCCGACGGTGGTTAAGGACTGTAAAGACTATGTTTTAGCGTGTGAAGTCTGTGCCCGCGCCAAGTCCCCCCATAATCGCCCTGCCGGCTGGCTCCAGTCCTTGCCCACCCCTGAGAGTCCATGGACACACATCTCCATGGACTTCATTACGGACCTGCCGCCCTCAGATGGAAAAACGTGTATCTGGATGGTGGTGGACAGGTTCAGCAAACAATGTCATTTTGTCCCCCTGTCTGGGTTACCTAACTCCGAAACCTTGAGTAAACTGTTCATTGTGCATGTTGTACGTCTTCATGGTGCTCCGGTGAATATTGTGTCCGACAGAGGTACCCAGTTTGTCTCAAAATTCTGGAGGGCATTCGGCAAACGCATTGGTATTGAGTTGTCCTTCTCCTCTGCCTACCACCCCGAAACCAATGGTCAAACCGAGCGTACCAACCAGGCTCTGGAGCAATACCTCCGCTGTTATGTGTCAGAACATCAGTCCGATTGGGTGGAACATCTGCCATTAGCTGAGTTTGCCCTAAATAATCGATACCAGGACTCCATTAAGACTACCCCCTTTTTCTGCAACCATGGACTGCATCCGCGCTTTGGTTCATTCTCGGCCAAGATGTCGGAGCTCCCTGGGGTAGAGAAAAATATACATCTCTTAAAAACGATTTGGTCTGAGGTAAACTCGAACTTGAAAGGGGCCCAGGTTAGACAGGCTTCGGCTGCGTACAGACGGTGATCTAAGGGGCCGCACCTGGGAGTTGGAGACAAGGTTTGGCTCTCTACCAAAAACATCAAGCTTAAAGTGCCGTCTGCCAAACTGGGTCCCAGATTTATTGGTCCATACGAAATTATAGAGGTGATTAGCCCGGTAGCCTTCCGTTTAAAACTTCCTCAGTCATTTAAGTTGCACAACGTGTTCCACAAGTCTCTCCTCAAGCTGTATCGCTCCCCAATTCACCCTGTCCAGTCCCCTCCTCCTCCTGTTTCGGTCAGGGGTACCTTGGAGTATGAAGTCCAGGGTATCCTTGACTCCTGCCTTGTGAGAGTCTCCACCTTACCTGGATGGTGGAATACCACACCTCAGGAGGAGGTGCAGTATCTCTGTGGCGACTGAGCCTCAGGGGTGCCACAGTAGCATCAATGCCTTCATCATGCAGGAACTTCTGCAACGCTTCAGCCACATGAGGCCTAGCATTGTCTTGCATCAGAAGCAACCCAGGGCCCACTGCACCTGCATATGGTCTCACAATGGGTCTGAGGATGTCATCCTGGTAAATTACGGCAGTTTGGGTACTTCTGGCCAGCACATGGAGGGCTGTGAGACCCACCAAAGAAATGCCTCCGCACAGCATTACTGACCCACTGTTGAACCAGTCATGCTGGAGAATGTTGCAGGCAGCAGAACGTTTTCCACAGCATCTCAAGACTCTATCACGTCTGTCACATGAGCTCCGTGTGTACCTGCTCTCATCCGTGAAGAACACAGGGCACCATTGTATAATCTGCCAATCTTGATATTCTCTGGCAAATGCCAATCGCCCTGCGCAGTGTTGGGCTTTAAACACAACACCCACTTGTGGATGTTGGGCCCTCTTACCACCGTCATGGACAGTTTGAGTAGACACATGAATGTTAGTGGCCTGCTTAAGGTAATTTTGCAGGGCTCTGGCACTGCTCCTCCTGTTCCTCCTTGCACAAATGAGAAGGTAGCTGTCCTGCTGCTGGGTTGTTACCCTCCTACTGCCCCCTTCACGTGTCCTGGTGTACTGGCCTGTTGTCATGGTATTGGACAGGGTCCATGACCTGACCTCTCAGGGTTAATTGTGGTGGCCTCCCTTTGGATCTGGGAGGGGTATTAATACTCACTTTGGACTAGGATTCCCTGTCAGCTATACTTTCGTTTAGTCTGTGTGCCTGACCCCCTGGTTTGTGTGCTCTGTTTACGTCTGTTGTTTTCCTTTCCGTGCTTGACTCTGTCCATTTACTCTCTCGGCTTTCTGACCTCCATCTTCCTTTTGACTATCCCTCTGCCTCACCCCCTTCCGGTACCTCGTTATCTACTGGTTTTGACCTTGGAATGTCTGACTACTCTCCGGCGTCTATCGCCGCCCTCGGCTACCTCCCACTCTGTCACATGGTTCAGGTCCTGTTTGCTACCCGATGAGTTCTCTGCCGCTCTGATCTCAGCTCCCTTGCTGCGGCGCGCAGCCCTCCCAGCAGCAGTAACACCCGGGAGCCGTGACACCTGTCTCCTGGTATCCTGGTATCTGCTCCATGCTCTGAAAACTTCACTGCCAGACAAAGCTTCCCTTCATTATTCTGGCATTTGGCAAATATTAATAATTATAGTAATCCTAACTGACCTAAAACAGGAAAAGTATATTCTGATTTCATGTCAGATATTAAGAAAAACATGCATATGTGTCTTTTTATATAGTGTATGTAAACTTTTGGTTTCTACTTTATGCTCTTTTTAATTTATAGAGCTTGAAAAGTCCTGGATTACTTGGATAGAATGAAGCAAGTTGCCCTTTAAGCATTTTTTTATGAAAAAGTTATGGGGATTGGAAATGTGCTTTTTTTCTGAAATAGGTTTTTATATAGGGATTTATTCATGCATTAAAACGTGAGGTAGTGGTTAAAACACTGAATTCAATGATGTGTCAGTTATCATGCTGTGTGCTGTATACTTGCAATGAAGGTTTTATCACTAGGACATTTTCATTGCTGTGAGTAGGTGCTGAGGGTGCCTGGCTCTGCCCCCTCCTGTGATAAGCAGCTGACTGTCAATATACAGTGTACACAGACAGCCTGGTCTGGGCGGGGTTAGCTTTCTCAGCTCTGCTACATGCTGCATCTAAGATATCTGATTATGTCACAACTGCTGCACCTAGTAAACTAAGTGACACTTAGCTGGAATCAGGGTCTCTCTTTCTACATGATGCTGCTGGATCGCCCCCAGGGGTTTGCCAGGGAAGGCGGGGTACTCGGAGCCGGGCCCGATGATTTCAATGGGAAGTATCACGGCAGCTGTGACCCGGTCCGTGGCCCTGGGCGTCCATTGTAAAAGGGGGTTAAGTGATGTTGGAATAAAGTTTATGAGTGAATGATTCGTGACGCCACCTGTGGTGTTCGGCAATGAAGATATTAAGCCGACGCTGCAGACAGATCCTCTGGGACAGATGGTGTGGTGCAGCAATGATGGTGTAGCCCTACACAGGTAGGGCTGTAGTCCCAGGGCAGAGTAGATGAAGAAGATAGGTGTTAAGGGAGAGAGTGTAATGTCCGGCACCGAGATGTAGCAGTGCTGAGTGGGTTGGCGCAGTAATAATCGGAGGACACCAGGGCACGTAGTTCCAAAGCTTTACTCACAGTCTGTTGAACATACAGGTGCCTGCCTTGGTGCCGTGTCCTCCAGGTCAGGGGCTCAGCCAACTTCCAGGCAAGATGAAGTACTCCGTTCCAACACTCCGCCAACATATGTGCCTTTTCTGAACGTCTCCCTTTTGCGCCTATAGTGAAGTACTCCTAGTACTGAGTTACACTGGAGTTCCTCCAGTAAGATGTTCCTATGAGCTCTACTTGTACGGCAGACAGCTGTAGCCTACTTCGGGGACTCCTTGCTACTAAGTCCCAGCTCACTATCGTTGCTGTTGTGCCCCCAAGTCTTGTGTGGGAATAAAGTGGTGACAACTTCTATTCCTCCGGTGTCTGTCGCAGGACCATTAGTATCCATACAACCTCGGGGACTGGACCCCGGCCATGCGCTGTGAACTTGGGAAGGGTTCTGCTCTAACCCTAATCCTTAGTCCTCCTCTCCTCACGTTCCGTACTAATCCTTCCTTCTTATGGAGAGAGTCAGGCTTTCCATCAATGTCTCTTTCCTGTGCCAGCAGACCCAGGTCACTGAGGTCGGCTGCAGCACTTCCTTCATCCATCCCACTCAGAGGATCTTCACTCTTCCTCTCACTCTGTCAGACTCACTGAGTCAGACTGACTAAATCCTAAACTCTTCCCGCTCTTTTGGTGCAGACTAAACTCCACCCACCTCCCAGCACTCTACGTGTTCCAAGCAGGGAGCCACCAAAGGGTGCTTTGCTACACTACTATGTTGTGTGGGATGTAGGTGTTGGAGTGTGGTCAGGTGTCTCCACCTTACCAGAATGGTGGGGCACCACACCTCAGGAGGATGTGCGGTACCTCTGGCGACTGAACCCTCAGGGGCGCCACACTGCTCTTAGATGAAGTAGCAAAAACCTTCTGACCTTATTCCCTTTGATAATATTATAGGAGAAATATGAAATAAATTCATGACAAAATACATAGTTTTAGGACTCTAAACTAATTACTAGTATTCCTACTACAATTAATAGTATTACATTTGCTATGATTGTCAGTGGAAAGAATTACAATTGCCTTTCTGTGAATTTTGTCATATTAGTTATAAATTTATTTAATTGTTTCATTTTGCAGGAACACTGTTCGCAATATCTGTGCTTCAAAGCCTCCTCAATCAATAAGCCGAAGTATTTTTCATTTTGAAGAAGCCGAACAATCAGCAGAAGGTATCTTTTTCTTATATTGCTTGCGTTTTCTATGTCATGCTTCATGAAGACCCATTATAAACAACAACCCCAGATTACTGTATCAGAGACCTACAAGGTTTCTCAGAGTTGAACCAGATGACCCCACTACTGTACCCCGAGCAATGACATGGCGATAACTGTGTCACTCAGTCATCTGAGTTAAAGGGAATGTGTCCTCACAAAAGCATTCTGGCAAAAAATATTTGATAAATTGTGGCGAATATATTTATGATGAGACCTGGTTGGTGGGACTCGCCTCGATGACTAGTCATCTTGAGCATAATTTCCCTGGAAGATATCTGTAATGATGAAGTTGGTCTCTGATTCATGATTGGACAGCATTGCTTTTAGCTTGTTTTCTTTTTTTAATTGTGATCTATATATGCAGTATATTGTACCTGTTTATATAGATATGCTCAGGAATATTTATTTGGTCTCATGCTATCTCTGTAGTGATGCCAGTCTTTGTGACGTTACTGAGGCTTGGGATCAGAAGAGGATCTGCCTGGTTCAGAGTTTTCTCTGATCTTGGCTGTTGCAGCAGGAGTACAGCAGTTTATTACAACCATCATTCTCTCACTGTAGATTTTGTTTGGACAAAAACATAGATGTAATTGAATATCGGAACAATTTTGGGGGTTTACTTTTATTACATATTTTTTTCTTACTTACATAGATTTACTTTTATTACATATTTTGGATTTGAGGCAAAGAAGGGTGGATGGAAGAAAATTGTGAATGCACAACCATTGTTGATGCTCGAGGATTTTCGTCGTATCTATATTACATCAAGGTGCCATGGCTATTATTGACTGTGGCATTTGAGGGGGTTATTCTAGAGGAAAGGACCAGCAAGTGATGGTGCAGGCACAGCTCCTATAACTAAACCATCATTTCATCATAATAGCACTGTGGTTTACAATTAGGAAAACTACAATTCCCAGGAAGTCCTGAAGTTATACAGATTTCAATAAATGCTTGGACTTGAAGTTCTCAAAGCTTATGAGGAAGACAGTCACAGGGTTTAGAGACAATCAGTGGCCACGGTGGTTACAATTTTGTTACTGATGTAGCCACTCATTGACAGCATCAGTCATTTGACACTGAAGTCATAAGAAGAAGTGACAACACCATTGGGGGCCCATGGGTAGGGTCCTGCAGAAGTGTCAATCTGCTCACCTTTTCTTCAGAGGTGTTGCTGTAAGATGAGTCGAGATGGAGTCAGCGGTGTGCGGTGCCCTTTAAGGCCGGAACTATCGGGGCTGTCACCACTGTTGGCAGGGGAGATTTCCTCTGAAAGGGAGAGACTTTTCTGTCAGACAGCAGGGGACACGGGGTACAAAAGGAGACCTGAGTGCAGGAATGGGGAAGACTTGCTGGGAAGGCGACAGGAGACGGTTGACTCCCTCTCCGCTGCTTATACTGACAACTCCACTTTTCCCAGACCTCCGTGTGCTGACCTTGAGACTTCTCGTGATGCTGTTAAGTTACCGTCTGTACCCGCACTGCTGGATACCCCTGTTCTACCCAAGATACCGGATCAACTGCTTAGAGACTACTCTGAGAGACTGCGGACTGTTGAGGCTTGTAAACGAGCTCACGACCCGTGCCCGGCGCCATTTCTGAGGCATTTCTGAGGCATCCACATAAAGGACTGTTTCCACATTCCAGCGCACCCAAGCCAAGCAGGACTGAATCCATTGGCATTGACGGCGGCAGTGTTACTCGTTTCTTCGTAGCAGAGGCCAGAGACTTTGTTCATCATTTGAGATGCCGCCGGGAGATTTTCCAGCCTTCCCCTTGCCAGCACTGCAACCGATAAGTGTCCCGTTTATTTTGTATATTCTATCACTGATTGCCTTTACCTTCCTGCGTGGAGTATTACTTGTTATTGATTGTTCAGTAAATCCTTGTTAACCCCCTCTATCTCTCGGATCACTCACTGCATCCCACGAACTGTGTGTCCCTTACATTTTGGCATAGTCGGCAGGATGCAGTCAGGTAGCGCGGAGACAGCAGAAGAGGCGGTTGGACCCAGAACCAGTATCTCTTTGGGGGCCATGCTGAACAACTTGCTGAAGTTTACGAGGTCTAATACTGTTCTGTCTCCAACATCTGATTTATAATCCTCGATTATCTGCTTGTTAATGTTTTCAGGGTTTTTGGCTCCCTCTAGTGACCAGAGTCATAACCGCAGTGTTATTATGTTATTTTACTTTCACTTTGATGCTTGTATTTTTTCCCTCCATTGCAGTGCATTCTGGTAAGCGTTGCAGTGCATTCTGGTAGGTTTTGCAAAACATTATTGTTAGTTCAGCCTCCATTTCCCTCCAGTTCTCCATTTTCCTTCGGCCTGCATTCAGGAAGCATCTCATTTCTCTTCTTCCCTTGTGATAGCATCACTGGTATGTATTTATGCTTCCTGTATCTAATTCCTGTCTCATATTAGCCTGGTTAATTAGTTTTTCCCTGGTTAGCAATTAGTGCAGATGTTGATTTATAATGTATTATGTATAATATGTATCCTTGATGTACCCCGTACTGACTGATTGTATATATTATGTTTTGCTTGTAATTTCACCGCATCAATATACCATCACGTTCAATAAAGCACAGGTTCAACTACAGTCTCCTTAATGGACCCCGGTACAGCGGTTTAGCTACCTGTATAGCTACATGAATTCTGCTTCATTTAGTGAGGACAGAACAAATACTATGTTGTGGAGTTGGACAGAATGTATGAGAATGCACCCAATAACCCCCGCACTCGAGGCTGAGGTGGCCATTATGGTTTTGGATGGAGAGGCTAGAGACGCTGTGATGTTGTGTACTCCCTGGGACCAAGACACGTTTGTTAAAGTACTTCAGATCTTAGAGGCGACTCATGGGGACCCCACTGACGTAGGGGAACTTTGGACATGCCTGTTTAGCAATATGCAAAGAGAGGGGGAGACGGTTAGGCAATATGTGAATGCCCTACTAGAATTACACACCGCCATTGTTAGAAAAGATGGGATGAGGATAGGGACGACCGTTGTTGTGCTGCGTGACTTGTTGGTGACCGGTCTGTGGGACGCCCTGACCAAACAGACCCTGAGAGAGTGGGTACGGGTAGACTCTCATATTACTTTTGCTGACATGGGGAGAGAGGCCCGCTCGCGTGAACAGGAGCAGGGGGTGACAGTCCTGATAGGGAAGGTCCAGAGTGGTGAAGTAGCAGTGGAATCAACAGCTGAACCCCAATGGGTTGAAGAGATGCAAAGAGAACTGGTGAATATTCAAGGGGAACTGGCCCAAATGAAAGAGAAAGTTGAGATCGGCCAGTGTACCGCCGGAAGACAAGGCAAAACAAATGCCCGTAACAAGGGCTGAAGGGTCCGTCGGCGGACTTCTTTCACATGTTATAACTGTGGAAAAATAGGACATTTGGCTAGGGAGTGTCCATGGCAGGCTGGGCCCCATCCCCGCCCACCGTTAAACTAGAGGGCTTCGAACTTGGGGGATGTCGCCCAGAGCCAGAATGGAAAGGAAGGAGTAGTGAAAGTCCCACGAATCTGGTGTCTACATGTCCGCTGGTATGGGCTGAATTCGATGGTTGAGCCGTGCGTTGCCTGGTGGATACCGGATCGCAAGTAACCACAATGCCAGAAGTGTATTTCCGCCGACACTTCCCAGAAACCCTCAGGCCCGAGTGGGGCCCAGTATTAAAGTTGACAGCGGCGAATCACCTGCCCCTCCTGGTCGCAGGGGTGGTGTGGATGCAGGTCTCCCTGTGTGGGAAAAATCTTGGGCGGTGGGGTATCGTATTGACCCAAGGAGAGGCTGGCCACGGTCACACTGTGATGTCAGTGATGAATATCCTGAAAGAGTTTGGGAAGCTGCTGAGTGATGAGCCATCGCACTTGTCTTTAAATCAGTGGAGTTTGCACACCCCCCAGCAGCAGGTGTTTCAACAGTTGATTCGCATAGCTCAGGTGCAGGAAGTCTCCAGTCAAGGGGAAATGCTAGGGAAAGTGATGGTGCCGGCGTCCACTCAACTCACCCTGCCACCAGGACAGACTATGATAACTCTACCAGTCTGAGCACATGCCTTGCTGGAGGGGGTGGAAGTCCAATTGGAACCTCCAGTAGTACAACAATTGCCTGTAGGACGTTTGGTGGCCCCGACGCTGGCCGTGGTACGAGAAGGAGCAGTACTGGTACGCTACATGAACCTCACTGATCAGGAGACTGTCGTCCCACGCAGAGGTGAAATAGCTCGGGTAGTGGGCATGCCTGAAGAAGTCATACTGCCCCAGGACATACAGCTAGCGGTGAGTCCGGAAGACCCATGGTCGGTGAAGTTGACCTCTCCAACGGCTGAACCGCAATACATCCAAGAGGGTCGGTGCGTCTTAGAATAGATGCGTGCTGAACAGTCCGAACTCACATCCACCCAAGTGCATCAATTGGAGGTGGTACTGGGGCGATACCAGTCCATTTTTTTGAACCACGAAGATGACTTTGGCTACATCACGGAAATTACTCACGAAATTCTCACGGGGGATACAGCACCCATTTGAGAGCGCTACCGGCAGATTCCCCCTCAGTTATACCAAGAAGTGAGAGAAATGCTCGGCGGGTGTCATTAGGGAAAGCCAGAGTCCATGGGTTGCCCCCGTTGTACTGGTGCGGAAGAAGAATGGGACCCTGAGGTTCTGCGTGGACTACCGTAAGCTTAACGCCTGTACTGTACATGATTCATACCCTCTGCCCTGGATTGAGGAGTCTCTGCATTGGGGAACGCCAAGTTCTCTCAATGCTGGATCTTGCCAGTGGCTACTGGCAAGTGCACATGTCAGAAAAGGATATGGCAAAGACAGCCTTTATACTCCCCAAGGGCCTCTTTGAATTCAATAGAATGCCGTTCAGCTTGGCCAAAGCCCACGGTACGTTCCAACGGCTGATGGAGAGGTGTCTAGGCGACTTGAACTTTGATGCCACCCTTATCTACCTGGATGACATCATTGTGTGCGCTGCCTCATTCGAAGATCATCTACGGAGACTAGAGCAAGTGCTGAGCCGTCTTCAGAAGTGTAGGCTGAAAGTGAAATCCCAAAAATGACACTTGTTCCGGACTCAGATCAAGTACCTGGGTCATATTGTTGCCACCGAGGGAGTGAAGTCATCACCGGAAAAGATTGCAGTGATCAGAGACTGGCTGACCCCAGAGAACGTGCATTCCTGGGATTGACAGGATACTACCGTCTCTTCGTGAAGAACTTTACTCGGGTGGTGCAACCGTTGCTTGAACTCCTGAAGGGGATACCCCCGAATGCCAAGGGTCGATCCATTCGCTGGGAAGAAAGGCAGGAAAGGGCGATCTGTGAGCTAATAAAAGTGCTGACCGAGGCCCCGGTACTGGCTTATGCAGACTTCTCTATACCGTTCATTCTTCACACTGCAGCTTGCACAGACTTGAGGCTGTGTTGTCGCAGGTGCAGGACAGAAGAGAAAGGGTGATCGTCTATGCTAGTCATTCCCTTCATGATTCCGAATGCAACCCGGACAATTACAGCTCCTTCAAGCTGGAGTTGCTGGCGTTGGTGTGGGCTATGGCAGAGAGACTTGCAGAATACCTGTCTGGCTCGGAGGTGCTAGTACGTTCCGATAATAACCTGTTGGCACACCTGGAGAACGCCAAGCTAGGGGCCTTGGAACAATGCTGGGTGGCCCGGATGGCAAAATTCCAGTACCGAATTGCCTACAGGAGGGGGCAGAGAACATGCACGCTGACACCCTGTCTAGAGCAAGACATGCACCACCGGGGAAGAGTAGAGATGAATTGCAAGAGGGAGAAGAAGTTCCTCAATTCTGAAGGACCGCTAGGACGGTGGCGGCCACGCTGGACTAAATACAGACCCCCAGTCATGAAGGAGTATTGGGAAGATCTCAGGATGAATAGGTCCATTTGCAGCAGGAAGACCGTGAACTCGCTCTGTTCAGACACTGGGTAACATTGGAGAAGCTGCCTAGTCCAGAACAGCGGAGTGCTCTGACTCCAGAAGCATTGAAGATCATTCGGCAGTCGGAGCGCCTCCCGATGAGAATCAAACTGTTATACCAGAAGGTTCAACTTTGGGGAGAACTGGGGGCTTCCTGGCAGGTGGTGATACCGAAGGCAGTACTGCCTACTCTGGCCACCAAAGCTCAGGAAAAAGGGGCCCACTTCGGCCTTCAAAAAATATTTTAGTGCCTCCAACGGTTCGTTTACCACCCACGGCTGAGAGCAGCGGTCGCGGTTGAGGAAGCGATCGAGGAAGAGACCAGAGACATGCCCTGTGTCCTCCACTTATTCCTGCGCCAACCTGCTCAGCACCGCTACATCCCTCGCGCCTGACACTACATCATCTAAGTGTCACTTCACCTACACTGCCCTGGGACTACAGCCCTGCCTGTGGAGGGCCATAACATCACTTCTGCACCACACCATCTGTCCCAGAGGATCTGTCTGCAGCGTCGGCTTACATCTCTATTGCTGAATACCACAGGTGGCATCACGAATCACTTATAAACTTTCACTACCATCAGCACACTGAAACAACCCCTTTTTACAATGGGCGCCCAGAGCCACGGGCCGGGTCCCAGCTGCCGTGACATCTCCCATTTACTCTCATCGGGCCCGGTACCGAGTACCCCACAGCCCTGGGTGTGAGGGCAACCCATGTGTATCACCAACCAATCATGAAGCATCTTTCATCTTTCATCTTTGCTGTGACCAACAGTTTTCCCACTTGACAACACCTCAGCGGACACTGACATGGTGGGAGAAATCTAGCATCTTTGGGAACATAAACACCCAGCCATTGTCTGCCCCCTGAAAGGAGCAGAGAGCACATGACAGAAATGAATCCCCCCTCCCGTGCCCATATACCCATCACACATCCTCCATCCCATAGGCACATCTTCCCTCTTAAAGGAATCATTGGTATTGAAGTCAGAGCAAATCCATCCAGCACTTTAATTCTGACCCCAGGCCTCTCTTAAAGGGATCCCCGGTATGGAAGTCAGGACCATTGCCTTCAAATGCTCTGGTACTGACCCCAGGCTCTCTTAAAGGGATCTCCTGTATGGAAGTTAGGGCAAATCCTCTCAGCGCTCTGGTTCTGACCCAAGTCCCCTCTTAAAGGGATCCTCGGTATGGAAGTGAGGGAAAATCCACTCTGCACTTTGGTACTGACCCTAGGCCTCTCTTAAAAGGATCTCCGGTATGGAAGTTAGAGTAAATCCCTCAGTGCTCTGATTCTCACCCCAGGCTTCTATTAAAGGGATCATTGGTATGGAAGTCAGGGCAAATCCACTCAGCGCTCTGGTCAGGCCTCTCTTAAAGGGATCCCCTGTATGGAAGTTAGGACCGTTCCACTCAGCGCTCTGGTTCTGACTCCAGGCTGATGGGATGATGTGAGATATTAGTGGTAGTTGTCCGGTGGCTCTGGCTGATGGGATGATGTGGGATATTAGTGGTAGTAGTCCAGTGGTGCTGGCTGACGGGATGATGTCGAATATTAGGGGTAGTAGTCCAGTGGCTCTGGCTGACGGGATGATGTGGGATATTATGGGTTGTAGTCCGGTAGCTCTGGCTGACGGGATGATGTGGGATATTATAGTGAATGTGGCTATGTGGAATGGGCGGGGCTCTACACTCAACTTTATATATATATATATATATATATATAATCATTATAATTTGTTATAACTAACCGTAGTTAGTTACTATGCCCAGGCAGCGCCGGGTTCTTCAGCTAGTTAAAATATAGAGTAAATCACTCCGATCGGTAAATGACGTAACGGGAAAAAAAATCAAACTGGCAGAATAGCCTTTTTTTGGCCGCTGCATCATTGCAATACAGTGCAATTAGAGGCGATCAAAACATTGTATCTACCCCAAAATGGCATCAGTAAAAATGTCAACTCAGGGCGCCGGGTCTCAGAAAATGGCGACACAAGGAAATGTATTTTTTATTTTTTGCCAAATTTCTGGATTTTTACCACTTGCTATTTGAATAATCTTACTGAAGTGATGAATCATGCAGCCATGTCATTTTACTGTATAGTGAACATGTAGATAAAAAAAAACAAAAAAAATTAAATTGCACTTTTTTTGCAATTTCAATGCACTTTTTCCCCTGCTTTCCAGTGCATCATGATGTCATTTAAAAGTACAAAAATAAAAAAGTTATGGCTTTTAGGGCTCATACTCACTTGCGAGAGACTCGCACGATTCTAGTGAGAGTCTCTCGCATGAAACCTGGCACTGCCGCTGCCAATGGGACCGGAGTGTGCGGCTACATGTATTTCTATGCAGCCACACCCTCCAGTCCCAGTGCCGGCAGCAGTGCCAGGTTTTCATGCAAGAGACTCTCACTAGAATCGTGCAAGTCTCTTGCAAGTAAGTATGATCCCTTAAAAGAAGGGGAGGAAATAAACAGCAGTATTTCAGTATTTCAAGGGAACCTGTCAGCAGGATTGTGCACAGTAACCTACAGACAGTGTCAGGTCGGCGCTGTTATACTGATTACAATGATACCTGGGGTGATGAAATCCATCTTGTGGTTGTTTAATCTGTATTTGTAGTTTTGAGTTAATGATATGCTCGTGCTCCAAGGCAGGCCTGGAGGGGGATTGTTTATGTGGTGCTCTGGTTATGTATTCATAATGCAGACTGCTGATCGGTCACTGATCCCTCACTGACCTGCCCCCTAGTTTGCATAATGAATACCTGTACATACTGAAGAAAAAAAAACCTTTCTACAGGCAGGTACTGGCCGTGGCACCTACGCTGCAGCATAATCGCATGTTTAGTGGCCTAGTAATCACTGTTCTTAATGTTATTGAGCAAGTACCAAAAAAAATTTCAAAATGGCATCGCTCAAGCCACACAGTAGCAGCTCTCGGAGATCGCCGAGAGCTGCTACTGCGCAGGCGTGGGCGGTGCCATCTTGGAGGAGGTGGTTCCGTCTGCGCAATAGCAACTATCTGATCTCTATACACAATGATAGCTGCTACTATGCAGGCTCGGCTGGCGCCATTTTCAAAATGATTTTTCTTTTATACTGGCTCAGTAACATCAAGAACAGTTACTACTAGGAGACTAAACATGCGATTATGCTGTAGCACAGATGCCATGGCTGGCACCTGGTCCCCCCGAGGAAGCCCACGTGAAATGTGCCTTGGGGCTGCTGACTGACACCCTCGTGTGACATTATGGGTAAAGATTTGGATTAATTGACAGACTTTACTCTCAATACTTGCATGGGTGTACTGGCTAGGATTTATCTCCCTATAATAGTCTTTTTGACAATTGATCGTATTTTGACTGAATTTGACTCCTTCCAGTAACACCATGCCTTATATTGGGATTGTGAAATGCTAAAGCACTAGCACTTTGGCATTTTGCACTAATAGAGTATTTTCGATGGTTTATTCCCCATATTTACCACACTTGTTTCATGGATGAGTTGGTCTCCCAGTTCTCATTGAGCCCTTCATATCACCTTGTCCTCATATAATATACCGTATTTTTCGGATTGGGGTGTCCGATGCTGCGGGGGTGTCCGATGCTGCTGCGTGTGTCTCTGGTGCTGTGGGGGCTCTGCGATCATGGTTTCCTGTGCGGTGGACTCCCGTGGCCATTCTCCCAGAGCCCACCACACAGGAAACTTTGGAACTGCGGGGGCTCTGGCCTTTCACAAAATGTCTGCAGAGCCCCCACAGCACCACCAGGCACCCCCGCAGCACCACCGGACACCCCCTTATGCCAGCCTGTGGCCTGCAGCAACGGTACCTGTAAGGTATATCCGCATTATAAGATGCACCCCCATTTTCCCCAAAAAAATTTTTGGGAAAAAAGTGTGTCTTATAATCCAAAAGATATGTTACATTTTTAAATACCTGTCTTTATATGTGTTTTTTGAATAAAACTTTGTAACATTTTTTAAATGGACTGTTACTCCCGTGTTTTTTGATGTTTTGAATAACCTTTATACAAGACTGTGGACTGAACATTTACACTAGACTGGACTGAATGGCTTCAACATTTAGGGTATGTGCAGACGTTGTGGATTTTAATGCGGATCCGCAGCGTTTTGGACACACGGAATTGCATCATATTTGCAGTGTAGTGCAGAGCCAATGTTAGTTAGTGGTAAATTAAGAATTGCTGTGCACACGCTGCAGAAAAATTAACGCAGATTTGCAGCGGGTTTTTTTTTCCACAGCACAGCAGCGTTTTCAGTCTGGCACATAGCTCTCTCTCACTCTCACACTCTCTCCGCAAGATAAATAGGCATGCTGCGGTCAGCAAAGAAGCGCGGCATGTGCGTGTACGCAGGGAAGCCGGAGGTGTCCCTGCACGCATAGTGGAAATGGGATTTCATGAAATACCATCCACTATGCTGTAACATCTGGCTGCTGCTGGTGGACGCTGCGGATGTACACAGCGTCCAACCCACAGCGTTTACTGACCGGGCGAACATACCCTTAGAAATTAAAGGTACTCAGTTATTCCAGTAATTTTTGCTATGCCTTACATTGGACACGTCTTTGGCAGGGTTAATGTAACCACTTTTGTTTTTTGTTTTCAGTAGAAGCAAGTGCAAAAGCATATGGAAAAATGTCTCCGTCACTGAACTTTGTTCGGAGAGCAAAGAAGCAAAATGGATGCCCGCCGTCCAATAATGAGAACATTTCTCATGAAAAGATAAACAATCCAAATCTACAAATGCAAGCAATAACTGAGGAATTAAAGTCTCAAAAGGTATAAGTCCATTGCATAATTAAGGGAATCTGTCAGCAAGTTTTGGCTATGTAATCCAAGAGCAGCATGATGTAGTGGCATTGAGACCCTGGATCCAGTAATGTGTCACTTACTAGGCTGTGTGGTGTTGTTTCAATAAAATAAGTGTTTTATCAGCAGGCGATGATAATTAGAGGACTAGTTGCCTCATGCTGTCTTGCCAACTTTTTGGCAGCTTTCTGTTAATACCCAGTGTACACAGAAATCTGCCAAATAGTGGTGTGGGTGAGGTTATACAGATCTTAGCATTCAGAAAACTGATAGATTTGCAGCGGAGAAAACAGGGATTTTATAAAAATCATGCACCTAAGTATGTCACTGGAATGAGGGTCTCTGCCTCTACATCATGCTGCTCTCAGGTTAGGTAGCAAAAACCTGGTGACAGATTCCCTTTAAAAGGATTCTCATGAAGACAGCCTCTGTATTTATGCCCTATTATTGCATATGAATATCATATCACGTGATTATACAAGTACATTGGGAAAAAAAAAAGCATTTTGGTGTCATATACTCTCTAAGGAGCTATGTACAGTTCTGGCCAAAAGTGTTGTCACGCTTGAAATTGTTCCAGAAAATTAAGTATTTCTCCCAGAAAATTATTGCAATTACATGTTTTGTTATACACATGTTTATTTCTTTTGTGTATATTGGATCACCACAAAAAAGAGCAAAATTGGTCTCAACAAAATTGTTGGCACCTTCAACTAAAAAGGTTAAAGGTGTGGTGCCTTCAGGGGCGATACATTACCTGCTGTCTCCCCCGTGGATTTTCCCCCATGTGCGATGTACACAGCATGCTGTGTCCCCTTTTGTGCGCTCTGTTGCTGTGTTAGATGAATAGTAATACAACACATTAACCTAACTATCCCTGTGTGGCACAGTCAAAAGTTTTACCATAACCAGGTTCCCCGTACCATGTTCCCACATGCTTTATGCATCCATTAGCCCTCTGTGTCTGTACTGTTACACACTTAACATTATGGCTGGTCCAAACAATCAGGGCAATTGTTACTACCCACCTTCTGTGTCTCCCCTTTTCCTCATAGATTTTAAGTTTGCGAGTAGGGCCCTCATTCCTCTTGGTATCTGTTATGATCTATGTGATTATTGTTATTCTGTAATGTCTTTTATTGTCTGTACAAATCCCCTCTAAAATGTAAAGTGCTGCGGAATATGTTGGCGCTATAGAAATAAAATTTATTATTATTATAGTAATAAGCCGGGAACAGAGCGGTGTCAGAATACCTGACACAGACCTCACTCGCGGGGGCAGCGCTAGTCTCCTGCACAGCAGCGTATAGTGACACCACTCTGCTGTCTGATTATTACTATTCATCTGAGCAGACAGACAACAGTATGTTTGGGGTCATTGTCCTGCTGGAAGGCCCATGACCTAGGACACAAACCCAGCTTTCTGACACTGGGCACTACATGGCGACTAGTGATGAGAGAGCGTGCTCGGATATCGTGTTATCCAAGTATCTCGGGCGTGCTCGAGTAATATGTAATGGATAGTCCCTTTGACACTGATACACCCTGAGCCTGCAGGACAGCTGAGTTTTTTTTTGGAAGTTGACTGGAGCTGCTTTTCCTCCATCTGGACTATCCTGCTTTGCAAGATTTCATCAATTTTTCTCTGCCGTCCACTTCCAGGGAGATTAGCTACAGTGCCATGGGTTGTAAACTTATGTACTGTATCGAGGACAAAGGAACATCAAGATCTCTAGAGATGGACTTGTAACCTTGAGATTGTTGATATTTTTCAACAATTTGTCAAGTCCTCAAACAGTTCTCTTCTCCTCTTTGTGTTCTCCATGCTTAGTGTGGCACACACACACAAAACAATGAGTCAACTTCTCCCCTTTTTATCGGGTTTCAGATGTGATTTTCATATTGCCCACACCTGTTATTTGACACAAGGAAATTTAAACGAGCATCACAAGCTTGAAAAAGTTGTTTACCCACAATTTTGGAAAGGTGCCAACAATTTTGTCCTTGGTCATCACTGGGGCTTTCTGTGAAGCTATGTCCAGTTTGTCTTTTTTTCCCTCTTTTTTTGTGTTGCTCCAATACACACAAATGTAGTTGCAATAATTTTCTGGAAAATATTCAAGGGTGCCAATACTTTTGGCCATGACTGTATATGGCAAGTACTTATAATATTCCTCCTGTATATAAAGGTCCTCTATGTCTTTGTTGTTTAAAAAAAAATCAACTGTTAGAATTATTAATAAACAGTATAACATTTTTGATATCGATTGATCCCAAGGATGAAAAATATTGGAAAACGAAAGGTAGATATTATTAGATGTATTGTCAAATAGATGATTTATGTTTAATTGAATCTTTGGAAATAATTGAGAAGATCATATCTAATTGAACCTGAGAGTGTAACATTGTTCACTATTGTTTCCCCCAGGATCTTGTGAAGCTGCTTCACCGTGCTCTTGAGTCTGCTCAAGAGGAAAAAAGAGCATGCAGTGACTATTTGAGTGTTACAGAGGAAAAAGACAGACTGGAGCTAATACGACATAAGGTTAGACAAATTGAGGACTTTAGGCAACGTGTGGAGGCCCTTGAGCAGGAAAAACAGGACCTTGAACAGCGTGTTCGTTTCAAGGATTTTCATATTGGTGAACTGAAGGAACATGTACAACTGCTAATGGAAAAGAACAATGCAAAGCAACAATTTATCATGAAGCAGAATGAGCAGCTTCTCAGCCAGACTGATTCAGATAAAAGCAGTATTGGAATTGAGACCTTACAAGTGCAATATAGGAAGATTGACAGCTTAATGGTAAGAAAATGGTGTACATGCAAACTAATACATTCTTATATGGTGACATGTGAGTTCCTACTGTGGGTGAAAACAAAAATGTAATAATTCTTATTCTTTCACAAGGATGACATTAATGCCTACAAGACACAGAACCAGTTCCTGAACTCTGAAATCCATCAATTGACACGGTTATGGAGGAACACAGCTGAAAAGGAGACAGCTCTGCTTATGAAGGTAATGATCATCATACTTACTGGATGTAATACCGAATAGTCAAATCAGTATTCATGCACATAGCAGGTATGGGACACTGTTCATTGCCAGCAGACACTGTATACGACAATGACTAATCAGACGATTGTCTGTTGATAGGTCTACTTTTTTTGTTTCGGCAATATGACGTACCAGTACATCAAAGTTATCCTGAAGGCACAGGAGTGTGCCTGCTCAATCATTGCTGGGAGCTCAACTGAAAATAGACGTTTCACCATTTTTTTTACATGCTAACCTGGCCACATTTTGATATTGTGTCTGAAGATCTCAATAAAGCATAGTTTTTATTTCTCATCTCTGTTGCAGTGATAGCAGCTAGACCAGAGAAAAGTGTGCCAAGAACGAAGTTGCTGTCAAATCAGTATATTAAAAAAGTCACATTTTTATTAAGCATACAAATTAAGGACAATTTGCACAAACAATTGCAGAATACAGACAGATACTAAAATACGATGGGTGAGCTAATATTACCCCTGACAAAGCATTGGCGAAACGCGCGTTGTGTGTTTGGTGGGTGAGCTTATTACATATGTAGGTATTTAACCTGTTTTGTTTGTAGAAATTACTTACCTGTGTATACCAGGCATTTTGGCTCTGCATATGAACTGAATTACTTATATCTATGTGTTTATCAATTTAGATTCCCACTATGAAATTGACCCTAGCAGTATACAGACGTGTGTATATATAATCAATTTCTATATGTTTAGATATGCACTAATTTCAGTCAAGATGGGGTGCATAGTGTACATTAATGAGAAAAAAATGAACTTTTTTGAATTTACCAAATGGCTGGTGAAAAATTTAAAGGGGTCTGACTACTTTCCGTACCCACTGTATCTTGCCCAGCTTTACTTTCTGGGAGAGATATACACTCCACCCATTATATTCCCTGTCGGTCGCCTACAATATATATAGGCGATTGCTCCATATCAAAGGTAGTATTGATGGGGTCATGAATTGCAAGATTTTGGCTATCAGCTTCTTTCCCTCAGTAAGAGCATTGAAGATGGGTCATGGCTGCGTCTTCCAGCATGACAATAACCTGAAACACATAGCCAGGCCAACTAAGGAGTGGCTCCGTGAGAAGCGTTTCAAGGTTCTGGAGTGGCCTAGCCAGTCTCCAGACATGAACCCAATAGAAAATCTTTGGATGGAGCTGAAACTCAATGTTGCCCAGCGAGAGCTCCGAAACCTGAACGATCTGGAGAAGATCTGTATGGAGGACTAGGCAAAAATCCTTGCTGCAGTGTGCAAACTTGATCAAGAACTACAGGAAACATCTGACCTCTGTAAATGCAAACAAAGGTTTCTGTACCAAATATTAAGTCCTGTTGTATCAAACACATTTCATGCAATAAAATACTAATTAATTATGTAAAAATCATACATGGTTTCTGGATTTTTTTAGATTCTGTCTCTCACAGTTGAAGTGTACCTACAATAAAAATTGCAGACCTCTCCATTCTTTGTAAGTTGGAAAACTTGCAAAATCGGCAGTGTATTAAATACCGTACTTATTTTCCCCAGTGTATCCCAGGCATCGGAGAATAATGCCCTGGTACCCTTAAAAGATACATAGTGATTTTTGTGATACTCTATAGCTGTCATCTCACAGTATGGACAGTGTGAGGCAGGCGGAGGAGAACAGGAGTCTCTGGTTGTTTAACCCGCTAGATGCCGCAATCAGTAGCTATCGTGGAACCAAGATGGATTTGAGAGGGTGGGTGTTCCCTTTCTCACCTTATCAGCCCACCTCCAGCCAATGGTTGACATTGGAAGATTAAACAATGACCTCCAGGTCTCACAGGCATACAGTGATTGTAGCAGCACTGGTTACAAAAAAACGGATGTGTGAATGGTGCCTTACTCTTGTCAAAATTAAGTCTAGGGCTAAATCCATGTTTAGTTGAAAACATAGAATCATAGAATCATAGAATCATAGAATCGTAGAGTTGGAAGGGACCTCCTGGGCCATCTGGTCCAACCCCCTGCTCAAAGCAGGATTCGCTAAATCATCCCAGTCAGATGTCTGTCCAGCCTCTGTTTGAAGACTTCCATTGAAGGAGAACTCACCACTTCTCGTGGCAGCCTGTTCCACTCATTGATCACTCTAACTGTCAAAAAGTTTTTTCTAATATCTAATCTGTGTCTCCTCCCATTCAGTTTCATCCCATTGCTTCTAGTCTTTCCTTGTGCAAATGAGAATAAAGTTGATCCTTCTACAATGTGACAGCCCTTTAGATATTTGTAGACAGCTATTAAGTCTCCTCTCAGTCTTCTCTTTTGCAAACTAAACATTCCCAAATCCTGCAACCTTTCCTCATAAGACAGGGTTTGCAGACCGGTCACCATTCTGGTCGCTCTTTTCTGAACTTGCTCCAGTTTGTTGATGTCTTTTTTAAAATGTGGTGCCCAAAACTGGACACAATATTCCAGATGAGGTCTGACCAAAGAGGAGTAGAGGGAAATAATGACTTCACGTGATCTAGACTGTATGCTTCTGTTAATACATCCTAGAATTGCATTTGCCTTTTTTGCTGCTGCATCACACTGTTGACTCATATTCAGTCTGTGATCTATTAGTATACCCAAGTCTTTTTCACATGTGCTGTCACTTAGCCCTATTCCTCCCATTCTATATATGCTTTTTCCATTTTTATTGCCCAGATGTAGTACTTTGCATTTCTCCCTGTTAAAAACCATTCTGTTAGTTGCTGCCCACTTCTCCAGTTTATTTAAATCTTTTTGAATCCTCTCTCTCTCTTCTCTAGTATTAGCTATCCCTCCTAGCTTTGTGTCATCAGCAAATTTAATCAGTTTACCCTCAATTCCTTCATCTAAATCGTTGATAAAGATGTTGAACAATACAGGGCCCAGGACAGAGCCCTGTGGTACCCCACTTGAGACATTCTTCCAACTGGATGTGCAGCCATTTACGACCACTCTTTGGGTCCGATCACTAAGCCAGTTATGAATCCACCTAACAGTTGCCTTGTCCATTCCATACTTAATCATTTTTTCAATAAGGATTGTATGAGAGACTTTGTCAAATGCTTTGCTGAAGTCAAGATATACTATATCTACAGCATTTCCTTGATCCACCCAATCAGTGATACCGTCATAGAAGGAAATTAAGTTAGTCTGACATGACTTATTAGTTACAAACCCATGCTGACTCTGTTTAATCACTTCATTCTTATCCAGGTATTGACATACATGTTGTTTAATAATTTGTTCAAAGATCTTTCCTGGTATAGAAGTCAGACTCACCGGCCTATAGTTACCTGGGTCCACCTTCTTCCCCTTTTTGAAGATAGGAACAACATTTGCTCTTCTCCAGTCTTCTGGCACTTCTCCTGTTCTCCAAGAATTTTCAAAGATTATAGAGAGGGGTTCAAAAATTTCTTCTGCTATCTCCTTCAGTACTCTGGGGTGTAATTCATCTGGACCTGGAGACTTGAATTCATTTAGGCTAGCTAAGTGTTTCCTCACTATCTTTCTGTTTATAGATATCCTGGATTCTTCTATTCCCTTAATAGGACAGTGAATAACAGTTGATGTTACATTTCCTTTCTGAGAGAAAACAGATGCAAAATAGGAATTTAAAAGTTCAGCCTTCTCAACATCCTGTCTTACCATTTCATCATTTTCATCCTGTAAAAATCCTATAGCATCTTTGACTTTTCTTTTACTTTTGACATATCCCCAAAATCCTTTATTATTGCTTTTGACATCTCTTGCAAGCCTCAATTCATTTTCAGCTTTAGCTAATCTGATTTGTGCCCTGCAGGCTCTGCAGACAGCATTATATTCTTCTTTAGATATGCCTCCCTCTTTCCATTTTATAAACATTTTTTTCTTCCTTTTTAGCATGTGCTTAAGTTCTGTGTTCATCCATCCTGGTTTCCTTAACTGCTTCCTATTCTTCCCTCTTTTCGGAATTGTTAACAACTGTGCTTTGAGAATTTCATTTTTCAAGATTTCCCATCCTTCCTGGACATTTTTGTCTTTAAGGATATCCAGCCATTGGATCCCTCCAATTCTCTTTCTGAATCCCTTAAAATCTGCCTTTCTGAAATCTAACCTTGACGTCTGAGTCTTCACAGGTCTTCCGCCTCTAGTTATCCAAAATTCTAAAATAGCATGGTCGCTACCTCCTAGGGTCCCAGCCACTTTTACCTCCTCAACCATTTCCTCCCTGTTTATAAGGATTAGATCCAAGGTAGCAGTTCCCCTTGTTTTCTCCCTTACCTTTTGGAAGATAAAGTTGTCAGCAAGAGAGGATAAGAATTTCCTTGACCTGTTAGTTTTGCCTGAGAGAGATTCCCAACAAATGTCTGGATAGTTGAAATCTCCCATGACAACTATGTCATATTTTTTGGAGAACTTGGCCATTTGATGCATAAAGAGTTCATCCATAGCTTCAGCTTGCACAGGCGGCCTGTAGTAAATGCCTACAATGGTGTCCTTTCCATTGTTCTGTCCTTGTATTCTTACCCAAACAGTTTCCACAGAACTCCCAGTCTCTGAAGCTTCAATCTCTGTGCAGATATACGCGTTTCTAACATACAATGCGACACCCCCTCCTCGTTTATCAAGTCTGTTTCTTGCAAATAAGTTGTATCCTTCTAGTCTTGTATTCCAATCATGTGTATTGTCCCACCAAGTTTCAGTGATTCCAATGACATCATATTTCTTTTCCTGTGTTAGTAGTTCCAATTCTCCTTGTTTGTTGCCCATGCTTTGTGCATTAGTATAGAAACATTTTAGTTTGTGATTGGTTTCTCTTTCTCCAATATTTTTATTAATTAGATTCTTTCGTCTTTGTTCTTCCTTTCCACTTCTAATAGCAGAGTTCTCAATAGCATTTGTCAGGTGTATGGCTTTTTCTGGTCTTTTGCTTCCCTTCCCATGTTGTTCTAGTTTAAAGCTCTCCTTACAAGTGTAGCAAGGCGACTTCCAAATACATGCTTACCAGTCTTCGTAAGGTGCACCCCATCTCTAGCAAGTAGTCCATCGTATAAGTAGTTCACTCCGTGATCCAGGAATCCAAATCGTTGCTGACGGCACCATCGACGTAGCCAGTTGTTCACCTGCAGAATCTTATTCCACCTCCTTGTTCCATGGCCATCCACTGGGAGGATGGAAGAGAAGACCACCTGCGCTCCCAGTTCTTTCACTTTCTTGCCTAAGTCTTCAAAGTCTCTGCAGATGGTTTCCAGGTCGTTTCTTGCAGTGTCATTTGTCCCCACATGTAGTAGCAGGAATGGGTAGTCATCTGTAGGTCTGAAGAGTCCTGATATCCTGTCAGACACATCTTTAATTTTTGCACCTGGAAGACAACACATTTCTCTTGAAGTTATATCCGGTCTGCAGATAGCGGCCTCAGTTCCTCTCAACAGGGAATCCCCCATGACCACCACTCTCCGTTTCTTCTTCACAACATTTTTCTTTCTCCATCCAGGAGGACTCTGAAGGCGTACAAGGTTGCTGCTTGTTGGCAAAGTCTTATCCTGATGTATTTCTTCATTGTTTTCCTGCGTGAGAGCCTGGTACTGGTTTCTGAGCAGTATGGGTGCTGACTGCCTCCTGATCCTCCTGCTTCTCTGGGTCACATGTCTCCATTCCTCTGTTTCTTCAGGTGCACTTCGAATTTCTTCTCTTTCTGTAACATGAAGAGATAATTCTGCTCTGTCCAAGAACTCTTCACCTTCCTTAATGATCTTCAACGTAGCTAACCTCTCTTCGAGATTTTGCAACTTTTCCTCCAACAGGGACACAAGCTTGCATTTGTGGCATGTGAAGTTTGGCTTTTCCACTGGTAAGTCTGTGAACATGTAGCAAGAAATGCAGCTCACCAAATGGCTCCTGGCCTCTTCCATCTTGAGATTTCTTAAAAACGATGAAAGATGAGCCCAAATATGCAAATGATCTCCTCAAGACTCTTCCCCTGGTTTTCCGATTTCCTCTTTTCAGCTGCAACGGCCAAAACCCAGTGATCGTTGAGCTCGCGGAGACTCTTCACTTATCCCAGAAGGCACTGGGAATATGCAAATGATCTCCTCAAGACTCTTCCCCTGGTTTTCCGATTTCCTCTTTTCAGCTGCAACGGCCAAAACCCAGTGATCGTTGAGCTCGCGGAGACTCTTCACTTATCCCAGAAGGCACTGGGAATATGCAAATGATCTCCTCAAGACTCTTCCCCTGGTTTTCCGATTTCCTCTTTTCAGCTGCAACGGCCAAAACCCAGTGATCGTTGAGCTCGCGGAGACTCTTCACTTATCCCAGAAGGCACTGGGAATATGCAAATGATCTCCTCAAGACTCTTCCCCTGGTTTTCCGATTTCCTCTTTTCAGCTGCAACGGCCAAAACCCAGTGATCGTTGAGCTCGCGGAGACTCTTCACTTATCCCAGAAGGCACTGGGAATATGCAAATGATCTCCTCAAGACTCTTCCCCTGGTTTTGAAGAGTAATTTTTGTTGTCTTCATGACCCGATGGTATAAAGTTTTTATGAGACACCTGTGGTGTCAACATGCTCACTGCATCCATAGATTTATTCAGGCGTGTAGTTTGTAAAATAGGGCCATCTTAGGGGGTTTAGCTGTTCTTGAACCTCAAGGTCTCAGAACTCAATAGTACAGGCCACAGTTCTCCTCACTGTCTCTGACCACAAGCAGAACTCTTTATTAAAGGCCACAGTCGCTTTCATTGTCTTAGGCCACGGTATGTTAACCACAAATGGTTGCAGGGCATGGAGGCGGGTGTTATTAACAGGTCACTTCAGCGCGTACTTGGCTCTACTTGCCCTCGAGTCACAACTTTATAATGGCATTTATCACTGATCTAGCAGCCTGTTCACCAGGGTGTTCTATCTGTAGTGTAGTTTAGGATGGAAGTAGTCAATGGAGAAGATTGTATTGTAAGCCAGAGGCACTGGGCTAAGTAAGAAAATGCCACTGACCGGCTAATAACATCTTAGTAAGTGACTAATAATGGTGTTTCCAGTACATTTGTGCTAATAACAAAGTGGCCCACATTTTTAATACCTGGTTTGATTTTAGAAGTCTGAACAACTTACAACATAAATGCTCAACAACGTGTTAATTGAAGTTCTTTTATTTTACAGTGCTCATACCAGGAAGCCAGGAATTGTCAGATAGAAAGCAAATATTTAATTGTACTGAGAAAGCTGCAAGAAGTGCTGCCGTATTTAGACACCGAGTACTGTGAAGTCATAAAACATTTAATAGAGGATGCCTTACAGTCTGACATAAAGTCACCTCTTCAACCCTCCACTGTGCAATTTAGTCCTCTCAGGTAAGTGGTTAAATGTGAGCAAACATAAAGGAGAGAGTGGAGATGTACAGTATAATGTGAAAAATTCAAGAGTCAGCCTAAAGGGACACTAGACCTAGGATTGAAACCTAAAAGTAAGCAGAAAATAGGTGTGCCCACACTATGTTATTCTGCAAGATTTGGAACCCCCAGAAAACACATGGGATATTTCCCTGATCAAGTGTTGCATTGTAAGCAGAGTTGTGAAGTGTAGTACTCTTTGTGTCCTACTGTATGCCAATGAGAAGGGTGAGGCTTCTTCTGCCACTAAATATGATTGAATCAGACACATAGTGAAGGTCTTTAAAAATTTCTTAGTTTAAAGGGACTTGTCACCTTGGAAAATAATTTTTACCTTTTAGATATAAGGTTAATGTGCAGGTAAATGGGGTTACAGTGCTTTTCTGCCTTTCTTAAAGTGTGAATACTGATAAAAATAAACTTATTTCTTCCCAAGAGCTGCCAACTGTCAGTCATTGGGGCATGCACAAATCGATTACAGTCATCACTTACAGCTTCGTTCACTGTACTGTGAGTTGCGGCATTAAACGCTCCCCACCAATTTGATTGTGAGCTCGCTCTGCACAGATACACTGCAGAGCCAGCTGTCAATCAAAGTACAGGGTATGCTTATATCCGCCTCTCACAGTATAGTGAGTGGTGCTGTAAGCGATGACTGTAATCAGTCTGTGCACGCCCACATGACTGATTGCCCGCAGGTTTCGGAAGGAAGGAAGTTAAATTTTCTCCCACTAGTCGCACTTTCAGTAAGGCGGCCAGGCAGCATTGGAACCCTATTTACCCTGAAATTAACATTGTATCCTCAGATGAATAGCATTTTCTGAGATAACAGGTTACCATTAAATTGCAATATTAGACAGAATTGAAGCAAGCAAAAGATTAATTAAAAGGAAGGAAACATGCTAATATTTTTAAAAATATTTTTCTTGCTGTATTTTCTACATTTAATGTTCAAACTTGCTATAAAATCCTTTTTATCTAATATAACAGCTTCAAACCCTTTTAATCAACATCAGGTGTTAATAAGTTGTTGACAATGTAAAAATGAGACGACAAGTACTGATCTTTGTTTACACTGGCTACTTCCTCAGCTCAATTTTAATACTGGTAAATCCTAATCCACACCCTATTGTTTTTCACTTGTTAACATAACTATTGAGCAATACTTTTTCTTGGACTATTTGGATAATTTTTTGCATCCACAATATCTAAATTGATTTAACCCCTTAACGACCAGGGGTATTTTTGGTTTTACATTTTCATTTTTCCCTCCCCTTCTTTCCAGAGCCATAACTTTTTTATTTTTCCGTTTATATGGCCATGTGAGAGCTTATTTTTTGCGGGACGAGTTGTACTTTTAAATGACATCATTGGTTTTACCATATCGTGTACTCGAAAACAGGAAAAAAATTCCAAGTGCGGTTAAATTGCAAAAAAAGTGCAATCCCACTCTGGTTTTTGGCTTGTTTTTTTTGTTAGGTTCACTAGATGCTAAATCTGACCTGCCATTATGATTCTCCAGGTCATTACGAGTTCATAGACACCAAACATGTCTATGTCCTCTTTTATCTAAGTGGTGAAAAAAAATTCCAAAGTTTGCTAAAAAAAAAAAAAAAAAAAAAATTTGCGCAATATTCCGAGACCCGTAGCGTCTCCATTTTTCATGATCTGGGGTCGGGTGAGGGCTTATTTTTTCCGTGCCGGACTGACGTATTTAATGATACCACATTTGTGCAGATACGTTCTTTTGATCGCCCGTTATTGCATTTTAATGCAATGTCTTGGTGACCAGAAAAACGTAATTCTGGCGTTTTGAATTTTTTTCTCGCTACGTCGTTTAGCGATCGGGTTAATGCTTTTTTTTTATTGATAGATCGGGCGATTCTGAACGCGGCGATACCTAATATGTGAATGTGGGATTTTTTTTTACTGTTTTATTTTGATTGGGGCGAAAGGGGGGTGATTTGAACTTTTAGGTTTTTTTAATTTTTTTAAATTTTTAAACATTTTTTTTTTACTTTTGGCATGCTTCAATAGCCTCCATAGGAGGCTAGAAGCTTGCGCAACCCGATCGGCTCTGCTACATATGGGCAATGAGCAGATCGCCCATATGTAGCAGATTTACTGCTGTGTTTTCAGTGCCGACCACCGGGTGGCGCTGAAAGCCATATGCCTGGAACAACCATAGAGATCTCATAGAGACCTCTGGTTGTCCAGGCAACATGGCGCCGACCCCCGATCACGTGACGGGGTCGGCGATGAGGTCATTTCCGGCCCGGCGGCCGGAAATGCTATTTAAATGCCCGCTGTCAGCTTTGACAGCGGCATTTAACTAGTTAATAGGCGCGGGCGGACGGCGATTCTGCTCGCGCCTATTGCGGGCACATGTCTGCTGTTCATAACAGCTGACATGTCCCGGCTTTGATGCGGGCTCAGCGCCGGAGCCCTCATCAAAGCAGGGGAAATGTCTGATGACGGACTGTGTCCGTCATTGGACATTAAGGGGTTAACTCAAAACAACTTGTCATGTTCCCAAAGCAAGTAAGGCTATGTGTACACGTTGCGGATTTGTTGGCGTTTCCGCAACGTTTTTTTCACGCAGAAATGCTCTAAAGAAAGTGATTACTTAAGCAATTTTAATTTTAATCAATGTCATTCCTGAATTGTTGTGCTGCAGAAATTTCCGTTCTTATTTGCAGTGTTTTATTTTCCGCAGCATTTCAATTCTTTTTGAGGATCTACAGTGTTTCTGCACCCATTGACTTTCATTGAGTCAGTCAAATCCGCAACAAAACCTCAGATGTAAAAAAGCTTACGGATTTGCTGTGGATGTGCTGGCAAAAACGTTGCAGAAAAGGAAATTATGTCAGAAGGAGGAAGAGTGTGTGGGCAGAGACTATGTGCGTGTCTGTCTGTGGGTGTCTGTGTGGGTGTGCACGTGTGTCTGTGTGGGTGTGCGGGTGTCTGTGTGTGTGCGGTAACGCTACCGCCGGTACTGTCGGTCACAGTGCTACGGGATCATGCTGGCAGATGTCAGCGTGATTTCACAGCTGACTTTGACCCGCAGAAGTGACCTGCAGTAAAAAAGCAGGCTTGGGCCAATGAGACAACTGCTCCCATCGGGCTATGTCTGCTGTCACTGATAACAGTGACAGCAGGTGCCACTGATGGCAGAGTAGTATCATCTGCCGGTGCCTGTGCTCACAGTTAAAAAAAAAAAAAAAAAAAAAAAGTAAAATTACATACATATTCACATAAAAAATAAAAACCAATTATACTCACCTAACATCAAATCCCTGATGCCCTCGTCTCCTAGAAATAAAGTAAAATATTAAACCAAGATATACTCCTAGTCCAGGTAATCCAGATTGTCCCACGGCGATTTCACGTGTAGAACAGTCACATTGGGAGATGTGACCGCTCTACCTGGCCTCCGGTGATCCGATGCTGTCACTTACAGCACTACCACTGTGTGAGAACTTTCCCGTGCAGCGGTGCCGTAAGTGACAGCATTGGAGTTTATACACTGTGGGAGCGATTACCTCCTATCAGCTGATCAGCTCCGGTGCTGTAACTTATGGCACCGCTACGCAGGAAAGTTCTCACACAGCAGTCGTGCCGTAAGTGAAAGCGCCGGAGCTGATGAACTCTGGTGAACTCTCACAGCAGTGCAGTGATGCACTGCAGGAGATATTACCTCCTGTCAGTGTATCACCGGAGGCCAGGTTGAGCAGTTATATCTCCCGGGGATTAGGCGTTCAGTAAGTATGGTAAATTAAGATTCAATAAAGGAGTCTGTGTGATTATTTCAAATAAAGGACTTTATTCTGGCTGTGTCTTTATTTACCATGTAACTATAGGATTAGTAATGGATAGGTGTCTTATAGACGCTTCTCCATTACTTAGCCATGGGCTTGATATCACCTGACAATACAAAGGTGACATCAACCCCACAAATATGAACCCCACTTGTCACCGCTACAGGGCAAGTAGGAAGAGCGAAGCTAGAGCGATGCTAAGTGCCAGAATTGGCTCATCTATAAGATGCACCATTTCTGGGGCGGCTGAGAGCTGATGTTTTTAGCCTGGGGGTGCCAATATCCATGGCCCCTTCCAAGGCTATTAATATGAGCCTGCAGCTGTCTGCCTATCCTTTGCTGGTTCGATTTTATAGGGGGGACCCCATGTTAATTTTTTCCTGGGGTTCCCCTGTAAAATAGCTAGTAAAAGCTAATCAAACATCTGCAAACTGATATTCATAGCCTGGGAACCTTTATAGCTATTGGCTCTTTCCAGAATATTAACATCAGCCATCGGATTTCCCTCTCCTGGTTATGAAAATTACACGGGAGCCCACACAATTTTTTTTTTAATTTCTTGAAAAATAAACAGATATTGTGCTTCACGCAGATTTCATGTGTGTGTGTGTGTGTGTGTGTCTTTATTTAACTCTATATGTACCGCTTTATTAATGAGGGTATCTGGCTGACACCTGTTCATAACTAAACCTCAGGCTTGGTATATTATATATATATATATACATATATAAATCAAAAAAAGGGCAGCGCTACCAAAATTAAATAGTTGGTGCAAAACCTATTCAGCAGTGTCCCAACAGCCAAATTAACAAAAGTAAAAAAAGTAAAAAAAATAGGCAGCACTCAAATTAAATGTGAAAAAAAAAAGTGGATACTTTACTGATCCTCAAGTGGCTCAAGCCACTTGAGGATCAGTAAAGTATCCACTTTTTTTTTTTTTCCACATTTAATTTGAGTGCTGCCTATTTTTTTTACTTTTTTTATATACATATATATATATATGGGGGTTGTGATCCATGTTAGGGGAGTTGTGAGCCATGCAGGGGGGGTTGTGAGCCATGCATACAACAGGGGAAGCCACACATAGCAGGATAGGACAAGGGGCCACACATTGCAGGACAGGACGGGGAGAGCCACACATCGCAGGACAGGACAGGGGGAGCCACACATAGCAGGACAGGACAGGGAGAGCCACACATAGCAGGACAGGATGAGGGGGAGCCACACACAAGGACAGGAGAGGACGGGGGGAGCCACGTACCAGGACGGGACGGGGGGAGCCACACATAGCAGGACAGGATGAGGGGAGCCACACATCAGGACAGGAGAGAATGGGGGGAGCCATGTATCAGGACAGGACGGGACGGGGGGGAGCCACACATAGCAGGACAGGACGGGGGAGCCACACATAGCAGAACAGGACTGGGGAGCCACACATAGCAGGACAGGAATGAGGGGACAATGCATACCCGGCTTATACTCGAGCCAATAAACTTACCCAGCTTTCCGTGGCAAAATTAGGTTTCTCGGATTATACTCAGGTCGGCTTATACTCTAGTATATACGGTATATTTGTTTTGTGTGATTAAACATTATATTTGAACATGGTATGTAATGATATTATATTATGGTCTTCAATAGTGTTGAGCGATACCTTCCGATATCGGGAAATATCGGATCGGATTGGATCGGACCGATACCCAAAAAGTATTGGATATCGCCGATTCCAATACCGGAAACCAAAGCAAGTCAATGGGACAGAAATATCGGAATTAAAATAAACCCTTTCTTTCCTTGTAGGTTAATTCTACCTGAAGGAAAACAACTAAGAATAATGTAGAATGTATTGGGGGAAGTGGAGGAGACATTAAAGGCATAGAGGTTTAGCCCAATCAAATGGAATAGCAGGAATTAATTTTTTTTTTAAGACGTTCAGAGTTACAAAGATATTGACTATGTTAACCTTTTTTATATTTTGTCAGATATGTATGTTTCACTACTTCCATGCTCTTCACCTTCTTTTTTACTTCTCCCACACTTTCTCCTTCATGATCCTCAGCAGGAGCAGCATCTTTTTCATCAACTTCTTCTTCACTTTATTCATCTTCTTCTTCACCTTCTTCCTATTATTCTTTTTTTTTACATTCTTCATATTCTTCTTATTCAACTATTATTCTTCTTCATATTCTACTTCTTCATCTTCATTTTCTTCCTATTCTTCTTCTTCATCATATTCTTATTTGTGACAGGCATTCCTGTAGTTGTTATCTATAAAAGTTTGAAGATTACACCTTACGTTCTGCCTGTCACAAAAGATTTACAACAGGATTTGTCTGCGTTCAGTTTGGCCTGCAGCAGCAGGCATTTTCCAGGGGCACCACAAGGAGGAACGGACTCACCCCCATACACTGCTTAGTCATCTTCTGCTTATAATTTAGATAATATTGTTTGCCCTGAATTTTAGTCTTATGCTTAATGTTCTTCTGCTTTTTGTTCTTCTGCTTCTTGGTCTTCTGTCTCTTGTTGTTCTGTCTCTTTTTGTTCTGTATCTTGGTGGTTGTCTTCATGTTCTTTGTCCTCTTGGTTATCTTCTTCAGGGTCATCTTTTTGGTCTTCTTTGGGGTGGTCTTCAGGGTCATCGTCTTCAGGGTCATTGTCTTCGGGGTCGTCGTCTTCTTCGGGGTGGGCTTCAGGGTCGTCGTCTTCAGGGTTGTAGTCAGGGAGATCCAGAGTGATTACCAAAAACCATTTCAAAAAGCTTGAACTTGGAAATGTAGCAGAAGGTACAAGAAGGCTGAGGAACTGCCGAGAACCAGTTGACGGTACTGGAACTCGGATGGGTAGCAGAAGGAACAAGAGCCAATGGCACTACCGAGGACCAGCTGATGGTACTGGAACCTGGTTACTAAGCAGGAGGTACCTGTGCTAGAAAGCACTACCAAGGACCAGCAGATGTTGCTGGAACTCGGATACCGAAAAGGAGGCACCTAAGCCAAAGGCACTGCCGAGAACCAGCTGACGGTACTGGAACCCGGATGGGTAGCAGAAGGTACCCATGAAAAACAAAGTTGCAAGGCCGCGAGCCGGCCGCAGTTACCGAAACCCACAGTCCTACAGGGGGTGCTTGTCCTATTGGCACTACGGAACCAGCTTTTATTGCCAGATCCCGCAGCCCACATAGGAAGCACCTAAACTGCAGGCACCATAGAGTCGGCTAACCTGACCGCAACACGACAGGACAGAGTTTTGGAGGCAAAGTGATGTTGACACTACCCGGAAACAGCTGGCGTGCTGGAACCAGGCTGGGCAGAAGGGAGTACCCGTGCCAAAAACTGTCGGGAACCAGCTGGCGGTGCTGGAACCCAGGGTAAATACTACAAACAGAGTGGAGACAGAGGCCTAATTAGAGCAAGTTTAAAATCTATAGTTGTGAGGTGTGGACAGAGCAGGAGAAATTGCCAGACACACAGCTGGGGATCAGCTGACATTACTGAACCCCAATAACACTGGAGCATATGTTGACTGTGCAGACGGCACTTCTGAGCAACAACTGGCGGTGTTGGAGCCCAGGGTCAATAGTACAAACAGAGTTGAGGCAGAGGCCTATTTGGAGCAAGTTTAAAATCTGTAGTTGTGTGAGTGTGGACAGAGCAGGAGAAATTGCCGGACACACAGCTGGGGATCAGCTGACATTACTGAACCCCAATAACACTGGAGCATATGTTGACTGTGCAGACGGCACTTCTGAGCAGCAACTGGCGGTGTTGGAGCCCAGGGTTAATACTACAAACATAGTGGAGCCAGAGGCCTAATTGGATCAAGATTAATATCTGTTGTAAACTAATACTGATTTTAAACTTGCTCCAATTAGGCCTCTGGCTCCACTCTGTCTCTAGTATTTACCCTGGGCTCCAACACCGCCAGTTGCTGCTCAGAAGTGCCATCTGCACAGTCAACACTTGCTCCTGTGTTATTGGGGTTCAGTAACATCAGTTGATCCCCTGCTGTTTGTCCGGCAATTTCTCCTGCTCTGTCCACATTCACACTACTACTAGTGGGAATGTGGACAGAGCAGGAGAAATTGCCGAACACACAGCCGGGGATCAGCTGACATTACTGAACCCCAGTAATACAGGAGCAAATGTTGATTGTGCAGACGGTACTTCTGAGCAGCAACTGGCGGTGTTGGAGCCCAGGGTAAATACTAGAGACAGAGTGGAGCCAGAGGCCTAATTGGAGCAAGTTTAATATCTGATGTTGTGTGAATGTGGAGGGAGCAGGAGACATTGCCGGACACACAGCAGGGGAGCAGCTGGCGTTACTGTACCCCACTAACACAGGAGCTAGTGTTTTAATCTGTGCAGACAGCACTTCTGAGCAGCAACTGGCAGTGTTGGACCCCAGGGTCAATGAGGGTGTAGGCTGAGGCCTAATTGGAGAAAGTTTAATATCTGATGTTGTGTGAATGTGGACGGAGCAGGAGATATTGCCGGACACACAGCAGGGGAGCAGCTGACATTATTGAACCCCAATAACACAGGAGCAAGTGTTGACTGTGCAGACGGCACTTCTGAGCAGCCAATTATTTAATCTGGAAGAGGACTGGCAAATTCCTGCGAGATCCAGGTCTTGTTCATTTTCAGAAAAGTAAGCCGGTCAACGTTATCGGAGGATAGTCGCAGGTGACGGTCTGTTAGTACACCACCTGCGGCACTAAAGACGCGTTCCGATAATACACTAGCAGCAGGGCAAGCCAGCACCTCCAATGCATACTGGCTAAGCTCTGGCCATGTATCCAGCTTAGAGACCCAAAACTTGAAGGGGGAAGAGCAGTCTGGGAGTACACTGAGAGGGCAAGACATGTAGTCTGTCACCATCTGACGGAAACGTTGCCTCCTGCTGACTGGAGCCGTTTGTGATGGTGTAGACATTTGTGGCGGGGACACAAAACTTTGCCACATTTGGGCCATACTGGTCTTGCCTTGTGCTGAGGCGCTGCTTCTGCTCCCTCTTTGTGCAGAGCTTCCTCCACTGCCTCGACGCACAGAGCTGCTTTGTAAAGCACTAGCAGCACTGCTCTCGGGTGGAATGGAGAACATGATGGAATGCACCAGTGTGTTTTGGTACTCCCGCATTTTACGCTCCTGGTTCAACGATGTTATGAGGCTTTGTAAGTTGTCCCGGTAGCGAGGATCTAGGAGGTTGTACACCCAATAATCAGCCGTGTTGAGAATGTAGACGATGCGGCGGTCGTTTCTCATGCACTGCAGCATGAAATCAACCATGTGCTGCAGACTTCCAACTGGCCAAGAAACGCTGTCTCCTGCTTGAGGCGTCATCTCTGCCTGCTCTGCATCACCCCACCCTCGCTCTACATACTGACTACTAGAGCATTGTGTACCTCCCTCCTCTGGAGAGATGTCTTACTCCTCCATTGACTCCTCCTCATCCTCCTCACAAAGTGTCCCCTGCCTAGGCCTTTGTGAGGAACCACGTTGCGCAGACTGTCCAGAAGCAGATGGCATTTGTGACTCCTCATCCTCCACCTCTTCCACAACCTCCTCCCTTAGTGCTTGCAGTGTTTTTTCAAGCAGGCAGATAAGGGGGACAGTCATGCTGACTAGTGCATCATCTGCACTCGCCATCCGCGTGGAATCATCGAAGGCATGCAAAACGTGGCAGATGTCCTTCATAGAGGCCCACTCAGTGGTGGTGAAGTGTGAACGGCGCGCAGTGCGACTTGTTTGCGCCTGATGCAGCTGGTACTCCATTACTGCTGCCTGCTGCTCACACAACTGCTCCAACATATGTTACGTTGAATTCCACCTGGTGGGTAGGTCACATATGATGCGATGTTCTTGAAGGCGGAATCGGCGCTGCAGAGATGCAATGCGCGATCTTGCCATGCTGGAACGCCGCAAGTGAGTGCACTCTATGCGGACCTTGTGCAGCAGTGCATCAAGATCCGGATAGTCCCTCAAAAAACTCTGCACGACCAAGTTGAGCACATGTGCCAGACATGGGATGTGAGTGAGGTTGCCTAGGCCCAGAGCTGCCACCAGATTTTGGCCATTGTCACACACTACCAAGCCTGGCTGGAGATTCGCTGGCACAAACCACACGTCGCTCTTCTGCTTGATGGCATTTCAGAGCTCCTGCGCTGTGTAGCTTCGATTCCCCAAAGAAATTAATTTCAGTACGGCCTGTTGACGTTTGGCCACGGCTGTGCTCATATCGGTCGTAACAGGTAAGCATTCATGGGTCCATGTGGAGGTAGACCGTGACGGCTCCTGCAGCGCTGATTCAGAGGAACTAGAGTATGAGGAGGAGTCAATGTGTACAGACTGGATTCCTGCCATCCTTGGAGTTGGCAGAACACGTACAGCGCCACTCTCAAGATCTGTACCCAGCTCCACAACATTTACCCAATGGGCAGTGAGGGAAAGGTATCATCCCTGTCCATGGTTACTGGTCCACGCATCAGTGGTCAGGTGGACCTTGCTTGCTATTGACGGCGTTTAGTAGCGCATGTTTAATTTTTGCCTCCACATGCTTTTGCAGGGCAGGGACGGCTTGCCTGCTGAAATAAAAGCATCTGGGCACGTTGTATTGTGGGACTGCCAATGCCATGAAGTTACGGAAGGTGTCAGTCTCCACCAGCCTGAATGAGAGCATTTCAAGGGACAGTAGTTTCGCAATGCCAGCATTCAGAGCCTGTGCTTGGGGATGGTTTGCCGAGTATGGCCGCCTTTTCGCCCATGCCTGTGCTACCGATGGCTGTAGAGTGGCTTGGGAGTGTGAGGATGACAGGGAACGTGGTGCTGTGGGTGGAATTACACTGTGTCTCTGTACAACAGTGCCAGAGGTTCTTCCATGGCGATCCTGTGAGGAAGCCGAACCAGCTGTGTGTGAGCTGGAGGAAGAGGCTAAACACAAGCTGAAGAGGTGGTAGGTGGTGCTGTAGGTTGGCCTACGTCTTCAGTGTGTCTTTGTAACTCCACCACGTGCTTGGTCCGCACATGTTTCCACATATTTGTGGTATTGAGGTTGCTGACACTTTTCCCTCTTTTGACTTTCTGATGACACAGCTTGCATTTGACAAAGCAAATGTCATCTGCAACTGTGTCAAAAAAGGACCACGCACTGCAAGTCCTGGGAGCGCCCGTTTTGGGTTTTGGAAGAGGAATGCTCCTAATGGGTGCCGAAGTGGAGGCTACAGGCAACCGAGTCTGCCCCCTCCCTCTCCCTCCTGTTTTGGCCGTTCGGGGAATCTCTTCCTCAGAGCTGCTCCCACCACCTTCCTGTTCCTCACGCCATGATGGGTCAAGGACCTCATCATCTACACTACCCTCTTCAAACACCTGCTTCTCCTGGGTAGTCTCGCCAGCACAGTACGCACCAGAAAGTGGCACCTGAGTCTCATCATCAGATGCATACTGAGGTGTGCTGACCATAGGCACTGGCCGACCCACCTCTTCAGATTCAGAGAGACAAAGCTGTTGCGCATCACTGCATACTACCTCTTCTTCACATTCTAGAATGCTGCTTAGCTGGCCCCCTATTTCCAAGCCAAGAGATTCAGAGAACAGAAGTAGAGATGGGAGCTCCCTTTATGGAAAGTTGTACATTTAACTCTGCTAAGCTGTGACTGTTCAGTCTTTATAGCTACAAGCTGAGTGTAGTCATGGCCACTGCACTCTGTAAACCTACTCTTATGATTTCAAGGGACGATTTATTATTCTGGAATCATCCGCAATTTCTCATGGACTCCCCTTCTTGGAGCATGATTGCTAATTCAACAATTGAGTACATAAAATCCATTACTTCTGTGAAACCTGTGGAGGTGTACTGCAAGAGAGGTAGGAGAGGAGGCATCCTGGCACTCCTTCGGAGGAGAGGGTTCAGAACAGCTCTTCCTTCACTCCACTTGGCTAATGTCCGTTCCTTATCTAACAAAATGGAGGATCTGAACTTACTTTGTAACATGAGATCTGATATGGCCAATTCAGCTGCTCTTTGTTTTACTGAGACCTGGTTGAATGACACCATCCCTGATTGTAGTCTGGATCTACCTGGTTTTGTTATCTACAGAGCTGACCGTGATTGTGTAGCTTCAGGTAAACAAAGGGGGGTGGGGTATGTCTCTACATCAACACTAGCTGGTGCTGTGATGTTAACATTCTGGGAAAAGGCTGCTCTCCAGATCTAGAGTACCTTGCACTCAATTGTAGACCATTTTACGCTCCAAGAGAGTTTTCATCTATGGTTCTGGTTGCAGTATATATTCCCCCTCAAGCATCTGTTAAAGCTGCTATTGATGAATTAGCTTGCAAAATATCAGAATGGGAGAAAGGATCTCCTGAAGCATTTGTGATCGTAATGGGGGACTTTAACAAAGGAAAACTCAACCTGGATCTCCCCAAATTTACTCAACATATAAACTGCTTCACGAGAGAGAACAATACGCTTGATCACTGCTATACTGTCTTAAAAGGGGCCTACAGGGCAGTGAGGAGAGCAGCAGTGGGCTTTTCAGATCATTGTCTAATTCATTTAATTCCAGCCTACAGGCAAAGGTTGAAAACATCCAAACCTACAGTTTATACAAAGAAGACATGGTCTGAGTAGGCAAAATTGCAACTGCAACCATGCTTTGAATGCACGGACTGGGAGGTATTCCAGGAAACATGCTCGGGTCTGGATGAATGGGTTGATGCAGTGTCCTCATATATCCGTTTTTGTGAAGACACGTTTATTCCATCCAAATCTGTCCACTTTCGGGGAAACAACAAGCCGTGGTTTACAAATAAAGTCAGGTTGATCCGTAAGAGAAAAGAGGAGGCTTATAAAGCAGGCGATATTACTGAATTCAAGAAACTTAGGAACTCGCTATCTAAAGAGATCAAGTTAGCCAAACACGAGTATGCAAAGATTCTGGAGGAAAGGTTCTCATCAAAAGATACTAGATCTGCATGGAGAGGATTAAGAGAGGTCACCAATTATAAAAGCCACCCCACTATAGTGAACCCCAGCAGAAGTCTGGCAGCAGAGTTAAATGAATTCTACTGCAGATTTGAGGCAAGCTCTACACACAGTGGCTATTCATCTCTAAGCTCCTCAGTCTGTTCATATAAAGATCATTCATTGTGCAACACCCAAGTAGTGATCTCCGAGGCAGAGGTGATACGCATCCTGAAGGGACTTAAGGTCAAAAAGGCACCTGGCCCTGATGGTGTATCTCCAATGTGTCTGAAAGTATGTGCTACCCAGCTTGCCCCTATACTGACAAATATATACAATGTGTCACTGAAAGAGTGCGTTGTACCTCAGTGTTGGAAAAATTCCACAATTATCCCTGTCCCCAAGAAAGTGGGATTCTCTGAGTTGAACGACTATAGACCAGTAGCACTCACATCTGTAGCTATGAAAGTCTTCGAAAGAATTATGATGTCCCACCTGATAAAATTCACGCAGAAGCTATGGGACCCGCTTCAGTTTGCCTATAAGGAGAATCGTTCGGCAAACGACACTGTCAATCTGGCACTGAAGTACATTTTGGATCATACAGATGAACTGCACTCATATGTCCGGATTCTTTTCATGGACTTTAGCTCAGCGTTCAATACCATTGATCTGAATTTACTTCATAAGAAAATGGTAGCTCTTGGAGTCCCTCTCAACTTATGCTTGTGGATTTATAACTTCCTGACAGCCAGGATACAGAGTGTAAAAGTTGGACCATTCACTTCGGACACCTTGGTCACAAACATCGGGGCACCTCAGGGGTGTGTTTTGTCCCCGTTACTGTTTTCTCTCTATACAAATGATTGCATCTCTTCAGCAGACTCAGTAAAAATCTTGAAATTTGCCGATGATATGACACTGATTGGTCTCATCAGGGGAAATGCTGAAGACTTGTATCGGAGTGAGGTGAAAAGAATATGTGACTGGTGTAAAGCCAATAATCTTGTACTCAACACTAAAAAAACTGCTGAGATGGTTGTGGATTTTAGGAAAGATCAACATGAGATACTTCCAATCTACATCCATGACGAAGTGGTTCTTAGGGTCACAGAGACCAAATTCCTTGGTGTTATCATCTCTCATGATCTTAAATGGGGGAAAAACGTGGATGCTGTTATAAGAAAAGCACAACAGAGGATGTTCTTCCTGCGTCAGCTGAAAAGATATGGTTTGTCTAAGAATCTGCTGATCTTATTCTTTAATGCTGTCATCAGATCTGTGATTTGTTCCTCTCTGATAGTCTGGTATGGGGGAGCCACTGCGCATGACAAACTCCGCTTACAAAGGACTTTCAGAACAGCAGAGAGAATTATAGGCTCCCCCCTGCCTAAAATCCAGGATCTTTATGATAAGAGTATTCGATCCCACGCATTGAAAATTTCATCCGATCCCTCTCACCCGGGACACTCCTCATTCCAACTACTCCCTTCAGGACGTCGCTTCAGAGTCCCCAAATGCAGTACCAACCGCCATATGAACAGCTTCTATCCACTCTCTGTTCAACAATTAAATCGTCATGTGTAGACTATATACTGTATCTGTCTTGTTAGATGTTACTTGTTGTATCTGTTGTTATATATTATGTTGCCTCTTTGCCACAAAGAATTCCTTGTATATATGTAATATGTACTTGGCGATAATAAATTTGATTGATTGATTGATTGAGATGGCTCCTGTCCAGGGCTCTCTGACTGCCTGGGCAATTTGGCAGGTGGTGAAGAGACAGATGGTTGCTCTTCAGTGCTCTGGACCTGAGAGGATGTGGAACTAATTTAAGTCGATGCGTTAGCTGCCATCCATCCGACAACTGCTTCAATTTGTTCCTCCCGCAGCAGTGCGGTATGGCGAGTTCCTACAAAGCTGCGCATAAAGGACTGTTCCCTGGTAAAACTGGGGGATGCTGAGTCACTGGTGCCAGCAGCAGGCACAGAATCCCCACGCCCTCTCCCTGCTTAAACTCTTACTCCCTGCCTTCTTCATCTTGGTAGACTGATAAAGATAGGCAGAAAAGTACTAAGGGCTTATTGTGCTTATTCCTGAACAGCTGCTAACAGGTATAAGAAACACTAATTTTATAAAGTGTGGACTACATTTTAATATGAGTTAATGTGGCCTACACAACTGTAAAGTGGAGTGTTTGAACTTTTTTTACGTGTTTTTTTTCACAAAAAAAAGGATGTGACCAAAGATGTAAAAGCGATAGTATCACAAACTTTTTGTAGCTATTACAATGCAGGAAGGTAACCTGCAATGCAATAGATGAGGCTACAAAAAATAGGCTAATACTAATCTGGCTGGGGCTGCAGGGCACAAGGCAGCAGAAAGGCTCCTCTATCTACTCCTATATAGTGTTTGCAACCAATCTAGCTGGATACGGATGGAAGCACACTAATAGGAGAAATTCAGGAAAAATAAGCAGCACTACAGCAAAAAAGGACAATGTATGAGGCAGTGACGCACGCTGAGCGGACTACAACCAGAGGTGGCTGCAGAACACACTACAGCGTGAGCTGCACTCATACACAGAGACCTCACAGACAGCCGTGAACAGTGCAGAGAATTGTGCGCTAGCACTGAAAGGCTGCAGAAAGGCTCCGCTATCTACTCCTATATAGTGTTTGCAACCAATGTAGATGGATACGGATGGAAGCACACTAATAGGAGAAATCAGGAAAAATGAGCAGCAATAAAACAAAAGGACTATGTATGAGGCAGTGACGCACGCTCAGCGGACTACAACCAGAGGTGGCTGCAGAACACTACAGCATGAGCTGCACTCACACACACAGACCTTGCAGACAGCTGTGAACAGCGCTGCAAGGCAAAAGAAAGCTACAGCGGTTGATAAAGTAGCCTGGGTAAAGCACTATATAGAAAATCGCTATCTCTAACTGTCCCTCAGAGTCTGAACATCAGCGTCCTGTCCCTAATTGAATTCACAGCAGAGTGAACCCAAAATGGCAGCGGCGGCTTTTATTGTGCATCATGACATTATTTCAGCAGCCAATCACAGCCATGCCATTAGTTAACATGCCTACATGCCTAACAGGGTGTGCCCACACTTCTTAGGATTCCTCATTGGCTGAATCAAATCAAACTAGCTCATAGCATTATGGGAACTTCCGATTCCGGTATTCGATATGCAAAAAGTATCGGAACTCAGTATCGGAATTCCGATACCGCGAATATCGGCCGATACCCGATATTTGCAGTATCGGAATGCTCAACACTAGTCTTCAATGGAGAATGAAAAAAAGAGGTCCTGGGTGATCAAATGCCTCCAGAAGTCACATAATTAGTAAACAGTCCTCCTGCGTGTAATTTATTTTCAGTAGAACTACAGCTTTTCTGTGAAGGACTCAGAGATTTGTTAGAAAACGTTAGGGATCAAAAAGCATAATGAAAACCAATGAAGGTGTAAGGAGTTGGCTGGGACCCTCAGTTGCTCCCTCTCCTTTATGTCAGGATCATGTCCCTCATGTGGTGTCCTGATAGTTGGGTTATGTATTAACGTTTTACTGTTTTATTGTTGTGTGTTTACTGTGTGATGTCTCCTTTGTTTCATGTCTTTGTATGATATTGCACTGTATTGAACATTTCAACTGAAAAAAGGTCCAGCTCCAGGAATAAAATTCAATGCTTTTTATTAATAAACTTTTTAAAAAAAAATATATATACATGGCTGCTGTGATCACATAATCGGTATATCCCTTAGACGGGATTACCGCATGGGGATAATTCAGAGGAGCTCTAAACGCGTTTCGAGCTTTTTTCACTTGAAGTATTCAAAGACGTTTCTGGCAGAGACGTGTCCGTGCTCGGATGTATTGAAGTTCAGGATGAACCACGAGGGGTGAGCTGAATATCTTTTCTTCTTTGCACTGTATTGAACATGACTAGTTCAGTGACAGTAAGGGTTAAGCATGGGAGTTGGGCTAACAGCCTCAGAGACAGAGGAAGTTCCTGTCTTCCAGTCAGTGCCCGGGCAGGTTTGCCGATGGAACAGCATAACAGAATAGGGGCAGCTCAGGAATTACCATCTTCTTTACTTCATCGTTAATAAAAAATTTGTCACTGTTGGAACCGAAGTGTAACGTGTGGTGTATCCAGAGGACACTGTTCCTGTATGGAGGACAACCATGTGTCAGAGGTAACCAACTGTGCTCTAGGGCTGGTACTTGAACTGTCTTCATGTGCAAGGGGCCATGGTGCTCACAGACTGTAATTAAGTGGACTCGCCCATGACTACCACCCCATGCCATCTTGTTACAAACACATCAGACAGGTCAGGGACAAAGTTGTGGACAAGAGTAAAGCAGAGTTAGGTTATAAAGAAAAATAAAAATAATAATCCCAAGCTTTGAACATCTCACGGAGTATTGTTCAATCCATGATCAAAAGATGAAAGAAGTATGGATTCGACTACAAACCTACCAAGACTGACATTCCAAGCAAGGAGAGCACTAAATTAGAGAAGCTGTCAAGAGGCCCATGGTCATTCTGGAAGAGCAACAGAGTTCCACAGCTCAACTGGGAAAATCTGTCTGCAGGACAGGTATTGATCATATACTCCACAAATCTGGAATTTATGGAAGATTGGCAAGAAGAAAGCCATTTTTGAAAGCAAATCATAACAAGTCCCATTTTCAGTTTGCAATTAGCCATTTTGGGGACATAGCTACCATGTAGAAGATGAGACCATAGTAGAACATTTTGGCCTAAATTCAAAATACTATGTGTGGCAGAAAACTAACACTAAACATCACCCTGAAAACACCATCTCCACCATCAAATATGATGGTGGCAACACAGTGGTTAGCTCAGCTCAGTGCCTCTCTGTGACGTGAGAAAGTTGAGTGGTGTTAATATCCAATGAATTCCGTTCATCTCACTGACGTCAGCGCGAGCATGAGAACTTTCCCAAGGTGCTCGCACTGACGTCAGTGAGGTGAGCGAAGTTCATTGGGTATGAACTCCACTAAACTTTCTTACATCACTGCAAGCTAGCACGTGCCGCTCAGAATCTTTGGTGGCTGATAAATTTAGCAGAGCTAGACTCCTCATGGGACAAATGGATTATCTTCTTGTTGGGCAGATGAGGGATATTGTTGTTTGTTATTTTAATTCTTTTATAGGGGACATTGGCTTCCTTGGTTTAGGTGTCAAGGTGAGTAGCTTTGCTTTTTATTTTTAATTTAAAAAAAGGTGTCAGTGTCTTTATTTCAAATAAAGGACTTAATGGGGCGTATTATAGATGTCTCTCCATTACTAACCCCTGGGCTTGATGTCATCAGCCAATACAAAGCTGACATCAACCCCAATACTATTACCCCAATTTCCAACTCTGCAGGGCAAGTGGGAAGAGCGAAGCTAAGCACCAGAATTGGCATATCTTATGGATGTGCTTTTTCTGGGGCGGAGGAGACCTGATGTTTTTAGTCTCAAAGGGAGGCAATATCCATGGCCTATTCCTTGGCTATTTAATATCAGCCCCCAGCTGTCTGCCTAACGTTTGCCGGTTATTAAATATACGGGGACCCTACATAATTTTTAGGGGGTGGGTCCCCCATTTTAATAGCCAGTAAAGACTATGTATACAGCTATGAGCTGTTATTAATAGCCTGGTAAGCTCCATGTGTATTAACCCATTCCCCACTGGTTAATACAATTTTGAGGGATCCCATACCATGTTTTTTTTCAAAAATGTATTTATCTATTACTAAAATCCATGCAAAGTAATCTACACACCTAAAGCATTGATTTTATATCTCACATATTTCTATCTATTTATATCTATCTAAAAAATATATATATACATACATACATACATACATTTCTCAAAAATAAATACTTAAATAAGGACAGTGTTAGAGTTATAGTCTTTTGATAATAGGTATTACAAAATAATGAAAACTTGAACCCTGAAACAGCCATCAAGCATCTGGTCTGAATATGAGAGTGAAAAGTGTCTCTGTGTGTTTTAAATGGAACCTGTCAAGTCCCCAAGCACTATTAACCTGCAGACATTGGGTAATCTGCAGGTTAACAGTGTTATAAAGCAAGGCGGCTGCCGCACTGAAAGCCAGTTACCGAGAGGAAATTAACTTTATTTCTCCCTGCAGCCTCTAGCCTTCAGTCATATATGCGCTCACTACGCTTCTTCAGTCACTTCTCAGTACATAGTGAGGGTTGGCTTTAACAACGAACTGGCACTGACTGACAGGCTGACTCGGTACTGTTGCACTGCTGTCAGTCAGCGCCTAGGTGTTAGTTGCTGCCGACTATATACTGCAGCTTTATGACCGAAAGCCTGGAGAAATAAAGTTAATTTCTTCTTAGTAGCTGTGCTTTCAATGCGGCGGCCAGGCAACTTTATAACACTAACTAGCTGAAGAGTGCGGCGCTGTGGTTAGTTATAGCAAATTATAATTATCCTCCATCCCATAGTCCCGTCCCCATTTACCCATCATACATATCCACGATCCCATAGGCCCGTGCCCATATACCCATCATACATATCCTCCATCCCATAGTCGAGTGCCCATATACCCATCACACATCCTCCATCCCATAGTCCCGTGCCCATATACCCAACATACATATTCTCCATCCCATAGTCCCATGACTATATACCCATCATACATATTTGCCATCCCATAGTCGAGTGCCCATATACTCATCACACATCCTTCATCTCATAGTCCCATGCCCATATACCCATCATACATATTCGCCATCCCATAGTCCCATGCCCATATACCCATCATACATATCCTCCATCCCATAGTCCCGTGCCCATATACCCATCATACATATCCGCCATCCCGTAGTCCCGTGCCCATATACCCATCATACATATCCTCCATCCCATAGTCCAGTGCCCATATACCCATCACACATCCTCCATCCCATAGTCAACCATTATGACATCGTAATGAGCTGCGGGGCTTGGAACCTATGATGACATCAGCGTCGCCATGGCAACCATTATGACATCATAATGAGGGGCGGGGCTTGATACACACACACTTTTTCCCCCATTATGTAGATAGGGGCAAAATTGTTTGGTGAATTGGAACGCGCGGGGTTAAAATTTCACCTCACAACATAGCCTAGGACACTCTCGGTGTCCAGACGTGTGACTGTGCCAAATTTTGTGACTGTAGCTGCGACAGTGTGGATGCCAATCCCGGACATACACACACATACATACATACACACACTTGAGCTTTATATATTAGATAACTTGCAAATTAACCCCAAATCTGCAGGTTAATAATGTTTTTAACATGGCAGTTTCCCTCTAAATGTACGTTTAGTGCCTGATGAGATAACTGTATCTTGAAAATATGCTATAAGTTGTTTCCTAATCACATGAAGAATAGCCATCTAAGGGTTAAAACTGGTAGTGTTTAACCCCTTTACGACCGCTGACGTACTATTGCATCAGCGGTCGGTGTCCCCTGCTTTGAGGTGGGCTCCGGCAGTGAGCCCACCTCAAAGCCACGACATGTCTGCTGTTATAAACAGCTGACATGTGCCCACAATAGGTGCGAGCGGGATCGCCATCCGCCCGCGCCTATTAACTTGTTAAATTTTGCTGTCAAACGCTGACAGTGGGCATTTAAGTAGCGCTTCTGGCCGCCGGGCTGGAAATGAGCGCATCGCTTGAAGCATGCCAAACGTAAAAAAAAAAAGTGTTTAAAAATTAAAAAAAGACTAAAAACAACCTAAAAGTTCAAATCACCCCCCTTTCGCCCCCAATCAAAATAAAACAATTAAAAAAAAAATCAAACCTACACATATTTGGTATCGCCGCATTCAGAATCGCCTGATCTATCAATAAAAAAAGAATTAACCCGATTGCTAAACGGCGTAGCGAGAAAAAAAATTACTTTTTTTTTTCGTCGCCGTGACATTGCATTAAAATGCAATAACGGGCGATCAAAAAAAGTATTTGCACAAGAGTGGTATCATAAAAAACGTTAGCCCAGCATGCAAAAAATAAGTCTTCACCCGACCCCAGATCACAAAAAATGGAGACGCTACGGGACTCAGAAAATTGCGCTTTTTTCTTTTTTTTTAAGGAAACTTTGGAATTTTTTTTCACCATTTAGTTAAAAGAGGACATAGACATGTTTGGTGTCTATGAACTTGTAATGACCTGGAGAATCATAGTGGCAGGTCAGTTTTGGCATATAGTGAACCTAGCAAAAAAGCCAAACAAAAAACAAGTGTGGGATTGCACTTTTTTGCAATTTCACTGCACTTAGAATTTTTTTCCAGTTTTCGAGTACACGACAAGGTAAAACCAATGGTTTTGTTCAAAAGGACAACTCGTCCTGCAAAAAATAAGACCTCACATGGCTGACCTCTCTCAACGCTAGAACTGGAGATACTCACAGCGCGCACTGCACGTGATGTGAGTATTCCCATGTCTGCAGACATATGGAAGAACTGCAGATTTGTAACCCAAGGCCAGACAACCCCTTTATGGTTCAAAAGACTGTATCGAAAGAAAAAATGGGAAAGTAGGAGCACTGTTCTTTCAGTAATGGCAAAATCTGTTGTCAGTGAACACATATTTTACCCATCAATTGAGAATTTTGAGAATGAATGATCAGTCCTGGCAGAGAAAGAAGCATATTTCTCTGTTTAAGATATATATTAAATAGTTTCTTATTTTGATGTACACTATGATTAATTAAACAGAATTTTAAATATCAGTTACTACTTTAGCTTTTTTGATGGACTAATGGGCTTTATAGCTTCAAAATGAAACTACTCTCTTAATTTTTTCTTCATTGTTTACCCTTGTACTCTAATTTACATGATACATTCAATCACATTTATTACATAAGATAATTATGTCATTATTCTGAGTATGATACTGAACATGGTGTTATATGTCTCCTGATACAATAATTACTGCCCACAACATTCCAATTGTGTCTCTAAATCTGTGCATGGGTTTAGAGAAGATGTGTGCAAATACTTTGTGGTTGTGTTTAAGCAGAGAACCACAAGTATTTTCTGTGTGGCTTGGGAACCTTACACATATTCTGCAAGATATATTATGGCATGACACACTGGTATTATGGATGCTGCATCTATTTTATGAAGGATGCAGATAATGTGTGTTTAGACTGAGAGAACAGTGAAGCTTTGATTTTCTTTTTTGTTTTGTTTTATAGGAAGGAAAAATGTGGTATTTTCAGAATTTTCCATTTTAGTGCTTACAATTGCCCTTTTTATTTTTTTATGGCAAGATGGTTAACTGAAAAAACCTTTATAAAATGTCATTTTTGTTAAGTTCAATAAAAAAAAAGAATTTTATATATCCACCACAAAGGTGAAAAGTGCAACGTGCAAAAAAGGATATATGCAAATAGTTGTATAGGGATAAAGAGATCAGAATATAGGCTGGTATAATGTATGCAGACCTAGCCCTATGTACTTTTGTCAGAATGCAATGGTATAGTAGTTTCCAACTGCTATGTATTTTTAAGTATCGCCTAAGGTTAGTCAAATAGTTTGTTTGACAAACAAGTGGAAGGTGACTACTAGCCCTAAAACACAATGCCCCATCATTAGAAACGATATAGCTAATTGCCTAGGGTACCCAAAGTTTGCACTGACTAGACAGTCAATTTAGTAATAACTTTACGGTGTCTATAATAGCTGTGCTTTAAGTAGTAACCAGTCACCCTCACCTACAGGACATTGATTTTCTGCCATATGCCAACATCTTGATATCTCCTGATGATCCCAGCATGGGGAAACGTGTTGAGTTTGAACATGGCATCACCTTTTCTGTCTGGAGTACCACATCAAAACAGATAAGCATGGAGGTACCCAACGAGGGGCAGGGGGGCAGCTGGCCCCCCCAACAGCAGGGGCACGCACCTATCATGATGAGGCCACCGACCGCCACCTGTCTGAGTAGGTAACGGTAACTGTTGCCTCAGGCAGCGCCGGCGGTAAGCAGTGGGCAAGGCGCCAGGGTGGCATGATGCATCGGCAGAGCTTAGGGCACCCGCAGCCGCTAGTAGGAGCTTTAATCCCGGCCTCAGTGTCTGCCGGCTGCTCAGCACTGCAAATCAGCATGGTGGGGACTGGAGTCAGTGATGACATCATCACTGAGTGCCCCGAGTCCTGCAGTGCGGCGCCGGCACACAAGCTGGAGCTGCTAGAAGGAGAGAAGACAAAGTTAAAAAAAATTTAAATACTTGTTAAATCAGACAGTGATGTGATGGGAAATAATGTGGGGAGCTGTTGTATATGATGTGGGACTGGGAGCCCTATGGGGGACTGTATATGATATTAGAGTCCTGTGGGTGTGCTGTATATGAGATGGGAGTCTTATGGGGAGCCTGTATATGAGATGGGAGCCCTGTGGTGGGCTGTATATATGTTTGTCAGGGGGCGCCTCTTTGACGTTCGCCTCAAGCAGCAGTGTTGCTAGGTTCACCCCTGCCTATAAGCAAAAAAATATATATATTATTATTCTTCCTGCACGTTATACTTACCTCGAATCACTCCCCCGGTGACAACTGGTGTCTCCTGATCCCCTGCCAGGCCACAGCGAGCGCGGGCTCTAGGACCCGGAAGCACCATATGACTGATGACGTCGCCTGGTCACATGGTGCTGTTTAAGGTCCTGTGCCAGGTCCTACGGTGCCGGGATGAGGAGCGATCACCGTGGGAACCTGGCAAGGTGAGTTAAAAGCACAGAAAGCAAGCCCAAAATGAATTGTCATGGTCATTCTTTTTGCGGATGCATTTTGTAGTGCAAAACACATCTGCAAAATGACGAATCATGTGAGCGCATTTTAACAAAAGCCATTGATTTTGCTGGGATGCATTATGGAGCTGTATTTCACTGCATTTATGCAGCACTAAATAGCACTGCGTAAATGCAGAAATACGCAGCATGTGAGCACACCTGTTTCTTTGAAACAACTAATCATTCAAATTTATTCCAGTTCTAATTTATTAGTTTACCTTCTTATTTACATTTACAAGACATCGAGGCTGCCTAAATGGATATAAGAAACTGGTTCCAAAAAGGTAAGTTAAGTAATTTCTGCAGAAAATGAAATTGAGGAAGCAACCCAGCCTAGAGACATTTAACCATGAATCCCATGTTTTCCAATAGGTCTATATTAGTGATGAGCGAGTGTAATCGTTACTATTTGCTATTCGCACGAATAGTACGGTATTAAAGATACTCGTTAATCGGCGAGTAACGCTGGTGCTCGTGAGTGATATGTTGATCATTATCGATCTGACGCAAATTGACCGCTCCCTTCACTACATAAAGTGAGCTGGCACCTCAGTGAGGGCAGATTGAATGTTAGGCTCTCTCTTGGGGGACACTGCAAGGTGTTTTATATTGTAGAAATGTGAAAAAGTCCCCCCTCCCGCCCTGTCCCGGCAAGACTCAGTTTATGGCCGGATGTGTGTGGGCAGAGCCAATCACTCATTGACTTACATTGTATTCGCTATTCGGACGAATATGCGAGTATTAAAAAGTACTCGTTACGAGTATAGCGAGTGTGAATATTATGCCACTCGCTCATCACTGGTCTATAATATAAACATACATTGGCCAACTTTACTTAATTTTATACTAAAATCGTACCCATCGTAAAATAACGTAACATCTCAAATTTTGAAGGTTTTGAGTTAAGGGCTAGAAGACCTATATTTTATCTATACAGTAATCCCACAACATTCACAATGGTTACATTGCAGGAAAACCTCGCAAATTTCAAATTCGCGAATGCGGAGTCTATCTTTCTTTGTAAATAGGGGGGTTAAGGTCCATGGTAGTCGATAAAGGTGTAAATCTGCTATCCGCGCGATTTTTTTTAGTATGTATGAAAGATAAATCACCTACAAACTGTACTATGTTAATTTCTGTGATTTTCAGTCAGAAAACCCCTCAAATAGAAAAATTATCAAGACGACAGTAGTGTAGTGGAAGTGGAAGCAATGATGGTGATGAAAATGGAACTAAACTGACCGAACCGTCGGATTCTGAGTTGATTATGGAACAAGGGTCTAGTAATTCTTCACCTGTACACGTAGCTATCCCTGGGACTGGGACCTCTAAAACAATTGAATACGATAGCTACCATGAAAAAGACATTAGTCGTTATGTTGGTCACGCCCTTAAGTTACCACCAGAAAAAAAGAAGGCATTGCTTACAAATCCCTGGGTTCTACCATCAAATTACGATTTTGGTTCTCATGCCAGCCATTTGAAAAGAAAATTTAACCACTGCTGGTTAGATCAATATACTCCTTGATTGGAGTACTCAAATTGTTTCAAAGGTGCTCTTTGTATGCACTGTGTTCTGTTTCCTCCTGTTATTGATACAGTTAAAGGAGTTTTGGGGTCATTCATGGTAAGACCATACATGAGGTTTAAAGATATACATGAAGATTGTAGAAAGCACTCGGCAGTCACTACCACAAAACTTCAACAGCTGATGCAAAAGCTTTGCTTGAAAATGTTCCAGTTGACATCCAGTTGCCAAGTGGTCGCCAGAAGATGATTGAAAAAAACAAATATTGTCATCAATTATTTCTTGCATCATATTTTGTGGAACTCATGATTTGCCGCTTAGAGGAAAGGAAGGAGAAGACGGGGTTTTCTTTGACCTTTTAAATTTGAGAATTGACTGTGGTCATGAGAACCTAAAGAGTCACTTAGAGAGCTGTCGAAAAAATGCAGTCTATACTTCATTAAAATTCAAAATGAGATTATAAGATTATTTGGTGAAGTTGTCAAAGAAAGAATTATCGAACATTGTAAACAAGCAAAAGCTTACGCTGTAATGGCTGATGAAACAGCAGATATCACTGGAAAAGAACTGCTTTCTATCGGATTGTGGTTTTATGATGAGAGTCAAGAAAAAAATCAGAGAGGAATTTGTAGGCTATGTTGAGCTGATATCTCAAGACGCCCCTACAATCGCTAGCGCAATTGATAGTTTTTTGGTTGATCAGAATCTTTCAGCAGAGAATTATGTTGGATCCGGATTTGCGGTTGTTCAACGATGGCTGGAAAAGAAGGTGGTGTGCATGCCATTCTGAAGAAAAGGTACAGTAAATCTTTATTTTTCCGTTGCTCAAGCCACAAACTAAATCTTTTGGTCAATGATGCTAGCAAACTACCAGAAATAAGAAGCACAATTGCAATGGTTAAGGATACAATATCCTTCTTTTGTGAGTCGCCAGCCCGCAGGAATTTGGTTCCCAATCTATCAAGACTCTGTGAGACCACATGGTCTGAGAAATCCAAGAGCATAAGAAAATTTTCAGAAAGCTTCGATGAACTCGTCAATGCACTAGAACATATCTCAGTCGAAGGAAACTGTGCTACAAGAAAATCTGCTTATCAATTGCACTGTGCAGTTACTAAACCAATTTTCATTTTAGGTTTAGTTATGATTGCAAAATACTCTGCGATTTTGAAACCTGTTGTGAACGTTCCACAAAGTAAAAATATGGATTTAATTATGGTGTGGAAACATATTGCCCAAATCCTTGATGTCACCAAGAAGGATCAACAAGAAATTGAGCATGTTTCTGATGAATTACTTAAAAAAATCACATAATATCGCAGAGAAAGTCGAGGTTGAGTTATCATTACCATGAATTGCTCAATAGCAAATACATTGAAATAATCCACCATCTGAGACTGTGTTTGAATACTGGAGACGGTCCTTGATCATCCCTTATCTTGACTCCCTAACTTTATCTTTGAATGTTAGATTCTCACACGAAAATACACCTACTTTTGCCTTATCCTATCTTCATCCTTCATACATGCTAAAAATGGCTTTAAAAGATTTGGAAAAAAATGCAAAGTGTTTCATGGAGTTTTATGGGTTGGGTGAAATTTCTGCAGAATTAGATTTGTGGTATAATCTGTGGAAAAAGAAGGATTTAGCAGAATACAAATTAAAGTACATTGAAGTGGCTGCACTTTTGGAGGAGGCTAATATTTTTTTCCCTGCAACAAGGCACACACTCTTCATTTTAAGTGCTTTCCCGACCACCACAGCTACTGTTGAACGATCTTTCAGTACCCTTTGAAGGGTAAAAACCTGGCTCAGAAGTACAATGGGAGAGGACAGACTGACTGGGTTGTGTTTGATGAGCGTCCATCGGAAATTCTTCAAGGAAAATCAGGACTGGATTGAAACAAAAGTTTTGAACAAGTTTTCTTCAAACCCAAGAAAAATGATGTTAGTATGAGACATGTAATTAGAATAAAAAACCTTTTTCACTCTAATATTTTACAACCTGAACGACCATGGCTCCCCCCCCCCCCCCCCACACACACACAGTTTTGATCCTGGGTACTCCTATGCAGATAAGCAATGAATTTTGACCGAGTGTCCCTAATATCAGGATTGTTTTGTATGGTAGGCCAATTGATTTATGTGTACATGCCTGCTGTTAATGTGTCTAGTGCTCACACTAATATCTATTAGCAGATTGGTTATCTGTGTTTCTTGTCCTTTGTGTTTTAATGCCAAGGATTAGTCCTAACCAGTGTTTTATGCTTAAAAGTTGTGTTGTATTTACTTTGCACTCACGGCTTATATGGTGTGCATGAAAGTATGTCTGCTCTTATTCTCTGTCACTTTTATACATATACCATTATCCTACTTTATCTATGAGAATTTTTTTTACAACATCTGATACCCTCATCTGTGGCTTAGTACACTACCAGCAGCAGATCTAGGCCAACTGGCCCTCTGTTTCTCACTATACATCTGGCAAAAAGTTGTTTTAGGAGCATAGGGGCAGTCGACCCTTCTTAGGGTGCCAACCTCCGCAAATAGGTAGGTGTACAGCCGGGGTGGCATGCAGGGCCAGTACACCTCCTTCCTCACATCGGCTTTGTTTCACTGGTTAGTGGTTATTACTTAAAGCACTGCTCTTATAGACATTGTAAAGTTATTACTAAATTGATTATCTGTCTAGTCAGTGCAAACTTTCGGTACCCTAGGCAATTAGCTATATCGCTTTTAATGATGGGGCATTGTGTTTTAGGGCTAATAGTCGCCTTCCACTTGTTTGTCGAATAAACTATATAACTATAGGCGATACTTAAAAATACATAGCAGTGGTAAACTACTACACCACTGCATTCTGAGAGAAGTTCATAGGGCTAGGTCTGTATACATTATACCAGCCTATGTTCTGATCTCTTTTTTAGCCCTATACAACTATTTGTATATATATCCTTTTTTGCACGTTGCACTTTTCACTTTTGTGGTGGGTATATAAAATTATTTTTTATTGAACTTAATAAAAGTTACATTATATTTGTGTTTTTTTTCATTTAGCCGTTTATTCTTACCCTTCTATATATCCATTAATGTAAGATTGTCTTTAATTGCAAGAGCACAATTATTTCAGATATTTGTTACTTTATAACAGAAATGGACAAAGTACAACCTGCAGGATACATATGGCTCTTTTTCTGCTCCTATTCAGCCCGCGAACTGGGACAGCCAAAGGGAAGGGAAAACTGCCACTCCAATGTGGGGTCCATCCTACTGTGTGTGTGGGGCTGTAGGGTCCATTATACTGTATATGGAGAGCTATAGGAGCCTCATACTCTGTGTGGGGTGCTGTTAGAGCAACATACTGTATGTAGAGTGGGCTCTGTGTGGGAGCTGTGGTGGCATCATACTTTGTGTGGGGGCAGTGGAGTTCCATACTGTTATGGGCTGACTGGGGGCATCACACTGTGTGGAGATGACTGGGCATGATACTTTGTGGGAATGTGGTAATCAAACTTGATTTTGATTAGCTGTTAATGGCAAGAATACATGTTACAATAAACCCTGTTGTAACACGTTTTATCAGTACCAGTTTGTCAGTATACTTAATTCTGTTCAATATTATGTGCTAAAAATAAAAATAAGCAGAATTATGTTTTACCTTTTGCTTCGACCCTTACCCAAAATTCTACAAAAAAAAAGAAAAAGTATAGCTCACCCCGTTATGTCCAGGTTCCTTGGCTGGCCATCACGCACGGAGCCGTCCTCATCCCGGCGGTATGGAAATCCAAAGTGCAAGAAAAGTTGTCTCCAGCGACCACAGGAAATATGATTCTTAAAACTACATGATTTTCCTTGCACTGGGATTGCCCATATCTGCATATCTGTGCTTTTTAAAATGATGATCAAATAAACGTCAAGTTTTAAGAATCCTATTTCCTGTGGTCACTGGAGACAACTTTTCTTGCACATTGGGTTACCCAAAATTATGGTATCTCATGTGGCCCTTTAAAATATATATTGCCCACCCCTGCTTTATAAGGATCAGATTTTGCCAGTTCACTCCAGGGAATTACAGTGTTTAATTTTGAATGATCAGACAGCAAACTGCCCTCTTAAATATACCGATTGAGGACTCGAAGAGGCTATTTTCCAGTCTTGAATTGTTGATTTTACATGTACTTATCATGGGGAAGTCTGTAGCTGATGTACTTTTATAAAAACTATACTCCCTTCACCCAATTCAGCCAATGAATAGATTGTTCATATTTTCTTCTTTCTGGACTATGTGACTTTCTGTTTCTTAGTCTACCCACCATGTTTTTATTTCAAATACATTGTCTGTACAGAGAAAATGTGTATTCTTCTCTTTCGTTTGGAAAATAATCTTTACTTATTTCTTAATTCCAGTGAATATGATGACTATGGCTTCATGATAATCCCGGAGTATGAGGTTGAGCATTTGAAACTTCTAGCCAAAATCCAAGCTTTGGAAATTCGATCTAACAAACTGCTCACTCATGAGGTTGTGGACAAGCCCTTACGAATGAAATGGAACAGCATTGAGGGATTGTCCCACTCAGTAGAGCTAAAAACTCTGGTGAGATGTGGTATCCCAACTGAACATCGCAAACGTGTTTGGAAATGGCTAACTAGTCAACGCGTTTTTATCAGTGACAATCACTACAAAGACCTCCTGAGAAAGAGTGAGAATGCTCACCATCCAGCCACACAGCAGATCGAACTGGATATACATCGCACTTTGACCAATAATAAGCACTTTAACAGTCCTACCTCGGAGTTCATTCAGGAGCTAAGAAGGGTGCTGGTAGCATATTCATGGCAAAACCCCACCATTGGCTACTGTCAAGGACTGAACAGGTAAAAAAGTCAACAGTTGCATGCAAAACAAGGTTATTTCCAGAATTATAGAATTATGTTACCTTTCAGCCATCCTGCTTGAAATTAATTGGTCTATTGCATGTATTAGCATAGAATACATTAGGAGGAACTTGTTCCTTTCGAAGGAAATAAATTGTTCACTTTCATTATTCTTCTCCCATACATAGTGGGCATGGAAAGTATTCAGACCTCTTTAAATTTTTCACTCTTTGTTTCATTGCAGCTATTTGGGAAATTCAAAAAAGTTCATTTTTTTCTCATTAATGTACACTCTGCACACCATCTTGATGGAAAAAAACTGAAATCTAGAAATGTTGGCAAATTTATTAAAAAAGAAAAACTAAAATATCACATAGTCATAAGTATTCAGACCCTTTGCTCAGACACTCATATTTAAGTCACAGGCTGTCCATTTCCTTGTGATCCTCCTTGAGATGGTTCTACTCCTTCATTGGAGTCCAACTGATAGGACTTGATTTGGAAAGGCATACACCTGTCTATATAAGACCTCACAGCTCACAGTGCATGTCAGATCAAATGAGAATCATGAGGTCAAAGGAACTGGCCAAGAAGCTCAGAGACAGAATTGTGGTAAGGTACAGATTTGGCCAAGGTTACAAAAGAATTTCTGCAGTACTCAAGGTTCCTAAGAGCATAGTGGCCTCCATAATCCTTAAATGGAAGAAGTTTGGGACAACCAGAAGTCTTCCTAAACCTGGCTGTCCAGCCAAACTGAGCAATCGTGGCAGAAGAGCCTTGGTGAGAGAGGTGAAGAAGAATCCCAAGATCACTGTGGCTGAGCTCCACAGATGCAGTTGGGAGATGGGAGAAAGTTCCACAAAGTCAACTGTCACTGCAGCCCTCCACCAGTGGGGCCTTTATGACAGAATGGACCTTCTGAAGCCTCTTCTCAGTGCAAGACATATGAAAACCCACATAGAGTTTGCTAAAAAAACACATGAAGGACTCCCAGACTATGAGAAATAAGATTCTCTGGTCTGATGAGGCGAAGATAGACCTTTTTGGTGATAATTCTAAGCGGTATGTGTAAAGAAAACCAGGCACTGCTCATCACCTTCCTAATATAATCCCAACAGTGAAACCTGGTGGTGGCAGCATCATGCTATGGGGGTGTTTTTCAGCTGCAGGGACAGGACGATTGGTTGCCATTGAAAGAAACATGAATGCAGCCAAGTACAGATATATCCTGGATGAAAACCTCTTCCAGAGTGCTCTGGTCCTCAGACTTGGCCGAAGGTTCACTTTCCAACAAGACAATGACCCTAAGCACACAGCTAAAATAACAAAGGAGTGGCTTCGGAACAACTCTGTGACCATTCTTGACTGGCCCAGCCAGAGCCCTGACCTAAACCCAATTGAGCATCTCTATGAGAGACCTAAAAATGGCTGTCCACCAATGTTCACCATCCAACCTAATGAAACTGGAGAGGATCTGCCATGAAGAATGGCAGAGGATCCCCAAATCCAGGTGTGAAAAACTTGTTGCATCATTCTCAAGAAGACTCATGACTATGCTAGCTCAAAAGGGTGCCTCTACTCAATACTGAGCGAAGGGTCTGAATACTTATGACCATGTGATATTTCAGTTTTTCTTTTTTAATAAATTTGCAAAATGTCTACATTTGTTTGTTTTTTTTCAGTCAAGATGGGGTGCAGTGTGTACATTAACCCCTTAACGTCCATTGATGGACATAGTCCGTCATGGCAGGATGTCAGTTCCACACCATGAAGGACTATGCCCGACATCATCGCGGTGCCCGATCATTGCCATGATGACCCGGGTTCGTCATTATGACACCCGGGTCATCAAGATATGGAAAACCTGAGACCATGCTCACAGTATGGTGTCAGAAGCGTTCACCATAGGTATAATGCACTGCAATGCTAGTGCATTGCAATGCATTATACCTGCAATCAAAGTAAAAAAGTGAAAGTCCCATAAAGGGACTAGGTAAAAAAGGAAAAAAAATAAAAAAAAATATTAAAAATTATTAAAAATAATTTATAAAAATCCACTAATACAAAAAACAAAAAAGTACAACTATAAAAGTGTCACACTAGTTAACCCCTTCAGTGAACGCCGTAAAAAAACCCACAAAAAAGTAGCAAATTATACTTGTTACAAGCGGTATCATCATACCGCTTGGAAAAAGTGAACTGAAATGCGATAAAAAAAGAATGGTAATAAAAATAGTATCACTGTCCCGCAAAAAAACAAGCCGCCATACAGCTCCATCAGCGGAAAAATAAAAAGGTTATAGCTCTCAGAATAAAGCAATGCTAAAATAATTATTTTTTCTATAAAGGTTTTTATTGTGTAAAAATGCCAAAACATAAAAAAACTATATAAATGAGGTATCACTGTTATCGAAGTGACCCGAAGCTTCCTTGCCAATTTTACCACATGCGGAACGGAGAAAAAAAAAAAAAACAGTTCCTGAATTGCTAGTTTTTGTTCATTCTGCCTCCACAATAATCAGAATAGAAAGCGATCAAAAAAGTCATGTGCCCGAAAATAGTACCAATAAAAACATCAGCTCGTCCCGCAAAAAATAAGCCCTCACATAACTGTCGGCCGAAATATGGGAAAATTATAGCTCTCAAAATGCGGCGATGCAAAAACTTCTTACAAAAAAAGCATCTTTTAGTGTGCTGCCAAACACAAAAACTCGCTATAAAACCCCCCTATAAATAGCAAATCAAACCCCCTTTTATCACCCCCTTAGTTAGGGAAAAATAATAAAATTAAAAAAGTATTTATTTCCATTTTCCCTTTAGGGTGAGGGTTATGGTCAGGGTTGGGGCTAAAGTTAGGGTTTGGATTAGGTTTAGGGTTGGAATTAGGGTTGGGGTTAGGGTTGGGATTAGGGTTAGGGGTGTGTTAGGGTTAGGTTTGTGGTTAGGGTTATGTTAGGGTTGGGATTAGGGTTAGGGGTGTGTCGAGGTTAGGGTTGGAGTTAGAATTGGGGGGTTTCCACTGTTTAGGCACATAAGGGGCTCTCCAAAAGTGACATGGCATCCAATCTCAATTCCAGCCAATTTTGCATTGAAAAAGTCAAACATCGCTCCTTCCCTTCCAAGCTCTGCCATGTGCCCAAACAGTGGTTCCCTCCAACATATGGGGTATCGGCATACTCAGGACAAATTGTACAACAACTTCTGGGGTCCCATTTTTCCTGTTACCCTTGAGAAAATAAAGAATTGGGGGCCAAAAGATCATTTTTGTGGAAAAAAATATGATTTTTTTTATTTTAACGGCTCTACATTTTAACTTCTGAGAATCACTTGGGGGTTCAAAGTGCTCACCACACAGCCAGATAAGTTCCTTGGACATCTAGTTTCCAAAATGGGCTCACTTTTGGGGGTTTTCCGCTGTTTAAGTACATCAGGGGCTCTCCAAACGCGACATGGCGCTCTCGATTCCATCCAATTTTACGTTCAAAACCTCAAACGACACTCCTTCTCTTCCGAGCCCAGCCATGCGCCTAAAAAGTGGTCTTCCTCCATACATAGGGTATCGGTGTCCTCGAGAGAAATTGCACAACAAATATTATGGTTCATTTTCTCCTTATACCCTTGACAAAATAAAAAAAATTGTGTCCGAAGTAAAATTTTTGTGAAAAAAGTTAAATGTTCATTTTTTCCTTCCACGTTGCTTCAATTCTTGTGAAGCACCTGAAGGGTGAATAAACTTTTTGAATGTGGTTTTGAGCACCTTGAGGGGTGCTGTTTTTATAATGATCTCACTTTTGCGTATTTTTTGTCATATTGACTCCTCAAAGTGACTTCAAATGTGAGGTGGTCCCTAAAAAAAATGGTTTTGCAAATGTTACTGAAAAAAGAGACATTGCTGGTCAAATTTTAACCCTTATAACTTCCTAACAAAAAAATATTTTTTTTTACAAAATTGTGCTGATGTAAAGTGGGAAATGTTATTTAGTAAGTATTTTGTGTGACATATCTCTCTGATTTTACAGCATAAAAATTAAAAGCTTGAAAATTGCAAAATATTAGAAATTTTCGCCATATTTCCGTTTTTTCATAAATAAACGCAAGTTATATGGAAGAAATTTTACCGCTAACATGAAGTACAATATTTCACGAAAAAACGATATCAGAATCAATGGGATCCATTGAAGCATTTCAGAATTGTAACAGCATAAAGTGACTGTTCAGATTTCAAAATTAAGGCCTGGTCAATAACCTACAAAGTGGCTTTGTCCTTAAGGGGTTAATGAGAAAAGAATGATTTTTTTTTTTTTAAATTTACCAAATGGCTGCAATGAAACAAAGAGTGAAAAATTTAAAGGGGTCTGAATACTTTCCATACCCACTGTATTTAAGAGTAAGACATGTCAAAAGCTGATGTTGATTGGTTCCAGATGGAATTTAAGAGAATAACATGTCCATTGAGCTTTTCTGTACATCAAAATTCCATAGACTGCAATGAGAGAAGGTCCAAAAGTTCACAAAAGGATAAAATAGAACTCTTCAACTGCTTTCAAACATTAAATATTATAGATACCTTTGCACTGAATAACCCCTTTATTAACCCCTTTCTGACATCTGACATACTATCCCATCCACGGTACCCGGGCCCGTATGACCGGGGACGGGATAGTACATCAGCGCGATCAGCGGCGCTCATGCGGGGAGCGCCGCTGATCGTGGCCGGTTATCAGCTGATTATCACAGCTGACACCTGGCACAATGTGCCACGGGCGGTCACGGACCACCCCCGGCACATTAACCCCTGGCACACTGCGATCAAACTTCATCGCAGTGTACCAGGGGTACAGGGAAGAATCGCGAAGGGAGGGGGCTCCCAGCGTGCTTCCCTGAGACCCTCGGAGCAGCGCGATGTGCTCGCGCTGCTCCGAGGTTCTCCTCCCTGCAGGTCCCCGAATCCAATGTGGCGCGGAGGCCTTCAGGGTCCTGCAGGGAGGCGGCTTCCTCAGCACCTGCTGCACCTGCGCCTGCGCACTGCAAAGTGTCAGATCAGCGGTATGACACTTTATTATATGGTACCACGCTGGGACAATATAATAAAGTAAAAAAATGTGTGAAAATTATTTTTAAAAAATCCCTAAATAAAAAAAATATATATATATTCCCTTATAATTTTTTTTTTTTTGTAAATAAAAAAAGTACACATACCATATATACTCGTGTATAAGCCGACCCGCGTATAAGCCGACTCCCCTAATTTTGCCATAAAAAACTGGGAAAACTTATTGACTCGTGTATAAGCCGAGGGTGGTGCTGCACAAGGGTTAATGGTGGTCCAAAAAGATGCTCCATAGATAAATACCCCCATAAAATGCTCCAAAAGGGTTAATGGTGGCCCAACAAGATGCTCCAAGGATAAATGCCCCCTTATATTGCTGCACAAGGGTTAATGGTGTCCCAAGTAGATGCTCCATACATAAAATACCCCCCATATGCTGCACAAGGGTTAATGGTGGCCCAAGTAGAAGCTCCATGCATAAATACCCCCCATATGATGCACAAGGGTTAATGGTGGCCCAAGTAGAAGCTCCATACATGAATACCCCCCATATGATGCACAAGGGTTAATGGTGGCCCAAGAAGAAGCTCCATACATAAATACCCCCATATGATGCACAGGGGTTAATGGTGGCCCAAGTAGAAGCTCCATACATAAGTACCCCCCATATGCTGCACAATGGTTAATGGTGGCCCAAGTAGATTCTCCATACATAAAATACCCCCCATATGATGCACAGGGGTTAATGGTGGCCCAAGTAGATGCTCCATACATAAAATACCCCCCATATGCTGCTGCCACTGCTGCTATTAAAAGAAAAAAAGACATACTCACCTCTCCGTCGCTGGGGGCCAGGCGCCGGTGTAGCCGCTGGTTCAGGCCCCCGGCACTGGCTATATTTACCGTTCCCGGTTCCATCGCTGTCTCCCGGGTCCTGTGCAGTGACGTTAGCAGAGGGCGCACACTGACTACGTCACCGCGCTCTCCGCTAAGTCACAGCCAGAGGACCCGGAAACAGCGATGGAACGGGGAGCGGTAAGTATTGCTTTGCTCCCCCGTCATACTCACCAGCCCCCTCCTGGCACCCGGTCTCTAGTCTTTAGCCCCTGCTGCCTTCAGCATGATGTCGGCATCCCAGGCTGCTCCTGCATTCAGTGGTCACCTGGTACCGCTCATTAAATATGCGCATATTTGTGACCACTGAATGCAGGAACAGCTGGGACACTGAGATCATGGGGGAAGCAGGGGGGCTGCAGAGACCCCCGTATATGACTCGTGTATAAGCCGAGAGGGGGACTTTCAGCCCCAAAAAATGGGCTGAAAATCTCGGCTTATCCACGAGTATATACGGTATTTAGTATCGCCGCGTCCGTAACATCCCGCCCTATAAAACTGTCCCACTAGTTAGCCCCATTATTGAACCCCTTAAAAAAATAAAAATAAAAAACAGAACCAAAAACAAATGCTTTATCATCATATCACCGAACAAAAAGTGCAATAACGTGCGATCAAAAAGACGTATATAATCTTTATTTTTTAATCTTTATTTTTATATAGCGCTAACATATTCCGCAGCGCTTTACAGTTTGCACACACATTATCATCACTGTCCCCGATGGGGCTCACAATCTAAATATATAAATAACCATGGTACCGCTAAAAACATCATCTTGTCCCGCATCAGCGAAAAAATAAAAAAAATTATAGCTCGCAGAATAAAGCGATGGAAAATTAATTATTTTTTATATAAAATTGTTTTTATTGTATAAAAGCACCAAAACATAAAAAATTATATAAATGAGGTATCGCTGTAATCATACTGACCCGAAGAATAAAACTGCTTTATCAATTTTACCACACGCGGAACGGTGTAAACGCCCCCCTCCCCCAAAGAAATTCATGAAATGCTGGTTTTTATTCATTCTGCGGCCCAAAATTCGGAATAAAAAGCGATCAGAAAATGTCACGTGCCCGAAAATGGTACCAATAAAAACGTCAACTCGTCCCACAAAAAATAAGACCCCACATGACTCTGTGGGTCAAAATACGGAAAAATTATAGCTCTCAAAATGTGGTGATGCAAAAACTATGTTTACAATAAAAGCATCTTTTAGGGTGTAACAGCTGCTAAACATATAAACCCGCAATAAATAGTAAATCAAACCCCCCTTTATCACCCGCTTAGTTAGGGAAAGATAAGAAAATTAAAAAAATGTATTTATTTCCATTTTCCCGTTAGGGTTAGGGCTCGTGTTAGGCTTAGGGCTGAGATTAGGGCTAGGGGTGTGTTGGGGTTAGGGTTGGAGTTAGAATTGGAGGGTTTCCACTGTTTAGGCACATCAAGGGCTCTCCAAATGCAACATTGCGCCTGATCTCAATTCCAGCCAATTCTGCGTTGAAAAAGTCAAACGATGCTCCTTCCCTTCCAAGCTCTGCCATGCGCTCAAATAGTGGTTACCACCACATATGGTGTATCAGCCTACTCAGGACAAATTGCACAACAACTTTTGGGGTCCAATTTATCCTGTTACCCTTGGGAAAATAAAAAAATTGGGGGCAAAAATATCATTTTTGTGGAAAAAATATGATTTTTTTTATTTTTGTGGCTCTATGTTATAAACTTCTGTAAAGCACTTGGAGGTTCAAAGTGCTCACCATACATCTAGATAAGTTCCTTTGGGGGTCTAGTTTCCAAAATGGGTTCACTTGTGGGGGGTTTCCACAGTTTAGGCACATCTGGGGCTCTCCAAATGTGATATAACACCCGCAGACCATTCCATCAAAGTCTGCATTCCAAAACGTCACTACTTCCCTTCCGAGCCCCGACGTGTTCCCATACAGTAGTTTTTTCCCACATATAGGGTATCTGCGTACTCAGGACAAATTGGACAACAACTTTTGGGGTCCAATTTCTCCTGTTACCCTTGGGAAAATAAATAAATTGGGAACTAAAAGATCATATTTGTGGAAAAAATATGATTATTTAATTTTCACGCCTGGGTGTTATAAACTTCTTTGAAGCACTTGGGGGTTCAAAGTGCTCACCACACATCTAGATAAGTTCCTTGGCGGGTCTAGTTTCAAAAATGGGGTCACTTGTGGGGGGTTTCCTCAGTTTAAGCACATCAGGGGCTCTGCAAACGTGACATAACACCCGCAGACCATTCCATCAAAGTCCATCCATGTCCATGATCGCTTATCACTTAGATAGGTGATAAACTTTAATTGTGAGATAACCCCTTTTAAATGGGAAAGGGAACTACTGGATTATATAGACATAGTATGAAAGATGAGCATTGTGTATACAGGGATTATGACGACAGAGATAAGGCCATCTTATCTCTGTCACAGTCAGGCCACCTATTAATTGTGACAGAACACACATTTTACATTCCCTTAAGGCCCCGTCTCACATAACGAGATCGTCAGCGAGATCGCTGAAACATCACAGGTTTTGTAGTAGAAGAGCAAGAAAAAAGATCATGCCCATATATAAAGGAGCACCTCAAAGATGCTCTTTTTCCCTGAGGAAGCCACAATTGTGGCGATACGCGTGGGAACCTATCCCACACCATCTTTCTCCCTACTGCCAGGGCCCTGGCTCAGACTCTAGGATCCACACTCACTCTGGTGTGTGAGCATACTTCAGCCCAGGAATGGGTTTGTTATCTTCCCTAAAATTGTGTGCTACTAGTTTCTCTTCTTAGGCTATGTTGAGGGACCTGTATTTAACAGGCTTATTACTTTCTTCTCACATGCCTTTTTGTGTTTCTCTGGGCCCATATGGTACTATTGTTATGCACGTCATAGCCATTTAAGGTTTTTTGTCACCTTTTATAAAATCTGTGCGCTATTGGTATTTTTACCTTTTGCCATTGCTGAGAGATCTGCATTCAACAGGTTAAATTACTCTCTTCTCATACGCCTTTTTTCTCTGTGGATCTCTGAGTCCACATGGTATTTCTCATATGCACTTTATAGCCACTGAAGTATTATCTGATGCTGCTACATATGTATTATATTTATGATGTGTGATGGCTTTATGTACTTATCTGGTTCTTTGGGAGATTAGTAGGTGTGGTAAGTCATTGCTTCTATAATAAGGCATGACTCATTGTAGGTCCTTTTTGTATTTTAAATGTTTTTAATATGCTTTGTGTGCTTTTTTGCTTTTTGTAATATTGTCTAATAAAGTGTCTTTATTCTTTATATATACAATTGAGGTGCTCCTTTATATATGAGAACAAAACCGTAGGCACAACCCTGGTAACCGGAGGTGGTGCACAAGTAGGATCCCAATCTGTGAACTTCAATTTATATAGACTTGGCACACACCAAAAAGATTCTGATGCAGAAAGGTGGTTTTAATGAATTGCAGTACATACATACAGACGTTTCGGTCTAGGACCTTCATCAATGTACAATAAGTTGTACTGTGAGCTCTTAGTGACTGGGCTTTAAGGGAGACACCAATACTGCAAGGAGGCACCTGCAGCCGTCCCACGTGGTTCTATATAACAAGTGGACGCAGTATCTGCCTTGGACATTGATGAAGGTCCTAGACCGAAACGTCTGTATGTATGTACTGCAATTCATTAAAACCACCTTTCTGCATCAGAATCTTTTTGGTGTGTGCCAACTCCTTTATATATGGGCATGATCTTTTTTCTTGCTCTTCTATGTCATGTTTTTTCCAGGCCCTTAGTGAGCCCTCTTGTTTTGAAATTTATGTGCCCTCCACTTCTCCAATACTTGTCACAGGTTTTGTGACGCAACAGCGACCTCGCCAGCGATCTCTCTACGTGTGACACATAGCGGCGACTGGCCCCCCCGCTGGATATCGCTGATCGTGCTCAAATGTCCTAGGCCATTTTCTGATCATTGGCGTCCCGCTGGCCAGCATGCATCGCTGTGTTTGACACTGAGCGACCTCGTTGGTGACGCAGAACTCAGGGACGCAGGCGTGAGTCGTCAGAATAGCTGCTGTGTGTCAAGGTACCAACGACCGCCGAGGTCGTCATACGGATCTCTGAATTGTTGCTGCGTCGTTGAGTAGATCTGCCTGTTTGACAGCTTATTAGCGACCATGTAGCGATGCATCAGCGATCCTTATCAGGTCGTATCGTTGTCGGAATCGCTGGAGCGTCGCTATGTGTAACTGTACCCTTACACTCCCTATCTTTAGATATTAAACTTCCTTTGCTTAGAAAACTTGTAGTTGTTGTCTTTTAAGGTTACAGTATCAGGGTAGTTTTCTTTTTTGTACCGGTTTCAGATTTTTGCTCTTGGAACTAAACTAATAAACATGATAATAGCTAGTAATAGCTAATTAAAATAATAAAGGTAATAATGATATACAGCTATCCCTGAATTGAACTGATTATGGATGAACACTTTTGCAACCATTTTTTTTTTTTGGCTGCAATAAATTTAACCAGTTTGTGACCAGGATCCACCCCGCTCCTGACCAGACACATTTTCGAGTTTCATTGTATAGCTTTACAAAATTTTCCCATTTGGATATTCAAATAATTTTTATCTTTCTTTTATCTCTTATATCTTAACTTCTATGTAAATAATGCATATATTATTTTTCTCGTTATCTATTTTATCTATATCTGTTATTTCTTTTATCTATTTCTATCTAATATAATTTCTCTTTACCTCTATGTAAATAATACATATATATATTATTTTTCACATTTTGTTTACTGCCTTTTTTTACATCCACAGTAGACCATTGAAGACATTGTAAATTGCGCGACCCTTTCCGTAGAAAAAATTTCTTTTGGACACGTTTGTTTTGATGGGGGCATATCTATTAAAATTGACAGTAACTTTTTTCAAGTTTTGATTTATTTTTCTTGCTTTTTTCCATTTATTTTGCACACTGTGCCGCATGAGGTCTTGAAAGACCCTAGGGGACATTTGAATATATTAATACATTATTTTTCTTGCAGATTTTCCCTGTAACTGGGGTTGATATATTAGCTTCAGTTACAGAACAAATTCAGCCTTCTTGCTGTATAGCAGATCTGACTAGGTCCCATCCTACAACCAGCGATCACATGACCATTTATTTGGTCAGTGCCTCCTAATCTGTATACAGAAGTGCTGGTTCAGTGTTGTGTACTAAGAGGCAGAAGGTAATCATGGAAATAAACCTTTCTTTTATTCTCTCTGGGAATTCTGTCTTTATCTAACAGCTTTCACCCCACCCACCAGCATCACAATCTCTGCCCGCCTCTTACTCTGTACTGACATTTTAGAATGTCTGTGCAGAGTAAAGTGTGGACTGCCCAGATGTTTATACTCTATGGGCAGTCCAGAAGTAGTTAAAGTAAAAGTGAAACGACTTTGCAAACAGTTTACGGTAATTCAAAATACTACTGTTCAATGTATGCAGCATTTCTGCAGAACTATGAGTCTCTATAGTTAGACTGTAAACAAAACCCTACATTTTGCAGTGCAACTGTATTCTCAGGAAAAAAATGTTTGCAGGTTGCTCCTTAAAATGTTCATTCATTCTTCATTACACTAGAACTGTAAAAATTAATTTAATAACCACTATCCTTGTTAACCAACCACTAACTAACCACTATAGTTTCTATTTTCATGTAGGTTAGCCGCCTTGGCACTATTAGTCCTGGAAGATGAGGAGAGTGCATTTTATTGTTTAGTTGATATTGTCGAGAATATAATGCCAGCGGAATACTACAGCAATAATCTAGCAGGATCACAGGTAAGTATTTAAGAATATGATATTTTAGCTTTTGAGATTATTTGACATATTAAAATGTGAAATATCCATTTAAAATGGCATCTGTCAGCACAAAATGACTGTTCAAACCAAGAATAGCCATTTGGTGTACCCTTGGTTGGCATTGTCAATCAGGTCATTGCACTTTCCCACCTATTTTTTTTTATCTATCTTCACCCTCCTCTGGCTCCTGTAAAGACAAAAATGTAGGAACATTGGGTGGAGATGGGCACAAAAACGAGTAGATGGTCAAAATTGTGCTACGGGCACCACTTCGAGGTCCGTGCAGTCTTTGTGCCACTCCCCGCATTATTGCCAAATCACTGAATTAGAGATATAATAGGCACGAGATGTTGTTCTCGAAAACTATTCTTTTCTTCCTGTGTACGCCATTGAGGGGATGGCATAATGTTTTTAAAGTTTAGTATGTTATTCATTCATAATTTGCTGCAAAGAATTATCTGCTAATGTGTTATAAAATAACTTTTTTTTTATTTTTCTAGGTAGATCAAAGAGTATTCAGAGATTTCTTGTCCGAAAAACTGCCCCGTTTGACTGCACACTTTGTACAATACAAAATTGATCTGTCACTTATCACTTTCAACTGGTTCCTTGTGGTTTTTGTTGACAGCCTAGTTAGTGATATTCTACTAAGAGTATGGGATGCGTTTTTGTATGAAGGTACAAAGGTAGGTACTGTATATATTTCATTTGTGAAATTTCCACATAAGCAAAACAATGGCATTACACACGTGAGCTTGCACTCCTTTATCTTTTTGAATGGTTATACACTTTTGCCAGCTGAGGAAGCTGACTAAATATGTATTTAAATCAAGCATCCATAACATTAAAACCAATGATACATGCAGCTAAACGCTCCAATCAAAGTGCCTGCGGCAGTGCCGGGTATTGACGTGCGAGACTCGTCCGAGTTTCTCGCATGTGAGTATGAGCCCTAAAAAAGAAGAACGTAAGATTCTGAGCAACTTTGTAAAGGGTAAAATTGTAATCACAAGATGAATAGGTCAGAGCATCTCCAAAACATGCCTTATGGTATACAGTGCTTAGTATTAACCAGAAGTGATCCATGGAAAGAAAACCGCAAACCGGCATCATGGGCAGCCAGAGACCCTCTGTTACCGAAGACAGAAAATAACTAGGCCAAAGGGGCTCTCGTAAAAATGTTTACCCCCAAAAAAAGAGCTCTGAAAAAGAGCCCCACTGTATTGAGAGCTAATGACCTGAGGTTAACATCCTCATTAATCAGAACCTCCCACTCTCATCTCCAAGACTTTTCACGAGCCGCGCCGATTCTTTGGAATGCACTACCCAGACTAATACAATTAATCCCCAATCCCCACAGTTTTAATCGTGCCTTAAAAACGCAATTGTTCAGACTGGCCTATCGCCTCGACGCACTAACCTAAATATTCCTGTGTGGCTCATTTCAAAATTTTCTACCATATCCAGGTTCCTCGCATCATGTTCTTACATGCTTTTTGCATTTAATAGCCCTATGTGGCTTTACTGTTACATATTTAGACTGTTAACTGGTTCAAGCAGCAACAGGAACACCTGATTCTTACACTAGGGATGGTCCAAACAATAAAAACAATAAAAGCAATTGTTACCATCCACCTTTCGTGTCTCCCCTTTTCCCTTATAGATTACAAGCTTGTGAGCAGGGCCCTCATTCCTATTGGTATCTGTTTTGATCTATGTGTTTATTGCTATGCTGTATTGTCTGGAGAAGTCCCCTCTATAATGTAACGTGCTGCAGAATATGTTGACGCCATAGAAATAAAATTATTATTATTATTATTATTTAGAGCACTTCATGCTTCCCTCTGCCGACAAGCTTATTGGAGATAGAAATTTTATTCTCCAGCAGGAATTGGCACCTGTCCACATTTACAAAGTACCAATTCCTGGTTTAAAAACAGCAGTATCACTGTGCTTGATTGGCGAGCAAACTCGTCTGACCTTAACCCCATAGAGAATCGATCGATAGGGTATTGTCAAGAAGAAGATGAGAGACACCAGACCCAACAATGCAGACGAGCTGAAGGCTGCTATCAAAGCAACCTGGGCTTCCATAACACCTCATCAGTGCCACAGCCTGTTCGCCTCCATGCCACGCCGCATTGATGCAGTAATTGATGCCAAAGGAGCTCCGACCAAGTATTGTGTGCATACTGAACATAGATTTCAGTAGGCCAACATTTCGGATTTTAAAATCATTTTTTCAAGCTAGTGTCATAAAGTATTCTAATTTACTGATAATGACTTTGGGGTTTTCATTGGCTGTAATCCAAAATCACCAAGATTAACAGAAATAAACACTTGAAATACATCACTCTGTTTGCAGTGCCTCTTTATAATATATTAGTCATACTTTTTGTATTGAAGAACTAAAATAAATTAACTTTTGGATGATATTCTAATATTGTGAGATACACCTGTATACGAATATTCATATGTATATTCGTATGCATTTTTTTAATTAATATATATATGTATATATTGTATTAAAAAAAATATGCATACGAAAAATATATTGTGGATGGGAGATATGTATCACAGAGGAGCATGTTCACATAGTACTAAGAGAGGTTAATCGGTTAATCGCCACATGGTTCTGTGTATGGAAGTATGTAGACCTCCTAGATTGTGTGGCTTTGCAAAAGCACTAAGAAGCTGGACTCTAAGTCAAGCGGGCTAACCCGCACTATTGTATGGACTGTTAACTTTGTTTCACTTTGTGAAAGGACTGTATTTAAGTTTTCCTGTGATGTGCTTTATGAGTACTGAAATAAACCAGCCAGACTTGTAAATGGAAATGGTTCCCGTAATACCTCATATCGCTCTCAAGTGACTAGCATTATTACATTTGGTGTTAGAAGTGTGGTCAGCGCTGCAGGGAACAGTACTGCATGTATTTGTTGAAGGCGGCTATAAGCCAGAGAGCAAGGACAGACAGCATCATGAAGGAACTTATTAAAAATCTGTTACAAGCCCAGCACCAGCTGCAGCAGCAATAAGAGGTGGCACAGAAGGAGACACATGAGCTGTTTATGCAACAGCTCCTACAGCAGCAGCACCAGCAACAGCTCCAACAGCAGCAGCAGATTGAATTACTGCTGGACATATCAACGTGGAAAACCCTCTTGCTCCCAAATGTTTGACCTGCTGAACCTCGTCCAAAAGTGATTGCAGCCGCAGTTCTCTACCCCAGTGCAGATAGTGGAGCGAGTTGTAATGGATCGGTTCGTGCACTCCCTTCAAATGCCGATGCAGTTGCCCAGGGAAATCCCCAGAACACCGATGACTTGGTTGAACTGATCAAAAGGTATGAGGGAGTTGAGGGTTCCTTGGGTAGGCAACCCACTCCATACTGGGTTCCCATCAAGGGGTGGATGCTCAAAAAGAGAGTAAGGCATCTATAGTCCAAGGGGCTTGTGGAAGTCATGCCAAAGGTCCCATCGGAGGATGTAATTTGTTGGAAATGTCACAGGCCAGGCCATATAGCCATCGGTGGTCCCCTGAACAACAAGCAAATGGACTATAGCATGGGACGCCGTTGTTCATACTACTCGTATCCGATCTGCAGTGCGGACTGTCCACCCGGCGAGGGGAACCAAGCTTGTCCCATAAAAGTGAATGGTCAGCAACTTACTGGACTAATAGATTTGGTGTTCCTCTTGAAGGCCATAATCACTCTCCAAATGATTCCTGGAAAGAAGAAGGGGGTCCTTTGCATTCTCGGGGATGCTAAAGACTATCCTGTGGCCAGAGACTTGCCCTTAAAGAAGTCTCACCACACCCGGAGTCTGACTGGTTTCCCTTCTGTGTAATGGTGTGAGATGAAGAGGTGGTATCCCCTGAGGCCGACATTCCTGAGATAGGGGAGACCAGAGAATATTTTGGGTCCTCCTAACATAGGGACCTAAATCTAAAAGAAGTGTTCAATAATGTAATCATTATAAATGGCATATCGCTGGAGCCGAGAGCTGACACCAAATTTCCTTATTTAATGATAAGTAGGTACTTATTCTACTGGTTAACTAAAGTCAGAGAGGAAACAGTGGAGTAATTGTTGGCACCAGGACTGTATAGGTGGAGTGTGTTGAACATGGTCATTTCACATGTCTTGGGTGGCCATCTGGGTGTCAACAAAACCGAATACTGGGTCATGCAGAGGTTCTATTGGCCCAGATGTCACCGTGAAATTCTAAGGCATTGCAAATCTTGTCCCACATGCCAGATAATTGCGCCTATCTCTTACTTCCAAAATCACAATTGTGCTGCTACCAATCCTAGAGGTGCCATTTGAGTGATTTGCCATGGTCCTAGTCGTTGCCCTTGCTCAGTCTGCTTGTGGGCATTAATATATTGGTTGTCCTCGACTATTGCTACGTGGTACCCAGAAGTGGTTCCCCTAAAAAACTCCTCAGCAATAAGTATAGCCCGTGAGTTGGTCCACATCTTTGCCCTGACAGGTCTACCGACGGAGATCCTGACCAACCAAGGAACACCCATTATGAGTAAGGTGGTGAGGGAATGGTGTAAGGCCTTGTAAATTAAACAACTGAAGAGACGTCAGTTTGCCATCTCCAGTGCGAACTTATCTTCAAGGAAGTGAATCGTATGCTGAATGTCGGAGTCATTGAGGAATCTAAGAATGCATGATCTAGCCCAATTAGCAAATCCCCATGTCACAAGAAGCCAACGAGAAGACTGCTTTCTCCATGCCCGATGGTTGTTTCCAATACGTCCAGATGCTGTTTGAACTGCAGGGAGCTCCAGCCACTTTCCAGAGGGCTCTGGACTGGATCCTCGCACCCCATAAGAATTATGCTGCAGCATACCAAGGCAATATTGTAATCTTTAGCCTGGATTGGGGAAGTCATCTGGGAAAGGTACAGGTGGTGTTTGCTTTCAGGAAGGTGGAGTACTATACTGTATATAAATGCAAAAAAATGTGCAATGTTGAAAGAGGAGACTACACTGTGTGCAGAATTATTAGGCAAGTTGTATTTGAGAGGATTCTTTTTATTATTGAACAACAACTATGTTCTCAATCAACCCAAAAGACTCAAATATCAAAGCTTAATATTTTTGGAAGTTGGAGTGGGTATTTTTAGATTTGGCTATCTTAGGAGGATATCTGTTTGTGCAGGTAACTATTACTGTGCAGATTTATTAGGCAACTTAATAAAAACCAAATATATACCCATCTCACTTGTTTATTTTCACCAGATAAACCAATATAACAACACAAAATTTAGAAATAAACATTTCTGATATTCAAAAAAATCAGTGACCAATATAGCCACCTTTCTTTACGATGACACTCAAAAGCCTTCAATCCATAGATTCTGTCAGTTGCTTGATCTGTTTATGATCAACATTGCGTGCAGCAGCCACCACAGCCTCCCAGACACTGTTCCGAGAGGTGTACTGTTTTCCCTCCCTGTGGATCTCACATTTTATGAGGGACCACAGGTTCTCTATGGGGTTCAGATCAGGTGAAAAAGGGGGCTATGTCATTATTTTTTCTTCTTTTAGACCTTTACTGGCCAGTCACACTGTGGAGTATTTGGATGCATGTGATGGAGCATTGTCCTACATGAAAATCATGTTTTTCTTGAACGATACCGACTTCTTCCTGTACCACTGCTTGAAGAAGGTGTCTTCCAGAAATTGGCAGTAGGTCTGGGAGTTGAGCTTCACTCCATCCTCAACCCCAAAATGTCCCACAAGTTCATCTTTGATGATACCAGCCCATACCAGTACCCCACCTCCACCTTGCTGGCGTCTGAGTCGGAGTGGAGCTCTCTGCCCTTTACTGATCCAGCCTTGGGCCCATCCATCTGGCCCTTCAAGAGTCACTCTCATTTCATCAGTCCATAAAACCTTAGAAAAATCAGTCTTAAGAAATTTCTTGGCCCAGTCTTGACGTTTTAGCTTATGTTTCTTGTTCAAAGGTGGTCGTTTTTCAGCCTTCCTTACCTTGGCCATGTCCCTGAGTATGGCACACCTTGTGCTTTTTGATACTCCAGTAATGTTGCAGCTCTGAAATATGGAAAAACTGGTGGCAAATGGCATCTTGGCAGCTTCACGCTTGATTTTCCTCAATTCATGGACAGTTATTTTGCGCCTTTTTATCAACACGCTTCTTGCGACCCTGTTGGATATTTGCCATGAAACGCTTGATTGTTCGGTGATCACGCTTCAAAAGTTTGGCAATTTCAAGACTGCTGCATCCCTCTGCAAGACATCTCACAATTTTTGACTTTTCATAGTCCGTCAAATCTCTCTTCTGACCCATTTTGCCAAAGGAAAGGAAGTTGCCTAATAATTAGGCACACCTTATATACGGTGTTGATGTCATTAGACCACACCCCTACTCATTACAGAGATGCAAATCACCTGATTTACATAATTGGCAGTTGGCTTTCAAGCCTATACAGCTTGGAGTAGGACAACATGTATAAAAAGGATGATGTGATCAAAATACTCATTTGCCTAATAATTCTGCACACAGCCGGCCACTTTCCAGAGGGCTATGGACTGGATCCTCACACCGCATAAGACTCATGCTGCAGCATACCTAGGCATTATTGTAATCTTCGGTCCGGATTGAGGAAGTCATCTGGGAAAGGCACAGGTGGTGGTTGCTTTCAGGAAGGTGGAGTATTATATATAAATGCAAAAAAATGGGCAATGTTGAAAGAGGAGACTAAATACCTTAGATATGTAGTTTGTAAAGGCAAAATCAAACCCCAGATCAATAAAGTAGGCGCAATCCTGAACTGGAAAGGATCGCTCAAAAAAAAGCAAGATAGGGCCTTTCTGGGAATCATGGGGTACTACAGGAGGTTCATTTCAAACTTTGCCATGCTGGCTGCAACCCTGACCAACCGCATTAAGGGGACAAAATCCGTTATGGCTAAATGGATGTCGGAGCTGGAGACTGCCTTTCAGGAACTGAAATTAGCTCTGCTTTAGCAGTCAGTACTTGTAGCCACCAACTTTATGAAGGAATTTGTACTTCAAGCGCACACCTCAGTAGTCAGATTAGGAGTGGTCATTTCTTAGGAGATACACAGAGAGGAGCATAGGAAGCTGTCGGCATGTGAGAAAAATTATTCCAAAAAGTAATCCTTGGCCATAAGTTGGGCGGTACTCACATTGTAATACTACCTGTTAGGGAAAAAAATTTAATTAGTGTCAAACCATGCCCCGCTCTTGTGGATGAGGTAGAATAAAAGGAAAAATGTTTGTTACCCACTGGTTTCTAGCCCTGGAGGATTTCCATTTTATGTGGAACATAGAGACGGGAAGTTACATGGTAATGCCAATGCTCTCTCGATAATCCCATGTCTAGTGGTAGAAGGGGCCAAGCACCACGGCTTTAGGCAGAGGGGGAAGGTATGCAAGGTGGCTGCAGGACACAAGATACAGTGAGGAAAAAAGTATTTAGTCAGCCACCAATTGTGCAAGTTCTCCCACTTACAAGATGAGAGAGGCCTGCAATTGACATCATAGGTAGACCACAACTGTGAGAGACAAAATGAGAAAACAAATCCAGAAAATCACCTTGTCTGAGTTGGCAAGATTTATTTTGCAAATTATGGTGGAAAATAAGTGTTTGGTCATTATCAAAAGTTAATCTCAATATTTTGTTATATCATTTGTTGGCAATGACAGAGGTCAAACGTTTTCTGTAAGTCTTCACAAGGTTGGAACACCCTCTACACTCTTGGTGGTATGTTGACCCATTCCTCTATGCAGAGCTCCTCTAGAGCAGTGATGTTTTGGGCCTCTCGCTGGGCAACACAGACTTTCAAATCCCTCCAAAGGTTTTCTATGGGGTTGAGATCTGTAGATTGGCTAGATCACTCCAGGACCTTCATATGCTTCTTATGAAGCCACTCCTTTGTTGTCCTGGCGGTGTGCTTGGGATCATTATCATGCTGAAAGAACCATCCACGTTTCATCTTCAATGCCCTTGCTGATAGAAGGAGGTTTGCACTCAAAATCTCACGATACATGGCCCCATTCATTCTTTCATGTACACAGATCAGTCATCCTGGTCCCTTTGCAGAGAAACAGCCCCAAAGCATGATGTTGCCACCCCCATGCTTCACAGTAGGTATGGTGTTCTTTGGATGCAACTCAGCATTGTGTCTCCACCAAAAATGACGAGTTTTGTTTCTACCAAACAGTTTTACTTTGTTTTCATCAGACCATGTGACATTCCCTCAATACTCTTTTTGATAATCCAAATGCTCTCTAGCAAACTTCAGAAGGGCCCAGACATGTTCTGGCTTAAGCAGGGGGACACATCTGGCACTGCAAGATCTGAGTCCCTGGCGGCGTAGTGTGTTACTGATGGTAGCCTTTGTTACGGTGGTCCCAGCTCTATACAGGTCATTCACTAGGTCCCCCCATGTGGTTCTGGGAATTTTGACCACCATTCTTGTGATCATTTTGACACCATGGGGGGAGATCTTGCGTGGAATCCCAGATCGAGGGTGATTATCAGTGGTCCTTTTCTTATTATTGCTCCCACAGTTGATTTCATCACACCAAGCTGCTTACCTATTGCAGATTCAGTTTTCCCAGCCTAGTGCAGGGCTACAATTTTGTTTCTGGTGTCCTTCAACAGCTCTTTGGTCTTTGGAGTGTGGCTGTTTGAGGTTGTGGACAAGGTGTCTTTTATACTGATAACAAGTTCAAACAGGTGCCATTACTACAGGTAATGAGTGGAGGACAGAGGAGCCTCTTAAAGAAGAAGTTACAGGTCTGTGATAGACAGAAATCTTGCATGTTTTTAGGTGACCAAATACTTGTTTTCCACCATAATTTGCAAAATAAATCTGAAAAGGTGATTTTCTGGATTTCTTTTCTTATTTTGTCTCTCATGGTTGTGGTTTACATATGATGTAAATTACAGGCCTCTCTCTTCTTTTTAAGTGGGAGCACTTGCACAATTGGTGGCTGTCTAAATACTTTTTTTCCCCACTGTATGTATCATAAAGATGCATGCTTTATGTGATATAAACCTGTGTATGTGTGTGTGTATGTATATATATATATATATATATAATGCATATGTGTGTGTGTATATATATTTCATCTCTTTGATGCGCTATTATAATCGTGAGACTAAAAATTCGGTTTACTTACTTTGTTATAAAACATCTCTTTCACAGGTTATCTTTCGTTATGCACTTGCAATATTTAAATACAATGAAGAAGAGATCTTAAAGCTGAATAATGAAACAGAAATCTACCAGTACCTTTCATTTTTTACCAAGACTATTTGTGATGGCAGGTAAACACATCATAATCTGATGTTCCCTTACAATAGTGTCTTTGGATCAGTTATTCTCTTACTAAGCTTTGTCCAGTTATATTTCTAGAGCTATTGACTTTAATAGCATTTTTCATCCTGTCTTTGGCTTAAGTTAAGTTTTGTTCCGTCAGTTTAGTGAGCAGGATAGTTTCCTAATCTTCTTAGTAACAAGACCACAAATGTCTATGGGATCACTTCCATTTTGATCAGTAAAACATTAAATGGATCATCATGGACTTATTCAAAATACAATCCTTAATACCAGTGTAACCAGAGCCTTATAGCCCTATGTTGGTTTATACATTTTATCAGTTATGCCAATAACATGTAATAAAACAGCATATCAACAATTAAATGAACTTTGAATTAAAAACAAGAGTACTGGTCACCTAATATTACATGGTGAACTGGACACACAATTTAATAGTGGCTGCAGAGCGGAACAAATTGTTTGTTTTAAATTTCACATTTCCATTGTGGAAATATCAGTCAAATTATTTGGCAACTAATGAGTTAACTAAAGTTAAGTCCAAGTGGGTGTTTTCACTTGGGGCGTGGCCTTCTTTGACCACTTTGCACAGTGCCTGATTCATTACAAGGTGTGCACTTGTCCACCCTTCCCTGTTTTTCCATGGTGGTCTTGATAAATCGGGACATGTGTTCTAAAGGGGACATCCAGTAAAATGTTATATTAAATTTAAAGGGCTTATATGATCAGAAAATTGCATATTGTAACAACCCTGCTGGCGTCACTGCATGGCCTCCCATCCCCCGCACATCAACTTACTCACTGCTCCGGGTCATGCTGTGAATTCTGTCTGTTGCCAGTCCTGTGCTCTGTGCCTCTGCTCTCCTGTGTGTTTCCTGGCTATGTGTGTATAGGGGGGTGGCACCAGAACTCTCTGGTTCTTATGCAGTCAGGGTGCACCTGTCTAATCTGTCCCTGACCAATCACCTAGAGCCCTTGACTATTTAGTTCCGCCACACCCACTGAAACATGGCCTGTGCAATGTCTAATCTCAGTTAGTACCTTGCTGCTGAGGAAGCCAGGCCCTGTCCTGTGTATTTCCTCCTTCTCTGGAGGAATACTTCTTGTCTTGCTTTGTACCTTGTCTGCCTGCCAGGAGGCTGAATATCCTGGCCCTTGAGTCTTGGTCCCAGTACCTTGTCTGTACTCTGTCCTACCTTAGTCTCCCTTTCTCCTTGTCTGTGGCTTCCTTCCCTGCTGTGTCCTTCCTTGTGTCCTCCCTGTCTGTGCATCTGCACCCTTGCAGCTCCGTCTGTGCATCTGCACCCTTGCAGCTCCGTCTGTGCATCTGCAGCCTTGCAGCTCCGTCTGTGCATCTGCACCCTTGCAGCTCTGTCTTCTCTGCTGCTGCAGAACTTCTTGCTGCAGTTTCTCCACAGACCTTGTGGTTCAGCTCTACTCCGCACTCTTGCGGCTACGCCTACTCTGCACTCCTGCCTATATCCATACCTGCACCTCCTGTGTGAATAGGTCCAAATCCTGTTCCAACATACACCACTCCTCCTGCCTACACCTGCACCTGCTGTGTGAACAGGTCCCTACCTGTCCCTTCTCATACCATGCCCGCCTGTCCTGTGTCTCCAAGCCGTGCCCGCCTGTCCTGTGTCTCCAAGCCGTGCCCGCCTGTCCTGTGTCTCCAAGCCGTGCCCGCCTGTCCTGTGTCTCCAAGCCGTGCCCGCCTGTCCTGTGTCTCCAAGCCGTGCCCGCTTGCCCTGTGTCTCCAAGCCACGCCTGCTTGCCCAGTGTCTCAGCCGTGCCTGTCGTGTCTACCTGCCTGCCTGTCTATAGCTTCTGTCAAAGTGACTTGTCCCCGAGTGGGACCAGCAGCCATAGCCAGACACCACCCTGGAGTGGCACCCGACAGCTATCTGCCGCACAAGCCAGACCTCACCATCAGAGGCTCCAGTGAAGACCGAGGTAGCTGTCGTAGTCACGCCCCTTCCAGGGTAGTTTGGTTTGTGGCACAGTGGGGCCACAAACCCCCCCGGCTCGTGCCACTCAGCCAAGGCATGAGCGTGACACATATTACAAAAAACAGTTTTTTTTAATATATAGACATTTTTGTTTAGTTTAGTTTTACCATACCAGTATATACATCCAATGAAATGACGTGTCCTGGTTTCTGTGGAGCAGTTGTCTGCTTTGCTGTATAGATTTTGAGATAAAGTAGAGTCATCACATTATCATTAGATGGTGGGGCATTTATGAACAGCTCTAACATCTAATTATAATAATTCAGGACAGTAACACTATACACTGTATATACTGTTGGAGGAAGTTCTCCATCACATCCTGAAGGCTCTAGTATTCTATGACATTTATTTTGTCATTTGACATCTACAAATTCAGCTGCTATAAAAAACACATCCTTCGGACTGTCTTTATAGACAACATAGTAAATGTGTGCCTCCAAATGGGCAGTGCCATGGAACTTTCTAAAAATAATTTTTTCTTCAGGTTAACGTTAGAAAATGACAGACACAGGAGCAAAATTATAAACCCTTAACCCTGTCTGATAGAAAGAGCAGCCAGGATATAGATCAACATATATCAATTTGGATTTATTTTTTCAGAAATGTTTTTATGTTGCATAAACCATGCCAAGTTTATGACAAAGTCAAAATCCTGTTGCTGCTTTAATATACAAGCTGTGTACTCTTTATTTCACTTTCTCAGGAAATTAATGAATATTGCATTTAATGAAATGAATCCTTTCCCAATGAAGCTTGTGAGGAATCGTCGTGTAGCACATATGGAAAAATTCAAAGCAGAACTTGTTGAACTGGAAAATATAAAACGGGAGTATGTGAAGAGTAAAAAGGACCTCCGAAGTAGAGGAAATTACATGGGTGTCAGTGATGACGAAGAAGATACATAAACATTTGCAAAATAAGAGACACAATCCTTATGGAAATGTTCTATTGATCACCATGTTTAGATTTTCCATTACAGCAGTAGTCTCCAAACTTTTCTTACATCAAGAGTCACATTCAGCTCTGAGAGAGTTACGATTCACATCCAGAACCCCCTCTGCCCCTCTTCCACCGAATAGTTACAGTACATCTAGGCCCTGTCTGAGCTTCTCCCACAGTAGTGAAACATAGTCCCCTTTATCAGTATATTGACAGCCAAAGCTTCCCCACAGAAATCATATTAAGGTGGCATACTTGCAGCTAGGGGTACGGAACCTTCATTTTGTTTTCTTGCAGTAAGGAATTCCACCACGCTACAATATCCAGTGTTAAAAACCCCCTCTGATAGTTTAGCACTTAATTTATCTCTCCAACAGCAAGGTCAGTATATGTGCCTCCAGATCTGCTCCTCTATGTGGGGTTATTCACAGAAGTTACTACCTGGAAACCTGCTGTTCATAGCTGTTTACTAGACCTAGTGCTAATGCACCAAGTTGGCAGACATACATGAGCTATACATCATGTTCTCATTAGCTACATGTGGCTCCTGAGCAATAGGTTGGGGACCCCAGCATTACAGAATCACTTCATGAATGATGGTCACATCAATAGAAACTATGTAGTACAGTTGACCAAGATTTGGTTATGCCGGAATCGAGCTCTGTGAACCTTCTGGTACATTATTATTATTATTTATTATTATAGCGCCATTTATTCCATGGCGCTTTACATGTGTGGAGGGGTATACATAATACATACAAGTACAGTAATCTTAAACAATACAAGTCACGACTGGTACAGGATGAGAGAGGACCCTGCCTGCGAGGGCTCACAATCTACAACGGGATGGGTATCCTCACAGTAGGCGAGGGTAGAGCTGGTCATGTAGCGGTTTGGTGGATCGATGGTTACTGCAAGTTGTAGGCTTGTCGGAAGAGGTAGGTCTTCAAGTTCTTTTTGAAGGTTTCCATGGTAGACGAGAGTCTGATATGTTGTGGTAGAGAGTTCCAGAGTAGAGGGGATACGCGGGAGAAATCTTGTATGCGATTGTGGGAAGAGGAGATAAGAGGGGAGTACAGAAGGAGATCTTGTGAGGATCGGAGGTTTCGTGCAGGTAAGTACTGGGAGACTAAGTCACAGATGTACGGAGGACTCAGGTTGTGGATGGCTTTGTATGTCATGGTTAGGGTTTTGAACTGGAGTCTTTGGGTAATGGGGAGCCAGTGCAGGGATTGACAGAGGGGAGAGGCCGGGGAATAGCGGGGGGACAGGTGGATTAGTCGGGCAGCAGAGTTAAGAATAGATTGGAGGGGTGCGAGAGTGTTAGAGGGGAGGCCACAGAGCAGGAGGTTGCAGTAGTCAAGGCGGGAGATGATGAGGGCATGGACTAGGGCTTTTGCAGATTCTTGGTTGAGGAATGTACGGATCCGTGAAATATTTTTGACTTGAAGTCGGCAGGAAGCGGAAAGGGCTTAGATATGTGGTTTGAAGGAGAGATCAGTGTCAAGGATAACCCCGAGGCAGCGAGCTTGTGGGACTGGAGAGAGTGGGCAGCCGTTTACTTTAATGGATAGGTCTGTTGGGGGATCACGTGAGATGGGCGAAAGATGATTAATTCTGTTTTGTCCATATTAAGTTTTAGAAATCTAGCGGAGAAGAAGGATGAAATAGCAGACATGTACATGTGGCATCCCTTGTGATTCTTCTGATTAGTAAGCACTGTGACATAATTACATTGTGGCACGACAAAAGGATAATGTTGTGGTGGGCCACTATTCAGAAGACACCAAGAATGTCCCTTATAGTAGGAGGTTCACAATGTTCTGATCTAGCAACCATGAACTACCAATTAGGCTGCTGTACCAGAGTCCCACAAATCTTTTTGCTCAACTCTACTTTGTAGCAACTTGGCTAGAAATTTGTGTCAAAGCCAACTAAGCTTAATTGTACTCCATATTGCTTTGCATTGTCTTCATCAATATTCTTCTGTCAAGGACAGAACATTTTATGGTGGGTACAGAAAGTATTCAGACCTCTTTAAATTTTTCACTCTTTCATTGCATTTCATTTCATTGGTAAATTCAAAAAAGTTCATTTTTCTTTTTCATTAATGTACATTATGCACCCCATCTTGACTGAAAAAAACAAATGTAGAAATGTTTGCAAATTTATTAAAAAAGATAAACTGAAATAAGACATGGTCATAACTATTCAGACCCTTTGCTCAGACACTCATTTTTAAGTCATATGCTGTCCAATTCCTTGTGATCCTCCTTGAGATGGTTCTACTCCTTCATTGGAGTCCAGCTGTGTTTACTTAAACTGATAGGACTTCATTTGTAAAGGCACACACCTGTCTATATAAGACCACACAGCTCACAGTGCATGTCAGACCAAATATGAATCATGTCGTCAAAGGAATTGGCCAAGGAGCTCAGAAACAGCATTGTGGCAAGGGACAGATTTGGCCAAGGTTACAAAAGAATTTCTGCAGTACTCAAGGTTCCTAAGAGCACAGTGACCTCCATAATCCTTAAATGGAAGAAGCTTGGGATAACCAGAAGTCTTTTTAGACCTGGCCGTCCAGCCAAACAGAGCAATCAAGGGAGAAGAGCCTTGGTGAGAGAGGTGAAGAAGAATCCCAAGATCACTGTGGCTGAGCTCCACAGATATAGTAGGGAGATGGGAGAAAGTTCCACAAAGTCAACTATCAATGCAGCCCTCCACCAGTGGGGCCTTTATGGCAGAGTGGCCTGACGGAAGCCTCTACTCAGCACCAGACATATGAAAGCTTGCATAGAGTTTGCTAAAAAACACATGAAGTACTCCCAGACTATGAGAAATAAGATTCTTTGGTCTGATGAGACAAAGATAGACCTTTTTGGTGATAATTCTAAGCGGCATGTCTGAAGAAAACCAGGCACTGCTCATCACCTGCCCAATACAATCCCAACAGTGAAACATGGTGGTGGCAGCATCATGCTATAGGGGTGTTTTTCATCTGCAGGGACTGGACCACTGGTTACAATTGAAAGAAACATGAATGTGGCCAAGTACAGAGATATCCTGGATGAAAACCTCTTCCAGAGTGCTCCGGACCTCTGACTTGGCCGAAGGTTCACCTTCCAACAAGACAATGACCCTAAGCCCGCAGCTAAAATAACAAAGGAGTGGCTTCAGAACAACTCTGTGACCATTCTTGACTGGCCCAGCCAGAGCCCTGACCTAAACCCAATTGAGCATCTCTGGAGAGACCTGAAAATGGCTGTCCACCATCCAACCTGAAGGAACTAGAGAGGAACTACAAAGAAGAATGGCAGAGGATCCCCAAATCCAGGTGTGAAAAACTTGTTGCATCATTCCCAAGAAGACTCATGGATGTACTAGCTCAAAAGGGTGCTTCTACTCAATACTGAGCAAAGAGTCTGAATACTTATGACCATGTGGTAGTTCAGTTTTTCTTTTTTAATCAACTTGCAAAAATTTCTACATTTCTGTTTTTTTCAGTCAAGATGGGGTGCAGAGCAGAAAAAAAATGAAATTTTTTGAATTTACCAAATGGCTGCAATGAAACAGAGTGAAAAATTTAAAGGGGTCTGAATACTTTCCGTGCCCACTGTATACTTTGTCAGGTGTAAATATGAGGATAAAACAAGTTGTAATTGTTAACATGTTGAGTTATTGTATTATTTGGCAATTTAGACAATTACCATTTAGACAATTTGTATATTTTTGTATAGACTGAAAAAACAACAAAGATAATCATACAAATTTTACATTAATTATGCCAAAAGCAATCTTCAATGAAAATTGTAAATTAATGGTTACAATCATAATGGGTAAAGTTACCACTGAGGGGTAATGTACTTAGATTGGGCACTGCAGGGCAGATGCCCTTATTAAAGAAGCAGTCCTCCCATTAAAATTTTTATCCTCTTAATGTATTGCAATCATTATCTTATATATCACTGTGCACTTACAATTTATGATTTTGCCTTTCTACCCAGATAATTCTCTTTTTTTTCTGCTCTATGTAGAAACAGGACGTGTCTTGTCCCTGTAGAAATCACTGCCTTCTTCAACTTCTGACCCAGCTGCTCCGCATCTCCGCCCTGCCTACGACTTTTGCTGGGACTTATGAGTCATACAGTGATCATTGATCTCCTATTACTACATAGCACAGAAGGATTCAGCTAGTCAGTTTTTAATCACCTCATGTCATAATTCTTTTGTTTTCCATTAGGTCTAAGAGGGTAGAATGGCAAAATGGGCAATTGTAAGAACACATGGCTATATAATATGATTGCAATAAATCAATAGGATAAACATTTTGATGGGAGTTCTTCTTTTAAAGACATGGCTGCAAACGTTCCATTCTTTTTATAAATTGTTTTTGATCTTTTGAATTGGCAGGTCTGATGGGCATTATTTATTGTACAAATCTGTATATTATACATCTTGTAGAATAAAATGACTGTACTAAATTGTCTCATTTTGTCAACTTTGACAGAGATAATCCATTACTCCATTAGTACTCAGCCATTCACCTATTCTAGCCATTAAATGATGTTCTCTGAAGTGATAGTTGATTTTATAAAGCCTCTTTCTGTGTGTTTCCGTAAAATTATATATTTGTTGTGACTTGTCAAATCTATTTTAATGTACTGTGCTTTACTCCTCAAAAAAAATGCTGAATGACACTGGAGATTATGCGTGAACCGGAAGTCTCTTTTATAACGTAAGCCTTTCGAGCCTCGTTCTCAAGCTCCAAAGACTTTGAACGTCACCTTCAACTCACACATAAACCCAAGTGTGATTCGGTGAGCCAGAATTTTAGTCATGTGAGTGAGAAGAGGATCAAAGCAATCCTGTAAGCCTGAGATTGGTGAGTATGTTAATGAACTTGCGCTACATTACATCTACATTTAGATTGAGGCCATACAAAATTTGTGGGAGTGCTTCTTTAATGGGCTTTTCAGGATTTAAAAAAAACAAAAAAACAGGAAACAAGAAAAAAAATACCCATCTACTAAATCCCCTTTGGCTAAGGCGCCTCTACATTAGTAATCTGATTGGTCTTCGTTTATATTGCATAATGCATGCTCTGGGGGGATTCATAAGTCTCCAGTCACACAGAGTCAGTGCAGACTTATCAATTTAGACCAGACAACCGCTTTGAGAGTCAACAGATACATAAAAGTTCATACAGTTTATACCTCCTTTAATTTTAGGCAATACAGATAACATATGATAAAAAAAATTGGCCGTTTTACACGTATATAAAAATAGTCACAGATGTGTGAATGTAGCCTGACTCTGGTATGAGATCTCTACGAACAGCAAGCTGGGTTTGGAAGTCTGGGATCGTTTTGGTTTATATACTGTACGTTGAGGGCACATTGTATGAACATGGGTAAAAAATTAGCTATGACACCATATTACCTCTTTCAGAATCTGTGTCGTGCCTTATCAAAAAAATTGTCAAGTCAGATAAACTGTGGAACATTGTGGTCACATTCACTAACAAGCTGTACGCTCTGTTAAGGGAATTTGTCCTACAAAAGACATTTTTCATCTAACCAAAGTATAGGCAGTGTCATGCCAGCACCCGCTATCATGCTGGCGCCTGCTTCCGCTGCCGCCACTCCCAGGTGCCCCTCTCAGCCCCCCACTCACCGCTCCACGCGCTGCGATGCTCTCCCAGCCTGTCGTTTTGCCGCCCGGGGGATCCAGCGTGGTGTCTCCTCTCCCTCCTGCTTCCGTCCTGCTCCAGCCCCGTGCATGAGCATTAGGTCGCGGGCACGCGCTCCTCTCTCTGCTTAACCCTCTCTGCACCTTCCCAGAGGAGTGAGCGCTCCAATCAGGCACCAGCACAGGGTATATCAGGCGGCTCCTCCATCATGGAGGCGACTGATTACAGTGTGCATATTGTACGCTAATCTGGCCCATCCTGACTACCTGCTCCGTCCTGACTACCTGTTCCATCCTGACTACCTGTTCCGCTCCTGACTATCTGTCCCGTCCGGTCTACCCGCCCGGTCCTGACCTCAGTTCCTTTCCATTTCCTGAGTCCTTGTCTCCGCCTAGGTCACCCGTCTTGGTGGCCTCATCTTCCCAGCCCCGGTCGGGCTCTCTCATTCCCTCTTGAGCCGCCCCTCTTGGTACCAGCTGTTGCGGTAATTGACTTCCTCGGGTCTGCTCCTAACGATCCCTGTATAGGGGTCGGCACCACCTGGTCCGCTCACTCCTGGGAGCTTCAATGCCGTGACCCAGAGGGTCCACTCTTGCAGCACGTCATTCCCTAGACGTCACAGGCAGTATGATCATTAGGGGCTCAACTGCTACAACATTCATCGTTCATTGTGTGAACTGAACAGCCATGATCGCTGCTCCATTCATAGTATTGGTGGTCATACTTGTGAACTTGTGTTGTTTTCAGACACTTTTAGAAGTAGATAAAGGTCAGAAAACTTTAAATATCAATTCAGAAGGCTTAACCACTGAAAAGAGTGGTGCAACAGACCAAAACTCCAATTTTTTTCATTGTATTTACACCATGACTTTTACTTATTGTCTATATATTGCACTTCAGAGCTGTGGTGTCTATCTGGTGGGTACTAAACTTCCGAGTGTTCTTCAAAAACAGATGTAGAACAACAAGTCCCACATCACTGCTCCATAATATAAAAAGCACTGTTGTCATTTATATTCAAATAATATCTAATGACTTTGTTCATGATGATCAGTTCAACACAAAAAATTGCTGTCCACTAGATCAGCGTAGGGTATACAACCATTAATTACAATTTGCCTAAGGCAAAAAAAAAACATCTAAGGACTATAAACATTAACTTTTAATTAACTATTTAAAAGGAATGAATTATTTAAAAAACCCTACAGAGGTCAGTGTGTGTAAAGAGCAGATCAGGAATATCCTATGTCTTACTGATCATAATCATAACACTTATCTCCTTACTCCAAATAATTGCCCTGTTTATAGGGATTTCTTGGTGTTTCTGCTACCTTATTCCCTTCAAATTAACCATACACATCTGACCAATGTTGATTAAAAAGTTCCCTAAAGACTCCCCAACATGTTTCACCAGACACCTGCCTAATCAGGGGATCATCTATGATTGTATGCGTTGAAGTTCTTGTTTGTCATGTGTGGCCAAACTTGTGTCCTGATGTTGACTTGGTTATTTTAACATGACCCCAATCCTGATGACCATATAGAAGTCAATGGGTGCACCATTTTTTGAATTCCAAATTGTGCATGGGAAAAGGAGAAAATGATAGTTTTGAAATAATCTTAAATAATAAACACTGTAGGCGGTGATGAGTAGAGTACTGAAGCACAGACTTGCATTGATCTGTTACTGTACTTGTTCTTAAATATATTTCCTAGTTAACATGCCTTGGATTCTCCCCTGCTTTAATTAACCAGCAGAGGATAAGAAGGCATCCGCAGGCTCATGGATATAGTCTCCTTCTTAGATTAAAACTACCAGCCTCCATCTATCTGCTTTCCGTTGTCTGGTTACAAAAAAATATTATGTACCCCACGCCATGTTTTTTTTTTTGTTAATTTACAAAATAATAGATGTATGATACTTTGACATATATACTAAAGAGAAGTAATTATCCAAATTTTGTAATGCTATCACAAATATTTGTTTATGTATATTTATTATATTTTAGTTTTTGTATTTTAGGTTTCTTGGCACTGGAATCTCCTATGCTGCAATACACTTAGATTTTCTTCCTGGAACAACAACAACAACTTTAAATATTGTAAAACTAGGGATGGGCGAATCCTGAAATACTCGGAATCGCTAGACTGTAACGAGTCCGAGTCGGACTTGCGAGTCTAGCAAGTCCAATGTTAATGAATGGGGATGCGAGTATTGCAGCGATTCCTGTGCTGGGGAGAGAGAGAGAGATATTACTACAAGCAATTCTAGTTTCTTAGCGATTTTGTGTCCCCCTGCTGACACAAAATCGCTAAGAAACTAGAATTGCTTGTATTAAACTCTGGAAAAAAAAAAAAATAGGAGTCTTAGCGATTTTGTGTCCCCCTGCTGACTAGTGTTGAGCTTTCCGATTGGCTGCCGAAATGACGTCATCATGATGCGCTGTCTGTGCGCATCATGATGCGCCGTCAGTTCGGGCCTTCGAGGGGGCTGTGCCGACTGTCTGGGGGTCTGTGCCGGCCTGCCGGTGGTCTGTGCAGGCTCCGGTGGTCTGTGCCGGCCTGCCGGGGGGCTGTGCCGGCCTGCCGGGGGGCTGTGCAGTCTTCGGTGGTCTGTGCAGGCTCCGGTGGTCTGTGCCGGCCTGCCGGGGGTCTGTGCAGGCTCCGGTGGTCTGTGCCAGCCTGCCGGGGGGCTGTGCAGGCTCCGTGGGGCTGTGCCGTCCTGCCGGTGGGCTGTGCAGGCATCGTCCGATGGGACTACAAGTCCCATCGGGCGATGCCTGCTACCATGACAGTGATTGACACATTAGCCAATGATGGGACAGTAGTAGTCCGGCTAATGTGTTGAATTTAAAAAAAAATAAAAAATGACATGCTACATACATGCTACATACATACAACATGCATACTACATATATACTACATGCAACATACATACTACATATATACTACATGTAACATACATACTACATATATACTACATGCAACATACATACTACATACATGCTACATACTGCATACATACTACATGCATGCAACATACAACATATATACTATATGCATGCAACATGCATACTACATATATACTATATATACTACATGTAACATACATACTACATATATACTACATGCTACATACATGCAACATACATGCTGCATACTACATGCATACTACATACATACTACATACAACATATATACTACATATACTACATGTAACATACATACACTCTACATGCTACATACATGCAACATACTACATACATGCTACATACATGCAACATACATACTACATACATGCTACATACATACAACATATATACTACATATATACTATATATACTACATGCTACATACATACACACTACATGCTACATACATGCAACATACATACTACATACATACTACATACATACTACATACTATATGCATACTACATACATACTACATATATACTATACAGTGGGGCAAAAAAGTATTTAGTCAGTCAGCAATAGTGCAAGTTCCACCACTTAAAAAGATGAGAGGCGTCTGTAATTTACATCATAGGTAGACCTCAACTATGGGAGACAAACTGAGAAAAAAAAATCCAGAAAATCACATTGTCTGTTTTTTTTTCATTTTATTTGCATATTATGGTGGAAAATAAGTATTTGGTCAGAAACAAGCAATCAAGATTTCTGGCTCTCACAGACCTGTAACTTCTTCTTTAAGAGTCTCCTCTTTCCTCCACTCATTACCTGTAGTAATGGCACCTGTTTAAACTTGTTATCAGTATAAAAAGACACCTGTGCACACCCTCAAACAGTCTGACTCCAAACTCCACTATGGTGAAGACCAAAGAGCTGTCAAAGGACACCAGAAACAAAATTGTAGCCCTGCACCAGGCTGGGAAGACTGAATCTGCAATAGCCAACCAGCTTGGAGTGAAGAAATCAACTGTGGGAGCAATAATTAGAAAATGGAAGACATACAAGACCACTGATAATCTCCCTCGATCTGGTGCTCCACGCAAAATCCCACCCCGTGGGGTCAGAATGATCACAAGAACGGTGAGCAAAAATCCCAGAACCACGCGGGGGGACCTAGTGAATGAACTGCAAAGAGCTGGGACCAATGTAACAAGGCCTACCATAAGTAACACACTACGCCACCATGGACTCAGATCCTGCAGTGCCAGACGTGTCCCACTGCTTAAGCCTGTACATGTCCGGGCCCATCTGAAGTTTGCTAGAGAGCATTTGGATGATCCAGAGGAGTTTTGGGAGAATGTCCTATGGTCTGATGAAACCAAACTGGAACTGTTTGGTAGAAACACAACTTGTCGTGTTTGGAGGAAAAAGAATACTGAGTTGCATCCATCAAACACCATACCTACTGTAAAGCATGGTGGTGGAAACATCATGCTTTGGGGCTGTTTCTCTGCAAAGGGGCCAGGACGACTGATCCGGGTACATGAAAGAATGAATGGGGCCATGTATCGTGAGATTTTGAGTGCAAACCTCCTTCCATCAGCAAGGGCATTGATGATGAAACGTGGCTGGGTCTTTCAACATGACAATGATCCAAAGCACACCGCCAGTGAGACTAGGGACTTTTTTTTTACAGTGGTGGAGGAATACAGTGCGGAAGGATACCTACCTTCCGTCATTGTATTCCTGGAGCTGGTAGAGAACGGTAGCATCAGCTGATGCTGCTGTTCTCCACGCAAGATCGACATGGGACCCTCGTGGACTTCTGCGGATCGGGGTAAGTATATTGGTGTTTTTTTATTTTGATATTTAACCCTCAGGTGACAATGGCTTCGGGGATCAAAGTGACAAGTGACGGTAAGTATGTACTCTATGTTATATGTACTGTATGTCTATATGTATGTATTGTATGTAGTATATATGTATGTTGCATGCATGTAGTATATATGCAGTATATATGTAGTATGCATGTTGCATGCATGTAGTGTATGTATGTAGTATGCATGTAGCATGTATGTAGTATGTATGTTGCATGTAGTATATATGTAGTATGTATGTTGCATGTAGTATATATGTAGTATGTATGTTACATGTAGTATATATAGTATATATGTAGTATATATGTTGTATGTATGTAGTATGTATGTAGTATGCATGTAGTATGTAGCATGTATGTTGCATGTATGTAGCATGTAGTATATATGTTACATGTAGTATATGTAGTATGTATGTAGTATGCATGTAGTATGTATGTTGCATGTAGTATATATGTAGTATGCATGTTGTATGTATGTAGCATGTATGTAGCATGTAATTTTTTTTTTTTTTTTTACATTCAACACATTAGCCGGATGATGGGACTACTACTGTCCCATCATTGGCTAATGTGTCAATCACTGTCATGGTAGCAGGCATCGCCCGATGGGACTTGTAGTCCCATCGGACGATGCCTGCACAGACCACCGGAGCCTGCACAGCCCACCGGCAGGCCGGCACAGCCCCCCGGAGCCTGCACAGCCCCCCGGCAGGCCGGCACAGCCCCCCGGCAGGCCGGCACAGACCACCGGCAGGCCGGCACAGCCCCCCGGCAGGCCGGCACAGACCACCAGCAGGCCGGCACAGCCCCCCGGCAGGCCGGCACAGACCACCGGAGCCTGCATAGACCACCGGCAGGCCGGCACAGCCCCCCGGCAGGCCGGCACAGACCACCGGAGCCTGCACAGACCACCGGCAGGCCGGCACAGACCACCGGCAGGCCGGTACAGACCCCCGGACAGTCGGCACAGTCCCCCGAAGGCCCGAACTGACGGCGCATCATGATGCGCACAGACAGCGCATCATGATGACGTCATTTCGGCAGCCAATCGGAAAGCTCAACACTAGTCAGCAGGGGGACACAAAATCGCTAAGGCTTCTATTTTTTTTTTTCAGAGTTTAATACAAGCAATCTAGTTTCTTAGCGATTTTGTGTCAGCAGGGGGACACAAAATCGCTAATAAACTAGGATTGCTTGAATTAAACTCTGAAAAAACTAGGATTGCCATTGATTTGTATTGGACTCGTTACTGTGCGAGTAATCGCTTGGAAACTCGCAGAGTACCGACTCCTGCGAGTCCCCTACTACTCGCAGAGTAACGAGTTCTAACGAGTAGATTCGCCCATCCCTATGTAAAACATGCTTGTATTAAAATATGGGACCATCTTCAGAACAAAGTAATCACTGAGCCAACCCCTGAAGACTGGGAGCGTATTTCAAGGCGGATGTTTACTAGGTGTCAGTTTCCAAATTGTTTGAGCACTTTGGATGGCAAACACATCCGTGTCAAGAAGCTGCCGAACTCAGAGTCCCAATACTACAATTAGAAACAATTTTTTTTCTGTAGTGCTATTGGCATTGGTTGACAGCAATTAGCAGTTGCTAATTGTTGATATTCGGGCCTATGGAAGAACTGGAGATTCTAGAGTCTTCAATTCTTCCTTAACGGGTAGGTGGCTTAGGAATAATAAAATGGGTGTGCCACCCCCAAGGATCCTCCTTGGCTTAAGTGGCGAACTGGTACCGTATGTAATCATAGTTGATGATGCATTTCAGCTCACGTGCCATTTGATGAGGCCTTATCCTTGGCGTGGTCTTGACTGATGACTTGATATTGGTTGAATGCACCTTTGTCATTTTCACCATTAAATGAAGGGTATTGCTTACTGCCCTCCAATTAAGCAAGCAAAATGTCATTGGTGCCATTAAGGTCTGTCTAATAATACACAATTTTACCCGTATCCACTATTCGCCTGTGTCTGTGGATGCTAAGGGAGGATTGACCAACAATCCTGGTTCAGTTGCCCAGGTTTCGCCAGACGCTGGGATCTTTCAGGACTCAGTGTCCGTGAAGTTCTTGCAGATTATTTTCTTACACCTGAGGGGTCCACGCCATGACAAGATAACTTAGTGGTGTGATGTTCGCACTGTTATGCATTTTTGTTATGTTTCTTAAAAGACACAAAATGTGTGAAAACAAATGCGTACATTTTTGTTTGAAAACCTATGCAAAATTAAAATGCAAACTCAAATCTCATCATCAACGATAATTCTCTTTATGATTTGCAATATAATAACCAAAATAAAGCCTTAAGTCAGGCAAAATGGTAGGCAAAAAAATTTACCTACAATTACAACTACAAATTAAAAATACAAGTTAAAAAATGAGAGAAGGTGATGGGGAGGGTTAGGGAGGAGTAGCAGCTGTGTTACGTTGGGTAGATCAATGAGGGGTGACAACATTTGATAATAAAGGTGGCGATGGGTTGTTAGGAGGTTGGTATGGGTATTGTTGTGTGGGTCCAAAGGTAACAGGTCCAGTAGGTTCATAGCCAGGATCCCGATGTGTTTCCCAGGAGCATCTGTGCCAGCAATGGGCAACATTGTAGGTATGGCTGGGAGGTACATCCTTCTAGTTGGCGTCAAAACTGTGGCTGTTCGTATTGTGCAGCATGGTAAGCATGTAGCACATAAGGGGTTGCTGGTGGTTCTGATGCTGCAGGTGGTCCTGTGGCTGCAGGATGTCCTGAGGCTGCTGGTTTTAGGGCCTGTGCAGACATAAGGCTGGCTGGTGGCTGTATGCCCATTTCTGTTGGCTGATTTCTATGTACTGAAATAAATCTTGGGGGTTACTAGGTGGAATAGCAGCATCAATGAGGTGTAGAAATGCTGCTTTGGTTTGCATTCATATTTCAGAGGGAATTTGGCCAGATGTTGGGTCAGACTACTAAAAAAAGGCCTTCTCGCCATCATCACTTACAGTGCGAGATATGTAGTTGATCACTCGATTGTCTATCTCGCGCCGTGTGAAGTTGGTGATGGCCTCCCTAATTCTTCTAAGTCTGTAGGGTATTGGTGCTGCTTGTGAGTATGTGTCAAGTGGCAGGGTGGTCTACTACTCTGGCCCCGCTTCTCTTGTATACCGTCCATTTTTTTTTGTCGCAACCATTGACTTGCATTAGCGAGTTTATACGCGGCCACAAGCAGCATGCTGCAATTTTTTTTCTCCATCCTATCCAAGCTGAAAAAAAAGTTGAAACTGGACATATAATCATTCAATAACATTAATCAGTGCAATCCGTCCATTTTAAACACAGATGAGTATAAGCCCTAATCAGCAGAGACTTAGAGCAAAGAAAATCGAAATACCTTGCTCCTTACAAATGAGTCTTTAGTCTTTTTTACATGCAGTGACGTAATAGGTTGCTGTGAAGCTCTTCCATTCTTTTTTCCATTCCACTAATCTTGATGAATCTTCTGTCTCATTTAGCTAGAGTTGACAATAATTCACTTTAATGTACAAGAAATGACAGTTTGTAGTATGTTTCCAAGGAGAACTTCCCCAGTAAATGGAGAGCACATGTCTGAAATATGGAACACCAGAGATTCCAAGTGTCACCATACAAGCTCTGCATGGCCGCACTTGTGGGAAATTACTATGGGCCCTTCAGCGTAATGACCCTCACAAACTGCCTCCTCTGCACATATTGGTATCTAATTAATGAGAATTTGTTATATGTTGTGCATATTAATGTGGACTGACAGGAGGATATTGTCTTACCCTGGGGACAATGCGTCCTTTTCTGTGCAGTGGGACCCATCATTTGCTCCACTTTTCTAGGAATGTTGACCCTTACTGGAAAATTCTTAGGCTAGAGAGGAACATGTATACTTTTTTTTTTAAAATATTATTAATATTATTATTCTTTTGTTTTTGCTTTTGATCTTAAAGTCATTTTACAGCTCCCAAAATACTGTTTAGGTGTATAAAAATCATGAGATGAACATCCTAATACATATCTGTTCTAACCCAGACTGTTGGTGACAAAATGGAAGGGGGCTGGCACCGAGGCTAAGTAGAATAGCTAACCTCGTCCCAGGAATGACAGAGATTGAGGCTTTCTTAGGTTTTAAAGTGAGCCAGACTTCTAGGCCTTTATATCACATCACTGACCCAGCATGAGTCAGAACGAACATGGAAGTGACATTTTTTCCATACATAAACAATAAACAAGTGACAGCCCTTTTACATCTTAAATAGTGAGTCCTCTGTGCAATCTACATGATGTGATAATAAAGTAAGAGCCAATTTAAGGTCACAGTAGTCATAAATATTTCTCTGATGTATTGTCAGATATGCTTATGTATTTCTGCTTAACGTTCCCAGCAGTTATCTTCCATTTGCAGCATACTCTGCAATTGCTGAGTCGTACATAGTGCTGTATTGGAGATTAGATAAATCGCGCAACAAAATAAAGGTTTATTTTCAGATTTATAGCAGCCACCCAGATGATCTTTCGGTCTCTATATTTTTTTTCATTTTTTTAAAAAGGGAAATCCATGAAATCAATAAAAGTTATAGAGGTTCAATATACTATACATTGTTTTCATTATGCTCGATCATTTGTTTCCCTAAATCCCGGCAGTGGCCTCCTATGATAGCGATGCACAAGTGTAGCCATCAACTGAATATGTATTTGACCAACATCTTTTTTTGAGTGTATAAATTAGCTTTAGTCTGTCAGATGGCAGCAGCGTCTTCCCAGATGACTGGCAAAACAATCTGCGACCTCGACCGGGCCTTAGCAGGATTAGGACTCACCGATGCCAGCCGGGTTCTCAGCTAAAGGGCTCATTCCCACTTGCGATGAAATCGGACGAATGCAATACGATGAAAAATCAGATTGAAATTGGGCCAATGTTATTCTATAATTGTGTGTTCATCTGCGGTTTTTTTTTCCAGCTAAGATCGGATCACGATCGGACTGGAAGAAAAGTTGCAGAATGCTGCGATTTGTAATCAGAGATCACATCCCGCAATAGAAGTCAATGAGTGCGAGAAAAAAAAAACCCACAGCACTTGGACCATGCGAGTGCTGTCTGATTTTTACACACCGATTGCATTTGAAAAGTAAAAATCACACTGACAGGTTAGAATAGAATAGATAGAATATTTATAGATATACAATGTCAGTGACACACATATATATATATATATATATATATATATATATATATATATATATATATGTATTTATATTGCATAGATAGATACAAGAAAAGCCGGCAATTTATCTGCCGGGTTCTGGAAAATCACTGCAGGAGCCGACAGGATAGAAGAAATGGATTACATACAGTAAATACAAATAGAATAGATAAATATATAGATGTCTGTGACAAATACAATTAGTGCAGTGTGTGTGCAAATTACTGTACATACATGTATTTAATTAGTAAAAGATTATTTTTCAAAAAACAATGGTGTGGGTTCCTGTGCAATTTTCGTAACCAGCAGAGGGAAAGCCAATGGCTGGGGGCCCATGTAGCCATGTAGCCTGGGAAGGAGGCAATACCCATGGAGCTTCCCAGGCTATTAACCTCTTTACCCCCATGGGTGGTTTTTATGTTAATGACCGGGCCAATTTTTACAATTCTGACCACTGTCCCTTTATGAGGTAAATAACTCAGGAACGCTTCTGACATTGTCTTCTCGTGACATATTGTACTTCACATTAGTGGTAAAATTTCATTCATATAACTTGCGTTTATTTGGGGAAAAAACTGAAATTTTGAAAATTTTGCAACTTTGAATATTTATGCCCTTAAATCACAGAGATATGGCACACAAAAAGCTTAATAAGTAACATTTCCCACTTATTTACTTTACATCAGCAAAATTTTTTTTTATTAGGAAGTTTAAAGGGGTTAAAAGTTGACCAGCGATTTCTCATTTTTACAACACCATTTTTTTTTAGGGACCACATCACATTTGAAGTCACTTTGAGGGGTCTATATGGGCAGCACGGTAGCTCAGTGGATAGCACTGCAGCCTTGCAGCACTGGAGTCCTGGGTTCGTATGCCACCGAGGACAACATCTGCAAGGAGTTTGTATTTTCTCCCCATGTTTGCGTGGGTTACCTCCGGGTTCTCCGGTTTCCTCCCACATTCCAAAGACATACTAATAGGGAATTTAGATTCTGAGCCCAATTAGGGACAGTGATGATAATGTGTGCAAAACTGTAAAGCGCTGCGGAATATGTTAGCGCTATATGAAAAATAAAGATTATTATATGATAGAAAATACCCAAAAGTGACACCAATATAAAAACTGCACCCCTGAAGGTGCTCAAAACCACATTCAAGAAGTTTATTAACACTTCAGGTGCTTCACAGGAATTTTTTGAATGTTTAAAAAAAAATGAACATTTAACTTTTTATCACAAAAAAATTACTTCAGGTCCAATTTTTTTTATTTTACCAAGGGTAACAGGAGAAATTGGACTGCAAAAGTTATTGTGCGGTTTGTCCTGCGTACGCTGATACCTGATATGTGGGGGGGAAACACTGTTTCGGTGCACGGCAGAGCTTGGAAGGGAAGGAGTGACGTTTGACTTTTGCAAAGGAAAATTGGCTGGAATTGAGATCGGATGCCATGTCATGTTTGGAGAGTCCCTGATGTGCCTAAACAGTGGAAACCCCCCACAAGTGACCCCATTTTGGAAACTAGACCCCCAAGGAACTTATCTAGCTATGTGGTGAGAACTTTGAATCCCCAAGGGCTTCACGGAAGTTTATAACATACAGCCATACAATTAAAAAATCATATTTTTTCCACAAAAAGGATCTTTTCACCCCCAATTTTTATTTTCCAAAGGGAAACAGGACCCCAGAAATTATTATGCAATTTGTCCTGAGTACGCTGATACCCCATATGTGGGGGTAAACCACTGTTTGAGCGCATGACAGTGCTCGGAAGGGAATGAGTGCAGTTTGACTTTTTCAACACAGAATTGGCTTAATGCCATATCGCATTTGGAGAGCCCCTGATGTGCCTAAACAGTGGAAACCCTCCACAAATGACACTCTTTTGGAAACTAGACCCCTCAAGGAACTTATCTAGATGTGTAGTGAGAACTTTGAACCGCAAAGGGCTTCACATAAGTTTATAACGTACAGCCGTAAAATTAAAAAAATCATATTTTTTCCACAAAAATGATCTTTTCACCCCCAATTTTTATTTTCCCAAGGGAAACAGGATGCCAACAGTTATTGTGCAATTTGTCCTGAGCATGCTAATACCCCATATGTGGGGGTAAACCACTGTTTGGGCACATGGCAGAGCTTGGAAGGGAAGGAGCTCCATTTGATGCAAAATTGGCTGGAATTGAGATCGGGCACCATGTCGCGTTTGGAAAGCCCCTCATGTGCCTGAACAGTGGAAACCCCCCACAAATGACACCATTTTGGAAACTAGACCCCCTAAGGAACTTATCTAGATGTGTGGTGAGCACTTTGAACCCCCAAGGGCTTCACAGAAGTTTATAATGCCCGGGCATGAAAATAAAAAAATCGTATTTTTTCCACAAACATGATCATTTAGTCCCCAATTTTTTTATTTTCCCAAGGGTAACAGGAGAAATTGAACCCCAAAAGTTGTTGTCCAATTTGTCCTGAGTATGCTGATACCATATATGTGGGAGAAAACTACTGTATGGGCACACGTCGGGGCTCGGAAGGGAAGTAGTGACGTTTTGGAATGCAGACTTTGATTGAATGGTCTGCGGGTGTCATGTCACGTTTGAAGAGCCCCTAATGTACCTAAACAGTAGAAACCCCCCACAAGTGACCACATTTTGGAAACTAGACCCCCTAAGGAACTTATCTAGATGTGTGGTGAGCACTTTGAACCCCCAAGGGCTTCACAGAAGTTTATAATGCCCGGGCATGAAAATAAAAAAATCGTATTTTTTCCACAAACATGATCATTTAGTCCCCAATTTTTTTATTTTCCCAAGGGTACCAGGAGAAAATGGACCCCAAAAGTTGTTGTCCAATTTGTCCTGAGTACACCGATACCCCATATGTGGGAGAAAACTACTGTATGGGCACGCGTCGGGGCTCGGAAGGGAAGTAGTGACGTTTTGGAATGCAGACTTTGATGGAATGGTCTGCGGGTGTCATGTTGCCTTTGGAGAGCTCCTGATGTACCTAAACAGTGGAAACCCCCAACACATGACACCATTTTGGAAACTAGACCCCCCAAGGAACTTATCTAGATGTGTGGTGAGCACTTTGAGCCCCAAAGTGCTTCGCAAAAGTTTATAACGCCCGGGCGTGAAAATAAAATCATTTTTTTCCACAAAAATGATATTTTTGCCCCCAATTTTTAATTTTCCTAAGGGTAACAGGAGAAATTGGACCCCAAAAGTTGTTTTGCAATTTGTCCTGAGTAAGCTGATACCCTATATGTAGGGGTAAAACACTGTTTGGGCACATGGCAGAGCTTGGAAGGGAAGGAGCACCATTTGACTTTTTCAACACAGAATTGGCTGGAATTGAGATCAGACGCCATGCTGCAATTGGAGAGTACCTGATGTGCCCAAACAGTGGAAACCCCCCAATTATAACTCCAACCCTAACCCCAACACACCCCTAACCCTAATCTCAGCCCTACCTCTAGCCCTAACCCTAGCCCTAACCCTAGCCCTAATGGGAAAATGGAAATAAATACATTTTCTTTTAATTGTATTATTTTTCCCTAACTAAGGGGGTGATAAAGGGGGGGTTGATTTACTTTTTATGGCGGTTTTTATTTTTGGCAGCTGTCACACGCTAGAAGACGCTTTTTATTGTAAAAATAGCTTTTGCATCACCACATATTGAGAGCTATAATTTTTCCATATTTGGACCCACCGAGTTATGTGAGGTCTTATTTTTTGCGGGATGAGCTGATGCTTTTATTGGTACCATTTTCGGGCACGTGACATTTTTTGATTGCTTTTTATTCCGATTTTTGGGACGCAGAATGAACCAAAACCAGCGTTTCATGAATTTCTTTTGGGGGGTGCGTATACACTGTTCAGCCTGCAGTAAAATTGATAAAGCGGTTTTATTCTTCGGGTCAGTACGGTTACAGCGATACCTCAATTATGTCGTTTTTTTATGTTTTTGCGCTTTAATACAATGAAAACAATTTTATATAAAAAATTATTTTTGCATCGCTATATTCTGCGAACAATAACTTTATTTTTTTGCTGATGATGCTGTGTTGTGGCTCGTTTTTTGCGGGACAAGATGACGTTTTCAGTGGTACCATGGATATTTATATGCGTCTTTTTGATCGCACGTTATTGCACTTTTTGTTCGGCGGTATGATAATAAATCATTATTTTTTGCTTCGCTTTTTATTTTTATTTTTTAAGGGGTTCGCTAAAGGGGTTAACTAATGGGACACTTTTATAGGGCAGGTCGTTACGGACGTGACAATACCAAATATGTGAACTTTTATTGTTTTGGTTTTTTTTTACTTCCAAAAAATGAATTTATTAGGTAATTTTTTTTTTTTTTAATTTCTTTAGCGATTTTTTTTAAAATTATTTTTACACTTTTTTTTCTTTTTTTAACTTTATTACATTGTCCCAGGTGGGACATCACTGTCCTGTGACAGATCGATGATCTGTCACATCACAGATCACTGTTACAGATCAGCAATCTGTCACAGGCACTACACAGGCTTCCTCCTTGCCTGCGCTTTGCAGGCATGAGGAAGCCAGCTCCCTGCAGGCCCCCGAAGGTCCCCGTCACCATCTTGGATTCGGGGACCTGCAGGGATGGAGCCCCCCGCAGCAGCGCTGCACATTGCGCTGCCGTGGGCGGCTCAGGGAAGCACGGAGGGAGCCCCCTCCCTGCCGATGCTTCCCTTTAACCCCTGGTACACCGTGATCGTATTTGATCGCAGTATGCAAGGGGTTAACGTGTCGGGGGCAGTCCGTGACCACCCCTGACACATTGTGCCAGGTGTCAGCTGTGATAATCAGCTGACACCCAGCCGCTGTGATGTACTATCCCATCCCTGGGAATTAAGTCCCAGGGCACATGGACGGGATAGTACGTCACATGGCAGTAAGGGGTTAACTTAATACTTTGTTGCGCCACCTTTTGCTGCGATTACAGCTGAAAGTCGCTTGGGGTATGTCTCTATCAGTTTTATACATTGAGAGACTGAAATTCTTGCCCATTCTTCCTTGGCAAAGAGCTCGAGCTCAGTGAGGTTTGATGGAGATCGTTTGTGAACAGCAGTTTTCAGCTCTTTCCACAGATTCTCGATTGGATTCAGGTCTGGACTTTGACTTGACCATTCTAACACCTGGATATGTTTATTTGTGAACCATTCCATTGTAGATTTTGCTTTATGTTTGGGATCATGGTCTTGTTGGAAGACAAATCTCTGTCCCAGTCTCAGGTCTTTTGCAGACTCCAACAGGTTTTCTTCAAGAATGGTCCTGTATTTGGCTCCATCCATCTTCCCATCAATTTTAACCATCTTCCCTGTCCCTGCTGAAGAAAAGCAGGCTCAAACCATGATGCTGCCACCACCATGTTTGACAGCGGGGATGGTGTGTTCAGGGTGATGAGCTGTGTTGCCTCTATGCCAAGCATATCGTTTGGCATTGTTGCCAAAAAGTTTGATTTTGGTTTCATCTGACCAGAGCACCTTCTTCCACATGTTTGGTGTGTCTCCCAGGTGGCTTGTTGCAAACTTTAACTTTAATCAACACTTTTTATGGATATCTTTGAGAAATGGCTTTCTTCTTGCCACTCTTCCATAAAGGCAAGATTTGTACAGTGTACGACTGATTGTTGTCCTATGGACAGACTGTCTCGCCTCAGCTGTAGGTCTCTGCAGTTCATCCAGAGTGATCATGGGCCTCTTGGCTGCATCTCTGATCAGTCTTCTCCTTGTTTGAGATAAAAGTTTAGAGAGACGGCCGAGTCTTGGTAGATTTGCAGTGGTATGATACTCCTTCCATTTCAATATGATCGCTTGCACAGTGCTCCTTGGGATGTTTAAAGTTTTGGAAATCATATTGTATCCAATTTCGGCTTTAAACGTCTTAAAAACAGTATCACGGACCTGCCTGTTGTGTTCCTTGGTCTTCATGATGCTCTCTGTGCATCAAACAGAACCCTGAGACTATCACAGAGCAGGTGCATTTATACGGAGACTTGATTACACACAGGTGGATTATATTTATCATAATTAGTCATTTAGGACAACATTGGATCATTTAGAGATCTACAATGAACTTCTGGAGTGAGTTTGCTGCACTAAAAGTAAAGGGCTGAATAATACTGCATGCCCCACGTTTCAGTTTTTGAATTTCCACAAAAATTTAAAATAACCAATAAATTTCATTCAACTTCACAACTCTGTCCAACTTGTTGTTGATTCTTCACCAAAAATTTACATTTGGTATCTTTATTTTTGAAGCATGATATGTGGGAAAAGGTTGAAAAGTTCCAGGGGGCTGAATACTTTCGCAAGGCACTGTATATATGTGTATATATATATATATATATATATAATATATACACTTTATACAGAACAATATAAAAGTATGCAGTCAAGAGTGTAGCACTAGGATAGCGTATAGATAGGTTGCAATTACTGTGTTATGTAGCATGTAACCACAGGGAGGCGCTGATGGATCACAGGTCCAAATCTTAGTTACATGGTTTTCCTGGCTGCGTCTGCTAACGGATCCTCCCGCCAGTAGAAAAACTAAGCTTAAAATGAGCAGTTGTCTCTTATCTCCTAGGCTCTTCCCTCCCACACTCTGTGCCCACCGCTGGGCTTGTGCAGACTCTCTCCTCCCATCTCTGAGAGTATGATAACCAGGCAGAACCATGCATGGCCCATAACTTCCGCCCGTAGCTCCAAATGGGTCAGCGGCGTCACCACTGGGTTCCGCTGGATTTTATCTGTGCAGGGAGACCAAATATGCCTACCGTATGTAATACATGGTAGATACGCTTCATATCATAATGCAGAGTGCTACAAGTGACTGCCGGGCACAGGCATGTAGGGGAGGGAATGCCAATTCCGATTATGTGCTTGGCTAGTCTAAGAGATTTTGCATTCTGCTATTATAGGTCATTTTCCAGATTCAATACCTCAGAGCTTGGCTGTGACCTGTGGTGCATGAGCTAGACAAAGGAATCCAGCTTGGCTGAAGCTGCACTAGAACTCACACCCTTGTGCTAATTGCTAGTCACCAAGCTTCAAAAAGCTTGGTCCGGGAGTTTTAATTAAAGAAAAACATTGATCCTGGGGAATGCCAAGGGTGGGAGACACATTCCAGGAGTGGAGTGGGATGTTTTGAACCTATAATCCAAAATGGAATCTCCCTCTTCCCTCACAGGGGTGCATTATATTGTGTGGAGGACCATGGGGATGCACTTTATTGTATGGAGGACCATGGGAAGTGCATTATATTGTATGGAGGACCATGGGAGTGCATTATATTGTGTGGAGGACCATGGGGAGTGCATTATATTGTATGGAGGGCCATGGGCAGTGAATTACATTGTATGGAGGCCCTGGGGGGTGCATTATATCATGTGGAGTCTCATGGTGGTGCATTGTATTGTATGGAGGCCCATGAGGTGTGCATTATATTGTATGGAGGACCACAGGGAATGCATTATATTGTATGGAGGACCATGGTCGGTGCATTATATTGTATTGAGGACCATAGGGAGTGCATTATATAGTATGGAAGATCAAAATTTTTTCCCTGATGTGCAAAGGAAAGATTTTTTTTTATTTTCTGAAAAAAGTGGGTTACACTTTAATCTGGTAGAAAAATAAAAGAAACTTATTTTACCATATTTCTGGAGTCTGACGTTTCTTCACAAGTTGACAGCGTGGATATGGACCACAAGCTTTCCATGTCTTATTTGCTCTTTTGGTGAAATTATCCATGGATCTGCAGCAGCCTTTCAACCCTGGATCTGTCAGTATATATCAATACATTTTCTGATATTTATCAACAACAAAGGAAATCTGTCATTTTTAACTTTAGGCCTTTTGGAGATCATTTAATCTTCAACCTATCTGTTCACAATAACAGTAATTTTGACCAGAGTGCCCAAAGTTTTACATGCCATGGTATGTGTAGCACCATTCCTTATTATATAGTGTACTTTCGTTATGTATAGTTCGTCCCTTATTATAGTTTCCCCTCTTATGCATAGAACTGTCACTTATTACATAGCATCCTCTCTTGTTATGCACAGCAGTGTTTCTACAGGGTCGGCATTATACATAACAAAAGAGGATGATATGTAATATAGCTTCCACTTTTGTTATATATAGTACCGACACATCCTCTTTTGTTATGTATAATGCTGACCCTTATTACATAGTTTTCTCTATTATGTATTGCATGTCTCTTATTACATAGCATCATCTTTTGTTATGAATAGCGCAATCTTTAAGTATGTAGCATCCTCTCTACTTATGTATAGTGCCACCCCACATTAGTGTCATCTCTTGTTATGTACAGCACCAACCTTATTACATAGCATGTTCTCTTATTATTTTTGTCACTCACAGCGCCCTCTTACATATCATTTTCTATTGTTAGATATAACATAGAATGACTGAAGCATTTGACCAGAAGTACTATGAAATACTATGAATAGACATTGGCGATCAGTAAAGCTCAGCTTAACTTGGAAGTCCATGTTACTGTTTGGATTCGGCCCCCGAAACACCGGGTGTTTGTCTCGCTGTCAGACATGCACTGTTCCCACGCTGTCAAATGACTGTTAGGAATGGCGGAACGCACTAAATAATTAGATAATAAAGTGCGTTCGCCGCTCGGGGTCCACCGTGCAGAAGGTGTTATCACTGCTGCTGAGTAATGGCAGACGCGCTATATGGCGGTATAACGCGCATGGATTAAACGCCACCCGATGTTTGCTGAGCGGACTCTGTTAGCTCACAGAGGCGCTATAACATAAACATAAATGCCGAGCCTGTTAGACTCACAGGTCTCAGCTAAATTGCACGCGCGGTATACGGTCACAGGACACGGGCCCAAGGCTGAGGTCGGTGTCCGTCTAGACCTACCGTGCGTGCAGCGTTGCTACCGCGGACGCGGTAAGTGCTGCTGACTGCAGCACAGCGGCAAACACAGCCGCTATACGATAGTGCCGTGAGGTGTGGCACAATCGGACGCTAGTGTAGAGGTGCGGTGTGCACAGTGGCCTAAGACTTGCCACTGACTGGCGCTGACTCTTTCTCTAGTTCCCTATCCACATGCGTAATACCAAAGGGAGGGGAATCTTAATAAGTCAGTCACCAGAATCATACATCCATCACCATTCACATATCTAGCAAGTAAAGTCTATACTAGCGCATGGCCGAGCGGCCATGCGGGCCTTTTATAGCCATGCGCTGCCGGGACCTTCCAGATCTCTGAGATGGACCAATCAGATCTGGAGAAGGACCTGAGCACATGACTCCTGACCTCCAATGGGAGACATCTCGTGAGTATGCTCAGTGGAGCAGAAGAGGGACTTAGCCTGAGGAATGGCTTGATGCAGAGCAGCATGTGAGGCTCTGGATTCCTATTGTGTCGCTGCAGGAATCCGACGCCTAACATTACCCCCCCTCCTAGGGCCCCCTCCCTCCTGAGCCTTCCAACCCACCAAATAAAGTTTTTTGCCACGTACCACCTTGTGTCCCACAGAGGCATAGGCCTCAGGCTCATCCGAAGACAATATCCTCACAGAAAAGTGCCCACACATTGTTGAATCCCCAAGAAGGGTGATGTACCACAACGAATGCTATTATCACCTTGTGGCAACCTTAATTTCTAATTAAGAATAGGTGCCACACAATGGTACATCTTAAATAAACAAATTTTTATTGTACAAAAATACACAATCGAAACCGGTTAAAAATAAGGTGCCAGACCAAATTGACAGAGATCCATAAGTTATGGAAGTACAACACTACAGCGATAAAGACATAAATGTATGGCATAACATTGGATATATCTTTATTGCATTCCCAGATGGGGAGAGGCACAAAAAGAGCATGAATAATGCAAAATGATGTAGTCCCCTATAACAACTCACAACTACCACCAGGCATATTACTGAAGTTAGTGGGACAATCACGTGTAGCCCCTAAGTGTCCTCCCTATCGGTATCACATGCTTAATGAACAAGCCAGATGTATCTATAGTTGCCATTACTACATACCGCAAGCTGGTGGTGCTTCCTAGGCTTCCCTTATGCCCCGATGTGCGTTTCGCACTGCTTCATCATGGAGGTGTGTCAGAACAGGGGGCCATTATAATAATATCATCTAAAGACAAGTCTGATGCCCTGGCAGATGACTCGGAAAACCGGGACATGTGAACAGGTTTGAGAAGGGACACGTGGAAGGCGTCAGGGATGGCTAAGTCGCCAGGAGCTGAAGTTGGAGCGGGGCGCCGATGTGTGTCGGCGGGCGTCTTCATTCGCATTTTAGAGGTTTGAGTGACATGTGGGGTGCGTCCCAGACTGTCGTGAACCTCCATTGCCCGGTCTGCCACCGGCAAGGGATACAGTAACCCAGCCGGCCTCTGTTTAGAGGAGCTGCTCTGAGCACAAGAGACGCATGCCTGAATGTATTTTTTAGTGTCTTGGGCCCTGTAGTCAGCACTATTTCTAACTCTAAGAGTACGGGCATCATGTTGAAGAGAGTGCAGCAAGAAGGCGCTCATGAGTCTATGGTATGTTAGTGGCAAGTTAAATGTCACAGAGTGACTGACCAGTGTGACACGACCCAACAGCTAGTCGGTCACCAAACGGCACAACGACACAACACCAATGGAATAGGGGAGAGAAAGGCACTGACAATAGGGAATCAGGGACGGTCACCTACTGAGCTCCACCGTGAGCCTGACCCTGTTCTCATCTAACACCCTATGCAGGTCCTTCCCCCTGCTGACGTCAGGATACCAACTCTTCATTTGTCACCTAGATCTGCCCTGGCTATTGCACTGGCCGGCAAGGAGCACTAGCCTCACCTCTGCAGATAAAGCACACAGGGGGAAGTGACAGACACCAAAGGGACAAGGTAACAAAAATACAACACTTAGCTTGTGCACACCGCTGCTTAACTCCACACCACAGATAGTACAGCAACAGGACTCCAAACACCAGATTTGGCTGACACCAGAGAGCTGCTTCTGCAAAGGTTGGTCTCCAAAGAGGAATTGTATCAGCAGCTCGCCAGCGGGGAAAAACTGCATTTAACCCCTGCTGGCCTGAAAGGAAAAAAGTTTTAATGTAAGTGGAACCCGAGCTGCCACAAATCCAAAAATGGATCCTGACAGTAACACTCAAGCTTGTTTCCTCAATCCCCTCCTTCCCACCATGAATAACAGAGAGGGTATCATTATCCTCTTCATCTTCTGACTGTTGTGTGCCCACCATCATATCCACCTTGTCCTACTTGTCCTCCATTTGTTCCTCAGCTACTGCACCTTCACTAAAAGTTTGTCTGGCACCTTAAGCCCCCTCGATCGATGTAAGCCACCCTCCCATGGCACCCACCTGTGCGACAACAGTCCGGTAATTCTTATCCCTTCCGCTTCGTTCTCTGCTTCACCTCTTCCTCTGGGACCACCACCTCAGCCATTTCAAAACTGTGCAGAAGAGTGGAGAGGTCCTTCATCTGTGCCCACTAGGGTGACCGGATCTCATATGGGGGGGAAAAAATGTCAGAATCTTGTTCGTCTGGACCCCACAAAACGATTCCCCTTTCCAGATATTGAGAGCCAAAATTTGAGCTCGATCAAACGACGTTAACCCGTGCCGCTCGTCGCTCAAAGTTTGAAAAAATCCAAATTGAGGTATTTTAAGATTTAGGTATTTTGCATAGTCTGTTAGACTATAAAGAATGTGACAACAACATTGCAGAAATAGCCCTGACCAAATTTTCGAACCATTTGTGGTATTTGAATGCAGAGTTGGTGGGATTATCGTTTTTTGATCCCACCATTACAGACAATGAAAAGTTGTTAATGGCTAATAAATTGCTCAGTAGCACAGATGAACCATCAGAGCACGCTAACCTACATGAGTTGATAATTTTACATAGTTATCTAATCTATTCTAGAGCTTTTGTTAAAGTAGTTTTTGAAACGTCAGAATATAATGCTCGGCATTTGCTTACAACTTGCAGGACATATTGCTTTTGTTCTTCATCTTTTGTCAGAAGGTCGTTAAAGTCGGTTGCTTCCTACCTCTTTTAATTTTTCTTTCCTAACTTTTGGATTTACAACCCTAGCGTGCTCTGATGGTTCATCTGTGCTACTGAGCAATTTATTAGCCATTAACAACTTTTCATTGTCTGTAATGGTGGGATCAAAAAACGATAATCCCACCAACTCTGCATTCAAATACCACAAATGGTTCGAAAATTTGGTCAGGGCTATTTCTGCAATGTTGTTGTCACATTCTTTATAGTCTAACAGACCATGCAAAATACCTAAATCTTAAAATACCTCAATTTGGATTTTTTCAAACTTTGAGTGACGAGCGGCACGGGTTAACGTCGTTTGATCGAGCTCAAATTTTGGCTATCTCAATATCTGGAAAGGGGAATCGTTTTGTGGGGTCCAGACGGACAAAATTCTGACATCGATTTTTTGCGGTCACCCTAGTGCCCACTCCACACACTCCGTGCTTTCTGAGACAGCGCATCTAGGCCAGGATAGTGGCGAAGAAATTGCTGTTCTACCAGGCTGAGGATGTGAGCCATGTAAGGCATGTGTGTGAGGTTGCCTTGGCAAAGGGCCACCACCAGGTTCCCATCATTACTGCACACATCCTTCCCTAGCTCCACGGTCAGTGAAGAGAGCCATTGCTCAAACTCAACCTTGATAGCTGTCCACAACTCTTGAGCTGTGTAACTGCGATCGCCAAGGTATATTTATTTAAATACTAACTGATTGCGGTGAGCTCTGGCTGCACAGTACAGAGGTGGGGTGATTCTATCTGCACTCTTGAAATGCATGTCTCATTAAGGGAGAGGTTGAGAGCGCAGGTGTACGCACTAGAGGAGGTGGAGGAGCAAGAAATAGTGGAGGAAGTGTATGATACAGAGGTTTGTCCCGCATGTCTTGGGGATTCCAAGACTTGTGGAGTAGTTTTTTGACCTGCTCCCACAGCCACTAAAGTCACAAAGTGCCCATTCATCTAAATGTAACAACCGTGGCCATTTTTGTTTGTCCAGATGTCAGGGGTGAAATGCACCCTGGCATAGATTTTTTTCAAGGAACAGGTGATGTTGTCTGTGACATGCTTGTGTAGTGCAAGCACAGCTTTCTTAGAGAAGTAATGGCGTCTGTGCAACTGGTACTGGGGGACTGCCACAGTCATGAGGTGTCACGATCCATATTTGGATCTGTGTCAGATTCTGGATTCTCTTATATAAACTTTTTTCCTTTCAGGCCATCGGGGATTAATATTAGTTTTTTCCCCCGGTGGCCGCTGGTGTTACTACAGTTTTGGTTAATCTGAGTCTGCTGATGGTGACCACTCCCACCTTCCTATAAAAGGTCACCTGAGGCATCAGCTGGTGTTGGTGATACACTTCCTTTTGGATACCAACCGTGGTCAAGACAGGAGCTGGCTGAGAGCAGTGGTGCTTCTGCTGAATGCTCATCTGGTGCCTACTGGACTAAGAGTAATGAACAGGCGGAGATGTTATGGGATATTGAGAAAGACGTAGTATGCTTGATGAAACAAAAACAGCAGGCATTTTTACTTCCATAACAGCTGACAGCCTCTCACTCACCCCGACTGTAGGGGGTAAACAAGTAGAGGTTCTGAGGTCGGAGTCCTGTTTGAGAACATTTGCCATGGTGACGGAGGAGGAAGAAGCAGCAGATGCCATTGATGGGATGGTCGATGGTTGGCGAGGCCCAATAATTCAGTGAGACTCCCAGAATAAGGTATATTGATCTCCATATACCAGTTCATGCATGTAGTAAAATTATTGCAATTTTTTTACCTCTACTGAGTCATTTTTTGCAAAGTTGGCAGGTAACAGGAGTTGCATAATCCTTTGAGGTCTCAAAAAAGACCCCGGCTAGGCAACCCTTGCCAACCCTGCAAACTGCAGACCCGCGACCGCTGCTGGCCGCAGCCAGAGTTGTGGCTGAGGATGCAGTGCTTGTAATAGTTGCATCACTCAGCAAGTTGCAACATAATCTTTCTCATCTTCCTCCTCCTCCACCTTCTCTGCTGAACTACTCAGCTGCGTGCCTCTAGGTTCACACCAAGTGGGATCTACAACATCATCATCATCCTCTGTGTTCCCACTCCTTGCCCTGAGTGTCCCCCTCCTCCTCTTCCTGCACTGACAGCACAGTACAGTCTACATGTGCCTCAGATATCTGAGTCTCATCAGTATCACCTCCACCCCGTGAGATACTGTTTGGTGACAGGGTCTGGATACTGCTCTGACCCTACTTTGTCCGGCCCTGAACCCAACAAGAAAAGATTTTTGGGCGTCTGTGCAGATGCTTTCCTACTCTTGATTCCGTGAGTCTTTAGAGCAGACATCTGATGCCTATGCAATAGAATGCGTGAATAGCTCTGCAGGCTCACCCATCTGTGGTTTCCCACAGGCGGTTGGGCAGATGAAGAGTTGTTAAAATGGGGGGAAACAAAGGTAATAGGTTTGCCAATCTAAGGATTGTACTGTTTGTGATGTTAAGGTGGAGGAAGAGGAGGAGAGACCACCTAAAGCAGCACTTGCAATCCACTGGAGCACATGCTCTTTCTGGCCACTATCCACAATGTGCACCACTGTGTGGCTGCCAAAGAAAGGGAGTTGAAGTAGCCTGTTCAGTAACAGTTTTTGTCAGTTTACTTTAGATAGGACAAGACGGTGTTTGTTCTGTGGAACTTTCAGTAACATTACCACCTAACACACATACACCTTAAGTACCAAGCCACTCATGTTGGATGTACCCTTGCTTTCTTTTTTCCAGCTGATTCACAATCCTAGGCACAGACCTGTCAGTCACCTGTCACTAAATTAACAAACAGTATTTATTTGCTGAGATAGTGTATCTGGACCATACTAATAGCAGAAAGCATTCAAATTGAGAAATGTGGGCTGGTCTCTGGACCACACTATTAGCAGAAAGGATCTAAATTCTGAAATGTGGACTCATAGCTGGACCACATTATTAGCACAAATGATTTAGACTCTGAAATGTGGCCTGCTCTTTGGCTCACACTATTAGCACAAACGATTTAAATTCTGATTTGTGGCCTGGTGTAGGGCACAAACTATTAGCAGAAAGGATTTAAGCCCTCGTCACACATAGAGATCTCGCTAGCGAGATCGCTGCTGAGTCACAAGTTTTGTGACGCAACAGCGATCTCACCAGCGAGATCACTGTGTGTGACACCTATCAGTGACCGGCCCCCCTGCCAGTATCGCTGATCGTTGTTGGAAAGCCCTGGACTTTTTTTGATCGTAGGTCTCCCGCTGGCCAGCACACATCGCTGCGTGTGACAGGCGGGAGACCAACGATCGGCTGGTAACTAAGGTAAACGCAGGGTTTCTAAGCAGCGCTCTTAGAGCGCTGCTTAGAAACCCTTTGTGTGCCTTAGTTACCAGCGCGCTGATGCAGGGAGCTGGTAACCAAGGTACATATCAGGTTTCTAAGTGACGCACGCTGCTTAAAAACCCGATGTGTACCTTAGTTACCAGCTCCCTGCATCAGCGCGCTGGTAACTAATGTACACAGCGAAGCCGAGCGCTGGTGCAGATCGCTGGTGAAGCTGTCTGACAGCTCACCAGCGATCATGTAGCGACTCACCAGCGATCCTGACAAGTCGATATCGTTGTCGGGATCGCTGGTGAGTCGCTATGTGTGACAGGGCCCTTAGATTCTGAAATGTGGACTCCTGGTTGGACCACACTATTAGCAGGATCGATTTAGATTCTGAAATGTGGCCTGGTGTATGGCCCACACTATTAGCACAAATGATTTAGGTGCTGGAAGGTCAATTTCACACAGTATCTTATGTATCTGAACTATCTGACTACTTGCAGCAGGAGCAGCCTCTCTGTGCTATTATACTGACAATATGGCACAAAAACAACATGTCCATTTTTTATATGGAGAAGGACATGTTACTTCAGCAGCCAAGTACAGAAGCCCTTGTATCTGGATATTATGGATTGTTTCTACGCCCTGATCGGCTGCCGGAATTTCCACACATTAAGTTAATTAAAAAACAATACACACTGAACTCCAGTCGAGAATACAAGATATCCAAAGTATGGAATATCTGTTGAATAATACTATTGATTGCTTCAATGCAGTTTGGACTCTTTGGGACATGTAGGGGGTTCAGAGAAACTATTAGTTGCTATGGGTCATATAACAAGTGTAGGTTTTACTTCCTACCCTCTTTTCTCTGTGTCTTGTGGGGTTGGTGCCTCTGTTTAAGCTACATATTAAGATGTAGACCTATTACATTGCACCTACTGCATATTGATAATAAATCTGTTTTTTGTTAGAAATTGAATCCATTCTTGCTATCTTTAGAAATATGTTCTTGTATTGAATGATTTTAGTTTTCCTTTCCGTAATAGTATTCTGAAAAACTTAGTAAAATTCAATCATAAAAAAACAACAGTAAGCCTCTACTCTGACCTCTCCCCATACCCTCCCCTCATCAAACACATCCCCCCCCCGGTCATCATACATTGGCCAAATTTTGCTGATTTTACGGAAATTGCTTGGAAAACCGAACACAAATCCAGATGTGCAACGTTTGTGCCGAGTTTAAGATTCGCTAACGTTTTCCGAACAAGTTCACTCATCTCTAAATACCACGATACTGATAATTAACAAAAACACTTTTGTAATGTAAGGAGGAAGACCGAGCTGCGGGTGCTTGCACTAAGCCGGGTCCAGGACTGTCGATGCTGTGTCCCATGTTGCCCGGGGGAAGGAATAGGGGACCAGACAAACCCCATGACCTGGAAAGAGGGGGCATGTTTAAGGGAAATAGAGCTGAAAGCGTGTGAAGCAGGGGGCAGTTTCCCGCTGACAGGGAGAGTGCAGGACAGTGAGCAGAGTGCTCTGCACCCCGAGCAGCAGCGCTGCGACGTACTATGGCCAACTTCCTCTGAGCGCTTCAGTGGGACAGTGAGTGTGGGAAGCGCCGTGTGCCCAAACAAACGTAGGACCATGCTCATGCAGAGAAGTGTGGGCCGATTTCAGGACACAGAGGTGCGGTTCCCTTTACTGATTAGCGCGCATCAGCTCATGCTTGGGACAGTGACTTCTGCAGCTTTTCCTGATTTGATTGCAAGGGCTTATGGACTGGGGGCTCACCGGATAAAACCAGAGGCCGCCCACTACCACCAGAAGAAGGATCGCTAATCTTGGACTCCGTCAAAGGACCCTACACCGGCCGTTGCCGGTACTACTACCCCCATCAGACTGCAGACAAAGGAACACCAGCAAGAGCTACAATAAGTGTTATTTGAAACTCAGACTGTCACACTCATGCTGCTTATTTAATTTATTTCTTGTTCTATTAACCCTTTTTCACTGCTCATTAACTCCCTGCGAGAGGAGATTACCTTTACCGTTAAAATAAATAATATTGTTATGCCGTGTTGCTCTGCAATCCCTGTGTACTGAATTCCCACACCTGCTTACAGTAATACCAATATTACCCCAACCAGTCACCATATAGTGGTAGATACAAGTTAGATACGTGTATTGTACAGACCATATGTGTGTATACACTACAGATAAAGCCAGTGACTCACCAGTGACATCTCCAATAAAAGCCTCTCATTTTGTCTTCTTCATTATGCCCAGACCACTGTGACTTTTTCCAGGTACGACTAGTGTTGAGCATTCCGATACCGCAAGTATCGGGTATCGGCCGATATTAGCTGTATCGGAATTCCGATACTTAGTTCCGATACTTTTTTCATATCGAATACCGGAATCGGAAGTTCCCATAATGCTAGGAGCCCGCTCGATTTGATTCAGCCAATGGGGATCCTCAGAAGTGTGGGCACATCCTGTTAGGCATGTAGGCATGTTAACTACTGGCATGGCTGTGATTGGCTGCTGAAATGATGTCATGATGCACTATAAAAACCGCTGCAGCCGCCATTTCTGGTCACTCTGCTGTGAATTCAGTTAGGGACAGGCTGTTGTTGAAGACTGTGAGGGACAGTTAGAAATAGCGATCATCTAAAATATCTATTGCTCTACCCAGGCTACATAATCCACCACTGTAGCATTTTTGTAGCCCAGCAGCGCTGTTTTAATAGCTGTCTGCAAGGGCTGTGTGAGTGCAGACCCACGCTGTGTAGTGTGTCCTGCAGGCACGTCTGCTTGTAGGCCGCCCAGCGTGTGTCTCTGCCTCATACACATTTTTCTTTTATTGCTGCTTTTTTTTTCTCCTCTATAGTGTGCTTCCATATGTATCCATATACGTTGGTTGCAAACACTAAAGGAGTGGACAGCGGAGCCTTTCAGCAGCCTTTCAGTGCTATAGCCCATTTCTCTGCACTGTTTTTGGCTGTCTGATAGGTCTCTCTGTGTGTGAGTGCAGCTCACGTTGCAGTGTGTTCTACAGCCACCGCTAGCTGTAGTCCGCTCAGCGTGCGTCACTGCCTCATACATAGTCCTTTTTTGCAGCTAATTTATGCAGATTTTTGTTCCTATATTAGTGTGCTTCCATCCGCATCCATTGTCATTGGTTGGTGCAAACACTATATAGGATTAGATAGAGGAGCCTTTTTGCTGGCTTGTGCCCTTCAGGGCCAGCCAGACTAGTATCACCCTATTTTTTGGAGCCTCATCAATTGCATTGTAGGTTAGCTTCCTGCATTGTAATCGCTCCAAAAAGTTTGTGATACTATAGCTTTCAAACTTTGGTCACATCCTTTTCTTTTCCCCCCCCCCAAAAAAAAAAGGAAATAAAGTTCACCAAACACTCCACTTTACAGTTGTGTAGGCCACATTAGATCATATTAAAGTGTAGTACACACACTCTTAGCCAAATTAGTGTTTCTTATACTGGTTAGCTGGTGTTCAGAAATAAGAACACTAAGCCACCCCTTTTTTACTTTTCTGCCTATCTTTATCAGTCTACCAAGATGAAGAAGGCAGGGAGTAAGGCACGTGGTCGTGGCCATGGAGTTTCAGCAGGGAGAGGATGGGGGATACAGCAGGGAGAGGACGTGGGGATTCGGTGTCTGCTGCGGCCACCAGTGACCCTGCATCCCCCACTTTTACCAGGCAACAGTCCTTCATGCGCAGCTTTGTAGGACCTCGCCGTACCCCACTGCTGCGTGACGAGCAAATTGAAGCCGTTGTCGGATGGATGGCAGCTAACGCATCCACTTCAATGACTTCTGCATCCTCCCAAGGCCAGAGCACTGAAGAGCAACCATCTGTCTCTTCACCACCTGCCAAATTGCCCAGGCAGTCTGAGAGCCCAGGACAGGAGCCATCTCAATCTTTACTTCTGTTCTCAGAATCTGTTGGCTTGGAAAGAGGTGGCCAGCCAAGCAGCATTCTAGAGCGTGAAGAAGAGGGAGTATGCAGTGATGCACAACTGCTTTGTCCCTCTGAATCTGAAGAGGCGGGTGGGCCAGTGCCTATTGTCAGCACACCTCAGTGCTCATCTGATGATGATGAGACTCAGTTGCCAATTTCTGGTGCGTACGGTGCTGGCGAGACAACCCAGGACCAGCCGGTGCTTGAAGAGGGGAGTGGAGATGATGAGGTCCTTGACCCATCATGGCGTCAGCCACAGGAAGGTGGTGGGAGCAGCTCTGAGGAAGAGATTCCCCGAACGGCCAAAAGAGGAAGGAGAGGGCGGGGGCAGACTTGGTTGCCTGTAGCCTCCACTTTGGCACCCGTGAGGAGCAATCCTCTTCCAAAACACAAAACGGGCGCTCCCAGGACTTGCAGTGCGTGGTCTTTTTTTGACACAGTTGCAGATGACATTTGCTTTGTCAAATGCAAGCTGTGTCATCAGAAAGTGAAACGAGGGAAAAATGTGAGCAACCTCAACACCACAAATATGTGGAAACATGTGCGTACCAAGCACGAGGTGGAGTTACACAGACACACTGAAGATGTAGGCCAACCTTCAGCAGCACCTACCACCTCTTCAGCTCGTGTTGGGGCCTCTTCCTCCAGCTCACACACAGCTGGTTCGGCTTCCTCACTGGAACGCCATGGAAGAACCAGTGCCACTGTTGTCCAGAGACCCAGTGAAATTCCACCCACTGAACCACGTTCGCAGTCATCAGCACACTCCCAGGCCACTCACCAGCAATTGGTAGCACAGGCATGGGAGAAAAAGCGGCCATACTCGGCAAACCATCCCCGAGCACTGGCTCTGAATGCCGGCATTGCCAAACTACTGGCCCTTGAGATGCTGTCATTCAGGCTGGTGGTGACTGACACCTTCCGGAACTTGATGTCATTGGCAGTTCCACAATATAATGTGCCCAGCCGCTTTTATTTCAGCAGGCAAGCCGTCCCTGCCCTGCAAAAGCATGTGGAGGGAAAAATTAAAAATGCGCTACTAAACGCCGTCAGTAGCAAGGTCCACCTGACCACCGATGCGTGGACCAGTAGCCATGGACAGGGACGATACCTTTCCCTCACTGCCCATTGGGTCAATGTTGTGGAGCCGGGTACAGATCTGGAGAGTGGCTCTGTACGTATTCTGCCAACTCCAAGGATTGCAGGAATGCAGTCTGTACATATTGAGTCCTCCTCCTACTCTAGTTCCTCGGAATCAGCACTGCATGAGCCTGTTAGGCCAGATATGAGCACAGGTGTGGCCAAACGTCAACAGGCCGTCCTTATATTAATTTCTTTGGGGAATCGGAGCCACACAGCACAGGAGCTCTTGAATGCCATCAAGCAGGAGAGCGATGTGTGGTTTGTGACAGCGAATCTCCAGCCAGGTTTGGTAGTGAGTGACAATGGCCGAAATCTAGTGGCAGCTCTGGGCCTAGGCAACCTCACTCACATACCATGTCTGGCACACGTGCTCAATTTGGTCGTGCAGAGCTTTCTGAGGGACTATCCGGATCTTGATGCACTGCTGCACAAGGTTCGCCTAGAGTGTGCTCACTTGCGGCGTTCCAGCATGGCAAGATCGCGCATTGCATCTCTGCAATGCCAATTCCGCCTGCCAGAACATCGCATCATATGTGACCTCCCCACCAGGTGGAATTCAACGTTACATATGTTGGAGCGGTTGTGTGAGCAGCAGGCAGCAGTAATGGAGTACCAGCTGCATCAGGCGCAAACAAGTCGCACTGTGCGCCGGACACACTTCACCACCACTGAGTAGGCCACTATGAGGGACATCTGCCAAGTTTTGCGTGCCTTCGATGACTCCACGTGGATGGCCAGTGCAGATGATGCACTAATCAGCATGACTGTCCCCCTCATCTGTCTGCTTCAAAAAACCTTACAAGCACTAAGTGAGGAGGTTTTTGAAGAGGTCGAGGATGAGGAGTCAGAAATGCCATCTGCTTCTGGCAAGTCTGCGCAACGTGCTTCCACACAAAGGCCCAGGCAGGGGACACTTAGTGAGGAGGATGACGAGGAGTCAATGGAGGAGGAGGAACACATCTCTCCAGAGGAGGGAGGTACACAAGGCTCTAGTAGTCAGTGTGTACAGCGAGGGTGGGGTGATGCTGAGCAGGCAGAGATGCTGCCTCAAGCTGGGGACAGCGTTTCCGGTCCAGTTGGCAGTCTGCAGCACATGGTTGATTTCATGCTGCAGTGCTTATTAAATGACCGCCGCATCGCCAACATTCTCCACACGGCTGATTATTGGGTGTACACCCTCCTAGATCCTCGCTACCGGGACAACTTACAAAGCCTCATACCACAGTTGAACCGGGAGCGAAAAATGCGGGAGTACCAAGAAACACTTGTGCAGGCCATCATGTTCTCCATTCCCCCCGCAAGTGTTGCTGGTAGTGCTTTTCAAAGCAGCCATGTGGGTAGAGGCAGTGGAGGAAGCTCTGCACAAAGAGGTAGCAGAGGTAGTGCCGCAGGACAAGGCAAGGCCAGTATGGCCCAAATGTGGAAAAGTTTTGTGGGACCGCCACAAACAGCTACACCATCACAGACGGCTCCAGTCAGCAGGAGGCAACGTTTCCGTCAGATGGTGACAGACTACTTGTCTTGCCCTGTTAGTGTACTCCCAGACGGCTCTTCCCCGTTCAAGTATTGGGTCTCTAAGCTGGATACATGGCCAGAGCTTAGCCAGTATGCATTGGAGGTGCTGGCTTGCCCTGCTGCCAGTGTATTATCAGAACGTGTCTTTAGTGCTGCAGGTGGTGTGGTAACAGACCGTCGCACGCGACTATCCGCCGATAATGTTGACCGGCTTACTTTTCTGAAAATGAACAAGGCCTGGATCTCACCTGAATTTGCCAGTCATCTTCCAGAATTAATAATTGGCTGGCAACAGGATCCAGGTCTCCTGTTGTGTTCATGTTTCTATGACCTGTCCACACAGACAAAACACTCGCTCATGTGTAAGTGGGGTTCGGTAACGTCAGCTGATCCCCTGCTGTGTGTACGGCAAACTCTTCTGCTGCCTACAACTTCTGACTACCTCTGATTTAATATGTTCTCTGATTTGGCCTCTGTCTCCACTCTGTTTTGAGTATTTCCTCCAGCCTACAACACCGCCTGTTTCTACTCTCAAGTGCCGTCTGCACAATCAACACTTGTTCCTGTGTTACCTGGGTCCTGTAACATCTGCTCATCTCCAGAGGTGAGTCCGGCAATGTCTCCTGCTTTGTCTACATTCCCACTACTTGTAGTGGAAAAGTGGACAGAGCAGGAGACATTGCCTGACTCACCTCTAGGGAGAAGCTGCTGTTACAGAACCCCAGTAACACAGGAACAAGTATGGGTTGTGCAGACGGCATTTCAGAGCAGCAACTGGCGTGGTTGGAAGCCAGAGGAAATACTCGAAACAGAGTGAAGACAGAGGCCTAATTGGAGTACGTTGACAGTTAGTAGTAGTCTAGAAACAATCGCAAACTGCCACCAAGTAGGCCTCGGCCTACTACCTGATTTTCCCTGTGCTCCGACACCGCCAGTTGGTGCTCAGAAGTGCTGTCCGCACAGACAAAACACTCGCTCATGTGTAAGTGGGGTTCGGTAACGTCAGCTGATCCCCTGCTGTGTGTATGGCAAAGTGTCCTGCTCCCTCCACAGTCAAACAACCTCAGATTTACACCTGGCTCCAAGTAGGCCTCGGCCTAAACCATGATTGTTCCTGGGCTCAACAACGTCAGTTGGTGCTCGGAAGTGCTGTCCACACAGAAAAAAACACTTGTTTTGGTGAAAGTGGGGTTCGGTAACGTCTGCTGATCGCCTGCTGTGTGTACGGCAAACTCTCCTGCTGCCTCCAAAGTCAAACAACGTCTTATCTTAAACTGCCTCCAAGTAGGCCTCAGCCTACAAAATGACTATCCCTGGGCTCCAACATCGTCAGTTGTTGCTCGGAAGTGCTGTCCACACAGAAAAACACACTCGTTCATGTGAAAGTGGGGTTCGGTATCGTCAGCTGATCCCCTGCGGTGTGGAGGGCAAACTGCTGCTGCCTCAAAATTCAAACAATGTCTTATCTTAAACTGCCTCCAAGTAGGCCTCAGCCTACAAAATGACTATCCCTGGGCTCCAACATCGTCAGTTGTTGCTTGGAAGTGCTGTCCACACAGAACAAAACACTCGTTCATGTGAAAGTGGGGTTCAGTAACGTCAGCTGATCCCCTGCTGTGTGGAGGGCAAACTGCTGGAGGGTATTTAGTTAACATAATTTTGATCAAAATAATGTAGAAGCCATCCCGCCACGTCACGGCAACCCTTGTGGGACAGTCCTAACTCTTGTATTTAAAACCCTTCCACTTCTCAAGTGACGTAAATGTGAACAAGGACAGAGGGACTGAACCACCAGTAATAGTATAGGCCAGACAGGATGGATTTTCCAACTCAGAAACAGGGCGGTCACACCCTTATATGCACAGAATGCACAATGAAACAAATGAGAAACTGGGTCTGAGCAGAAAAAGTAAATTAATGTGCATGCAAAATGTAATTGCATATGAACACATGACCTTTACACAGAGAAGACCAAAAGCAAAACACAAAACAAATATCCTGGAATAAAAAAGTAAAAAAATATATTGCAAAAATTGCATGAAGGTAGTAATAATAGTAATAATAAGGGTATTTAGTTAACATAATTTTGATCAAAATAATGTAGAAGCCATCCCGCCACGTCACGGCAACCCTTGTGGGACAGTCCTAACTCTTGTATTTAAAACCTTTCCACTTGTCAAGTGACGTAAATGTGAACAAGGACAGAGGGACTGAACCACCAGTAATAGTATAGGCCAGACAGGATGGATTTTCCAACTCAGAAACAGGGCGGTCACACCCTTATATGCACAGAATGCACAATGAAACAAATGAGAAACTGGGTCTGAGCAGAAAAAGTAAATTAATGTGCATGCAAAATGTAATTGCATATGAACACATGACCTTTACACAGAGAGGACCAAAAGCAAAACACAAAACAAATATCCTGGAATAAAAAAGTAAAAAAATATATTGCAAAAATTGCATGAAGGTAGTAATAATAGTAATAATAAGGGTATTTAGTTAACATAATTTTGATCAAATTGTAACTATTTCAGATTTAAACATTCTCTTATTTGGCCTCTGTCTCCACTCTGTCTCTAGTATTTCCCCTGACCTCCAACACCGCCAGTTCCTGCTCACAGTTGCCATCCATGCATTCCACACGTGTTCCTGTGTTCCTGGGGTTCTGTAATGTCAGCAGATCCCCGATGTGTGTCCGGCACTGTCTCCTGCGCTGTCCACCTTCCCACTGCAAGCTGTGGGAATGTGGACAGAGCAGGAGACATTGGTAGACACACATCAGGGGATCTGCTGACATTACAGAACCCCAGTAACACAGGAACACGTGTGGATTGGGCAGACGGCTGCTGTACGCATAAACTGGCGGTGTTGGTGGTCACGTGAAATCCTGGAAACAGAGTGGAGACAGATGCCTAATTGGAGCACGTTGACAGTCTGTTGTAGCCTACAAACAATCTAAGACTGCCACCAAGTAGGCCTCGGCCTACACCATGATTGTCCCTGGGCTCCAACAACGCCAGTTGGTGCTCGGAAGTGCTGTCCACACAGAAAAACACACTTGTTCATGTGAAAGTGGGGGTCGGTAACGTCAGCTGATCCCCTGCTGTGTGGAGGGCAAAGTGTCCTGCTCCCTCCAAAGTCAAAATAACTCCGATTTACACCTAGAATCATAGAATCATAGAATCATAGAATCATAGAATCATAGAATCGTAGAGTTGGAAGGGACCTCCTGGGCCATCTGGTCCAACCCCCTGCTCAAAGCAGGATTCGCTAAATCATCCCAGTCAGATGTCTGTCCAGCCTCTGTTTGAAGACTTCCATTGAAGGAGAACTCACCACTTCTCGTGGCAGCCTGTTCCACTCATTGATCACTCTAACTGTCAAAAAGTTTTTTCTAATATCTAATCTGTGTCTCCTCCCATTCAGTTTCATCCCATTGCTTCTAGTCTTTCCTTGTGCAAATGAGAATAAAGTTGATCCTTCTACAATGTGACAGCCCTTTAGATATTTGTAGACAGCTATTAAGTCTCCTCTCAGTCTTCTCTTTTGCAAACTAAACATTCCCAAATCCTGCAACCTTTCCTCATAAGACAGGGTTTGCAGACCGGTCACCATTCTGGTCGCTCTTTTCTGAACTTGCTCCAGTTTGTTGATGTCTTTTTTAAAATGTGGTGCCCAAAACTGGACACAATATTCCAGATGAGGTCTGACCAAAGAGGAGTAGAGGGAAATAATGACTTCACGTGATCTAGACTGTATGCTTCTGTTAATACATCCTAGAATTGCATTTGCCTTTTTTGCTGCTGCATCACACTGTTGACTCATATTCAGTCTGTGATCTATTAGTATACCCAAGTCTTTTTCACATGTGCTGTCACTTAGCCCTATTCCTCCCATTCTATATATGCTTTTTCCATTTTTATTGCCCAGATGTAGTACTTTGCATTTCTCCCTGTTAAAAACCATTCTGTTAGTTGCTGCCCACTTCTCCAGTTTATTTAAATCTTTTTGAATCCTCTCTCTCTCTTCTCCAGTATTAGCTATCCCTCCTAGCTTTGTGTCATCAGCAAATTTAATCAGTTTACCCTCAATTCCTTCATCTAAATCGTTGATAAAGATGTTGAACAATACAGGGCCCAGGACAGAGCCCTGTGGTACCCCACTTGAGACATTCTTCCAACTGGATGTGCAGCCATTTACGACCACTCTTTGGGTCCGATCACTAAGCCAGTTATGAATCCACCTAACAGTTGCCTTGTCCATTCCATACTTAATCATTTTTTCAATAAGGATTGTATGAGAGACTTTGTCAAATGCTTTGCTGAAGTCAAGATATACTATATCTACAGCATTTCCTTGATCCACCCAATCAGTGATACCGTCATAGAAGGAAATTAAGTTAGTCTGACATGACTTATTAGTTACAAACCCATGCTGACTCTGTTTAATCACTTCATTCTTATCCAGGTATTGACATACATGTTGTTTAATAATTTGTTCAAAGATCTTTCCTGGTATAGAAGTCAGACTCACCGGCCTATAGTTACCTGGGTCCACCTTCTTCCCCTTTTTGAAGATAGGAACAACATTTGCTCTTCTCCAGTCTTCTGGCACTTCTCCTGTTCTCCAAGAATTTTCAAAGATTATAGAGAGGGGTTCAAAAATTTCTTCTGCTATCTCCTTCAGTACTCTGGGGTGTAATTCATCTGGACCTGGAGACTTGAATTCATTTAGGCTAGCTAAGTGTTTCCTCACTATCTTTCTGTTTATAGATATCCTGGATTCTTCTATTCCCTTAATAGGACAGTGAATAACAGTTGATGTTACATTTCCTTTCTGAGAGAAAACAGATGCAAAATAGGAATTTAAAAGTTCAGCCTTCTCAACATCCTGTCTTACCATTTCATCATTTTCATCCTGTAAAAATCCTATAGCATCTTTGACTTTTCTTTGACTTTTGACATATCCCCAAAATCCTTTATTATTGCTTTTGACATCTCTTGCAAGCCTCAATTCATTTTCAGCTTTAGCTAATCTGATTTGTGCCCTGCAGGTTCTGCAGACAGCATTATATTCTTCTTTAGATATGCCTCCCTCTTTCCATTTTATAAACATTTTTTTCTTCCTTTTTAGCATGTGCTTAAGTTCTGTGTTCATCCATCCTGGTTTCCTTAACTGCTTCCTATTCTTCCCTCTTTTCGGAATTGTTAACAACTGTGCTTTGAGAATTTCATTTTTCAAGATTTCCCATCCTTCCTGGACATTTTTGTCTTTAAGGATATCCAGCCATTGGATCCCTCCAATTCTCTTTCTGAATCCCTTAAAATCTGCCTTTCTGAAATCTAACCTTGACGTCTGAGTCTTCACAGGTCTTCCGCCTCTAGTTATCCAAAATTCTAAAATAGCATGGTCGCTACCTCCTAGGGTCCCAGCCACTTTTACCTCCTCAACCATTTCCTCCCTGTTTATAAGGATTAGATCCAAGGTAGCAGTTCCCCTTGTTTTCTCCCTTACCTTTTGGAAGATAAAGTTGTCAGCAAGAGAGGATAAGAATTTCCTTGACCTGTTAGTTTTGCCTGAGAGAGATTCCCAACAAATGTCTGGATAGTTGAAATCTCCCATGACAACTATGTCATATTTTTTGGAGAACTTGGCCATTTGATGCATAAAGAGTTCATCCATAGCTTCAGCTTGCACAGGCGGCCTGTAGTAAATGCCTACAATGGTGTCCTTTCCATTGTTCTGTCCTTGTATTCTTACCCAAACAGTTTCCACAGAACTCCCAGTCTCTGAAGCTTCAATCTCTATGCAGATATACGCGTTTCTAACATACAATGCGACACCCCCTCCTCGTTTATCAAGTCTGTTTCTTGCAAATAAGTTGTATCCTTCTAGTCTTGTATTCCAATCATGTGTATTGTCCCACCAAGTTTCAGTGATTCCAATGACATCATATTTCTTTTCCTGTGTTAGTAGTTCCAATTCTCCTTGTTTGTTGCCCATGCTTTGTGCATTAGTATAGAAACATTTTAGTTTGTGATTGGTTTCTCTTTCTCCAATATTTTTATTAATTAGATTCTTTCGTCTTTGTTCTTCCTTTCCACTTCTAATAGCAGAGTTCTCAATAGCATTTGTCAGGTGTATGGCTTTTTCTGGTCTTTTGCTTCCCTTCCCATGTTGTTCTAGTTTAAAGCTCTCCTTACAAGTGTAGCAAGGCGACTTCCAAATACATGCTTACCAGTCTTCGTAAGGTGCACCCCATCTCTAGCAAGTAGTCCATCGTATAAGTAGTTCACTCCGTGATCCAGGAATCCAAATCGTTGCTGACGGCACCATCGACGTAGCCAGTTGTTCACCTGCAGAATCTTATTCCACCTCCTTGTTCCATGGCCATCCACTGGGAGGATGGAAGAGAAGACCACCTGCGCTCCCAGTTCTTTCACTTTCTTGCCTAAGTCTTCAAAGTCTCTGCAGATGGTTTCCAGGTCGTTTCTTGCAGTGTCATTTGTCCCCACATGTAGTAGCAGGAATGGGTAGTCATCTGTAGGTCTGAAGAGTCCTGATATCCTTTCAGACACATCTTTAATTTTTGCACCTGGAAGACAACACATTTCTCTTGAAGTTATATCCGGTCTGCAGATAGCGGCCTCAGTTCCTCTCAACAGGGAATCCCCCATGACCACCACTCTCCGTTTCTTCTTCACAACATTTTTCTTTCTCCATCCAGGAGGACTCTGAAGGCGTACAAGGTTGCTGCTTGTTGGCAAAGTCTTATCCTGATGTATTTCTTCATTGTTTTCCTGCGTGAGAGCCTGGTACTGGTTTCTGAGCAGTATGGGTGCTGACTGCCTCCTGATCCTCCTGCATCTCTGGGTCACATGTCTCCATTCCTCTGTTTCTTCAGGTGCACTTCGAATTTCTTCTCTTTCTGTAACATGAAGAGATAATTCTGCTCTGTCCAAGAACTCTTCACCTTCCTTAATGATCTTCAACGTAGCTAACCTCTCTTCGAGATTTTGCAACTTTTCCTCCAACAGGGACACAAGCTTGCATTTGTGGCATGTGAAGTTTGGCTTTTCCACTGGTAAGTCTGTGAACATGTAGCAAGAAATGCAGCTCACCAAATGGCTCCTGGCCTCTTCCATCTTGAGATTTCTTAAAAACGATGAAAGATGAGCCCAAATTCGCGCGCCGATAGGCGCGCGGTTTTTCCGATTTCCTCTTTTCAGCTGCAACGGCCAAAACCCAGTGATCGTTGAGCTCGCGGAGACTCTTCACTTATCCCAGAAGGCACTGGGAATATGCAAATGATCTCCTCAAGACTCTTCCCCTGGTTTTCCGATTTCCTCTTTTCAGCTGCAACGGCCAAAACCCAGTGATCGTTGAGCTCGCGGAGACTCTTCACTTATCCCAGAAGGCACTGGGAATATGCAAATGATCTCCTCAAGACTCTTCCCCTGGTTTTACCTGGCTCCTAGTAGGCCTCAGCCTACACCATGATTGTCCCTGGGCTCCAACAACGCTAGTTGGTGCTCGGAAGTGCTGTCCACACAGAAAAAAACACTCGTTCATGTGAAAGTGGGGGTCGGTAACGTCAGCTGATCCCCTGCTGTGTGGAGGGCAAAGTGCTGCTGCCTCCAAATTGTAACTACTTCAGATTTAAACATTCTCTGATTTGGCCTCTGTCTCCACTCTTTCTCTAGTATTTCCCCTGACCTCCAACACCGCCAGTTCCTGCTCACAGTTGCCGTCCACGCATTCCACACGTGTTCCTGTGTTCCTGGTGTTCTGTTACGTGAGCAGATCCCCCAATGTGTGTCCGGCACTGTCTCCTGCGCTGTCCACCTTCCCACTGCAAGCGGTGGGAATGTGGACAGAGCAGGAGACATTGGCAGACACACATCAGGGGATCTGCTGACATTACAGAACCCCAGTAACACAGGAACACGTGTGGATTGGGCAGATGGCTGCTGTACGCATAAACTGGTGGTGTTGGTGGTCACGTGAAATCCTGGAAACAGAGTGGAGACAGATGCCTAATTGGAGCACGTTGACAGTCTGTTGTAGCCTACAAACAATCTAAAACTGCCACCAAGTAGGCCTCGGCCTGCACCATGATTGTCCCTGGGCTCCAACAACGCCAGTTGGTGCTCGGAAGTGCTGTCCACACAGAAAAACACACTTGTTTATGTGAAAGAGGGGGTCAGTAACGTCAGCTGATCCCCTGCTGTGTGGAGGGCAAAGTGTCCTGCTCCCTCCAAAGTCAAAATACCTCAGCTTTACACCTGGCTCCTAGTAGGCCTCGGCCTGCACCCTGATTGTCCCTGGGCTCCAACAACGCTAGTTGGTGCTCAGAAGTGCTGTCCACACAGAAAAAAACACTCGTTCATGTGAAAGTGGGGGTCGGTAATGTCAGCTGATCCCCTGCTGTGTGGAGGGCAAAGTGCTGCTGCCTCCAAAATGTAACTACTTCAGATTTAAACATTCTCTGATTTGGCCTCTGTCTCCACTCTGTCTCTAGTATTTCCCCTGACCTCCAACACCGCCAGTTCCTGCTCACAGTTGCCATCCATGCATTCCACACGTGTTCCTGTGTTCCTGGTGTTGTTATGTGAGCAGATCCCCCAATGTGTGTCCGGCACTGTCTCCTGCGCTGTCCACCTTCCCACTGCAAGCGGTGGGAATGTGGACAGAGCAGGAGACATTGGCAGACACACATGAGGGGATCTGCTGACATTACAGAACCCCAGTAACACAGGAACACGTGTGGATTGGGCAGACGGCTACTGTACGCATAAACTGGCGGTGTTGGTGGTCATGTGAAATCCTGGAAACAGAGTGGAGACAGATGCCTAATTGGAGCACGTTGACAGTCTGTTGTAGTCTGCAACCTATATAATACTGCCACCAAGTAGGCCTCGGCCAACACCATGAATGTCCCTGGGCTCCAACATCACCAGTTGCTGCTCAGAAGTTTCGTTGGCACGGGTACTCCCTCCTGCCCAGCCTGGTTCCAGCACGCCAGCTGTTTCCGGGTAGTGTCAAGGTCACTATGCCACCAATCCGTTGTCCTGTTGTCTTGCGGCCGGGTTAGCCGACTCTACGGTGCCTGCAGTTTAGGTGACTCCTATGTGGGCTGCGGGAACTGGCACTCAAGGCTGGATCCGTAGTGCCAATGGGACATGGACCCCCTGTAGGACTCTGGGTTTCGGTAACTGCGGCCGGCTTGCGGCCTGGCTACTTTGCTTTGCATGGGTACCTTCTGCTACCCACCCGGGTTCCAGCACTGTCAGCTGGTTCTCGCCAGAGCCTTTGGCCTAGGTGCCTCCATCTCGGTATCCAAGGTCCAGCAACGTCAGCAGGTCCTTGGTAGTGCTTTCTAGCACAGGTACCTCCTGCCTAGTAACCGTGGTCCAGCACCATCAGCTGTTCCTCGGTAGTGCCATTGGCTCTTGTAGCTTTTGCTACCCATCTGGGTTCCAGCACCGTCAGCTGGTTCTCGGCAGTGTCATTGGCACGGGTACTCCCTGTTGCCAGCCTGGTTCCAGCATGCCAGCTGTTTCTGGGTAGTGTCAAGGTCACTATGCCACCAATCCGTTGTCCTGTCGTCTTGCGGCCGGGTTAGCCGACTCTACGGTGCCTGCAGTTTAGGTGACTCCTATGTGGGCTGCAGGAACTGGCACTCAAGGCTGGATCCATAGTGCCAATGGGACATGGACCCCCTGTAGGACTCTGGGTTTCGGTAACTGCGGCCGGCTTGCGGCCTGGCTACTTTGCTTTGCATAGGTACCTTCTGCTACCCACCCGGGTTCAAGCACTGTCAGCTGGTTCTCGCCAGAGCCTTTGGCCTACTCCATCTCGGTATCCGAGGTCCAGCAACGTCAGCAGGTCCTTGGTAGTGCTTTCTAGCACAGGTACCTCCTGCCTAGTAACCGTGGCCCAGCACCGTCAGCTGTTCCTCGGTAGTGCCATTGGCTCTTGTAGCTTTTGCTACCCATCTGGGTTCCAGCACCGTCAGCTGGTTCTCGGCAGTGTCTTTGGCACGGGTACTCCCTGTTGCCCAGCCTGGTTCCAGCACGCCAGCTGTTTCCGGGTAGTGTCAAGGTCACTATGCCACCAATCCGTTGTCCTGTCGTCTTGCGGCCGGGTTAGCCGACTCTACGGTGCCTGCAGTTTAGGTGACTCCTATGTGGGCTGCGGGAACTGGCACTCAAGGCTGGATCCGTAGTGCCAATGGGACATGGACCCCCTGTAGGACTGTGGGTTTCGGTAACTGCGGCCGGCTTGCGGCCTGGCTACTTTGCTTTGGATGGGTACCTTCTGCTACCCACCCGGGTTCCAGCACTGTCAGCTGATTCTCGCCAGAGCCTTTGGCCTAGGTGCCTCCATCTCGGTATCCGAAGTCCAGCACCGTCAGCTGGTCCTTTGTAGTGCTTTTTAGCACAGGTACCTTCTGCTTAGTAACCGTGGTCCAGCACCGTCAGTTGGTCCTCGGTAGTGCCATTGGCTCTTGTTCCTTCTGCTACCCATCCGGGTGCCAGCACTGTCAGCTGGTTCTCACCAGAGCCTTTGGCCTAGGTGCCTCCATCTCGGTATCCGAAGTCCAGCACCGTCAGCTGGTCCTTGGTAGTGCTTTTTAGCACAGATACCTTCTGCTTAGTAACCGTGGTCCAGCACCGTCAGTTGGTCCTCGGTAGTGCCATTGGCTCTTGTTCCTTCTGCTACCCATCCGGGTTCCAGCACTGTCTGCTGGTTCTTGCCAGAGCCTTTGGCCTAGGTGCCTCCATCTCGGTATCCGGGGTCCAGCACCGTCAGCTATTCCTCAGTAGTGCCAAAGGCTATTGTTCCTTCTGCTGCCACTACGGGTTCCAGTACTGTCAGCTGGTTCTCGCCAGTTTCTCAGCCTTCTTGTACCTTCTGCTACATTTCCAAGATCAAGCTTTTTGAAATTGTCTTTGGTAATCCTTATTGATCTCCATGACGACGACCCTGATGATGACGACCTTGAAGACCACACCAAAGAAGACCAGAAATATGACCCTAAATAATAAGACCAAGAGGATAAAGAACATGAAGACAGCCACCAAGATACAGAACAAAAGACAGAAGAACAAGAAGCAGAAGAAGCAAAAGCAGAAGAACAGAAAGCAAAAGAACATTAAGCATAAGACTAAAAATCAGCATAGAAGAAATCAAAATTATAAGCAGAAGAAGACTAAGCAGTAAATGGGGGTGAGTCCGTTCCTCCTCATGGTGCCCCTGGAAAATGCCTGCTGCTGCAGGCCAAATTGAACGCGGACAAATCCTGTTGTAAATCTTTAGTGACAGGCAGAACGTAAGGTGTAATCTTATAACTTTTATAGATAAGTACTACAGGAATGCCTGTCACCATAAGAAAATGAAGAAAAAGAAGAATAGGAAGAAGATGAAGAAATAGCATATGAAAATTAATAATAGCTGAATAAGAAGAATGACGAGTTGTTCTGCTATCCTCCCCTTCCACTGCAAGCAACACAATGCAATGACATCATTTCACTGCCTGTGACAGGACCTCGACATCCTCTGCAGCTTTGATAGGTCAGTAACTTGCACAGTTAGTATGGGTCAGTGAGCCAGTGACTCTCCCTCCACAATAGTTTTGAAAATCGCGCTGGTGTAAAGTTATGTTCCGTGTGGGCTCAATTGGTGATGATTGATGTACAGACAGTTCAATGAGTGTCAGTGAGTCAAAGACACTACTAACTGGTCTGGCTAAGAGATTGACCCTCTCCAGTCAATGAAACAATATAATTCAAGCCTGGCTCTAAATCTATGAGCTTATCTTCAAAGGAGTCCCAGAAGCTAACCTCAAGTATTCTGTATGCAAATCACTGGCTGGCATTATTTAGTTTCTTGTTATGAAATGATCTGTACTGTGTTCAGAAAACAAATATGCTATTAAGTAATAAATGCTAAGCTAGCCGTGACTCATCAAAGACACAGACACGATATAGAAGAGCTTCTTCAAAATTAAGTTACAAATGCAACAATGAAGAAAAATGTGTTTAGGCTACCAGATTATCTTTCCCTCTGTAAAATGTCTTTCTCACCATGACTTTTGTCTTTAGTTTTAGCCAGATTTCATAAACTAAGAGCAGTCACTAAGTGTGTGTGTGTGTGTGTGTGTGTGTGTGTGTGTGTGTGTGTGTGTGTGTGTGTGTGTGTGTGTGTGTGTGTGTGTGTGTGTGTGTGTGTGTGTGTGTGTGTGTGTGCCTATATATATCTTTATAGAAAGGCTTAAAGGGACTGACCATTTTAGGAAATTTGGACTCGAAACGCTTTGCTATACGTATACCATAACAAAAGGTGCTCGCCCTCCCCGAGTCCAGCGCCAGCTCTACGCTTCTGCTCCGCTCTCAGTGGCTTGATATCAGCAGTGACATCACAACACAGCTTCATCCAAAACTCTGAGACCAGAGAAACAGTTGAGAGCTAGTGCTGGGCCTGAGGAAGGTGAGTACCTACTCTATTTGTTATGTTACATAGACAAAAGTGTTTGGGGTCAATTTTTCTCAAACTGAAAAATCCTTTTATATGTATTCATAGAAACTAGGATTAAAAGAATATACATTCAACATTAACAGGAAATGCAACCATAATGGTTGTTAGCTTTGAAATGAGCTTCTTGGAAACCGATAGTAATCCACCCATAACGTCAGCATATTTAATCATTGATAAAGTTACAGTCCCGCCAACAATTTCTGAGAAACAAATTAAAACATGTATCTTATGAGCTTGCAGTCATGTATAATAACTAGTGCAAGTAACAACAATGGATATGCTCAACAGGAGCCATTCACATGAGGTTTAGATGTAGAATGTTTTGCTGTTTTTCGCTGTATTTCTGTACTGCAAACCAAAAAATGTACCTGGTAATACATTCAAGCTTAATAAAACCAGTTTGTAATTTGGAAGGAAATTGTAAGGAATGCAGTAGTAAAACAGTTTCACTATCTAGTAATTGAAAGGTTGCACCTAAATAAATATATATAAATCAATTTATGACCTATGACAACCTCTTGGGCTAAAGTGCAAAGTCACATCGAGGTTGGCACACTCATTTCATTTATTACCAGAAAATATGAATTACAATACAGTTTTCTTCTACATAGGAGATACGAGGGTAAAAGTGACATCAATTACAAAAGTGACCCGACCGCTGAAGCCAATCATAGGCCACAGCTGTTTTGCTGCAGGTGAAAAGTTGACATCTCCACTTCTTGTGTAAACGCAGACTATGGCCTGCCCTGGTTCCAGGTAAATGCTGGTAGGTGAGTGACATTTTGCTATTTTATACAGCTGCAAGTCACTGGTAAACTTTTTATTGTGCCCAAACTATCCCTTTAAAAAATCCTCTCCATTCTCAAGAGTGGAGGGATCATTAATGTTATTTTTGTAGGTTACCATCCACTTCTGCTGACTAGCAGTAAGATTTAGCAAGCAAAGTGCTTACAAGCTTTTTTCAATAGAGTTTGTAAGCAATTATTTAAAGTTGGCCGAATGCATGATTCGACCATCTTTATTGTCCATGTCCTTATACAATGCTGCATAGTTTGGTCTAAACTGTCAATTTTCAGGAGCCCATAGCCCCTAACAATCAGAAAGGTGGGAGGCAGTGGAGCATTGTACACCTGAAGATGAAACTTTAGTTCCACTCTTCAATGGCTGCTCAGTTTTGCAAGTAGCTTCATAACTGCACAGTTATTAACAATGAATTTTAAACCATGTTGATTGGATGAGATGTGGCCAAAAAGACTGCTGAGCTGACAAGTAGTTTCTCCTCACACTGTTGTCACTGTGTGTGAACTCATCTGCAGGGGAAAGTATTACTCCCAGCAGGTCCTGAAGATCCGCTGTTGTTGGCATTTTCTGAGAGTCATATTTCTACATGGGGATAAAAGGAAAGATAATTTGAATTACCAGCAGGAGAGTGAATATGCTTTTCCCAGAAAGTAACAAACATTCTTACTCCGCCTTATGCTACGTGCACACCGCTAGGTTCAGATAGAGGCGGAACAAGTCTCATGAATTCTTTGGAACTCTGGGGGAACCGTTATTCTGGTGACCATGTACTGCAGCTTCCTCAGGCACAAGATGGATCCACTTGCTGACACAGATACAACTAATAGAGTCCTCCTGAACAAGAACAGTGTAGTTTAATGTCACAGCACATTCAGTACAATTCAAGTCTTTTAAGCACAGGCTTTATAACAGTACAGCTGCTTCTTAGAGGCACATTGACTAACAGTCTCTTTTGTTAGCACAAGTCAAGACTCTACAAAGGCACAGCAGTACACAGCATTTCTAGCACAGTGAGATGGAGGCGGGGGAGGATTTTCTGAGGGAGATTATCCCTGTAACACAATTTCTTATCGCACTTATCTTCCTGCTCCTGATAGACTTTCTCCAGTAACAGTATAGGGGTAGCCCAGCTCCACTCTGTAATGGAATCCTGTGTCCCTATGGTTCACTTGCCTGAACGTATTTTAGAGACAGATCATACACCACTCATCCCTTTTGGCTGCTGCCAAAATGTAAACAAATTTCCCACAATCCCCCTGGGGCTCTGCTAACCACTCCTGTCTCCTGTGACTGTGTTAACCCCTCTAGTTGCTGAATGCTTTTGAAGCAACAGCAGTTAGCACTATTTCTGCATGTCACACTTAACTTAGGAGCCTTTATAACTCTGTGAGCCATGATTTCTCCACTACACACACTCAGGGTAAAGGATATGGGAAGATAGGGATACATAGTTCAGGCAGGGGTACATGGTACATGCTTCATTTCCCTTTTGGGGATGCACTGGTCCCAAAACTACATTAAACCTGGGGATACATCCATGTCCAAGAGGAAATTGAAGTCTCTACCTACAACAGGAGTTTCCAGGGCATTTTGGAAATCATTTCCTTCGTTAGGGGGTGGCGTCCTGTAAATCCAGAGGGTTTATATATGGAAAGCTGTATGACGCCGAGATGAGTGACCTGGGCGTGAACGGCGCATGCACCACCTGGAGGACTCAGAAGTTGTCCTTGGAGCATTAAGGATTGAGCCAGTGGCATCGAATTTGTCACAAATGCGGTAAATGTTTTGTTTGTCTCTTTGGGGCTTGAGTACCAAATTTTTCAACCCAATTTGCTCTGTTTCAGCATTTTGAGATTATCAATACTTAAAATCCATTTTCTTTGATCTGTATTTAAATTATTTGCCATTATGGGTTATCTGAATCATCTGAAACGAAAACAGATTTGGGGGAAATTTATCTGTGAAAACTGGATCTGTGAAACTGACTCAGTTGCCCTTAGCAACCAATCAGATTCCACCTTTCATTTTCCAAAGAGTCTGTGAAGAATGAAAAGTGGAATCTGATTCCACTAAGGGCAACTGAGTCATTTTCACTTTACACCATGTTTGATAAATCTCCCCCTTCATAACCCTATTATATAATGCTGTAGATAAGCCCCCAATCCGACCTGCAAGAGAAGAAAAATAAGTTTTATTATACTCACCCGGGGGGGTCTGGTCCGATGGGGATTGCAGGTCTTGGTCTGGCGCCTCCCATCTTCTTGCAATGCCGCCCTCCTGCTTGCTTCATGCCTCCCCAGCATCACACTCCTACGCAGGCATACTTATCTGCCCTGTTGAGGGCAGAGCAAAGTACTGCAGTGCGCAGGTGCTGGGAAAGGTTGGAGAGGCTCAGTCCTTTGTTTGGTGTGCTCCACCATTATGCATTTGGGTCTGTGCGTGCATGCATCCCTGCTGGGTACTGCTTCATCTGTCCTGCTGCTCCCGATATTCCTGAGTGTGCCATGGCCATGCTGCTCACATGCCTTTCTGCATCAACACCCAGGGTCCGTTTACCCACTCAGACTTAAGGCTTAGAGGATGCACCTCACCTGGTGAGCCTGACCATTTGAGAATTATGGATTAGTATGTGTTATCCACAAGTTCCAGATTTTAAGAAACTTAGGCTGGTTATCATTCAGGACACTAGTAAGCTTCTAATTGACCATAAAGTTATAATAATAATAAGAATAATAAATTTTATTTCTATAGCGCCAACATATTCCGCAGCACTTTACATTTCAGAGGGGACTTGTACAGACGATAGACATTACAGCATAACAATAATCACATAGATCATAACAGATACCAAGAGGAATGAGGGCCCTGCTCGCAAGCTTACAATCTATGAGGAAAAAAAGGTAGACACGAAAGGTGGGTGGTAACAATTGCCCTGTTTGTTTGGATCAGCCATAATGTTAAGTGTGTAACAGTACAGACACAGAGGGCTGATAGATGCATAAAGCATGTGGGAACATGATACGGGGAACCTGGTTATGGTAAAACTTTTGCCTGTGCCACACAGGGATAGTTAGGTTAATGTGTTAAGGCGGTAGGCCAATCTGAATAAATGCGTTTTCAGGTCATGCTTAAAATTGTAAGGATTGGGGACTATTCATATTGACCTGCGAAGTACATTCCAAAGAATTGGCGCAGCACGTGTAAAGTCTTGGAGACGGGAGTGGGAGGTTCTGATTATTGAGGATGCTAACCTCAGGTCATCAGCAGAACGGAGGGTACGGGTAGGGTGGTAGACTGAAATGAGGGAGGAGATGTAGGGTGGTGCTGAGCCATGGAGAGCTTTGTGGGTGAGGGTAATAAGTTTGTACTGGATTCTGGAGTGGATGGGTAGCCAGTTTAAGGACTGGCACAAGGTAGAGGCATCAGTGTAACGATTGGCGAGGAATATGATCCTGGCTGCAGCATTCAAGACAGATTGGAGGGGGGAAAGTTTGGTAAGAGGGAGACCGATTAGAAGAGCGTTACAATAGTCTAGACGAGAATGAATAAGAAACAGTAAGAGATTTGCGGAGTCAAAAGTAAGAAAAGGTCGAATTCTAGAAATGTTTTTGAGATGCAGATAACAAGAGCGAGCCAGTGATCGGATGTGGGCGGCAAAGAAAAGCTCAGAGTCAAGTATGACCCCAAGACAGCGGGCATGTTGCTGGGGAGTAATAGTGGAACCACACACAGAAATGGCAGTGTCAGGTATAGGTACATTAGTAGAGGGAGGAAACACAAGGAGTTCAGTCTTTGACAGGTTCAGTTTCAGATATAGTGAGGACATGATGTTAGACACAGCGTTTAGACAATCACTGGTGTTTTCTAAAAAGGCTGGCGTGATGTCAGGAGAGGAAGCGTATAATTGGGTGTCATCTGCATAGAGATGGTACTGGAAACCCAATCTACTGATTGTTTGACAAATAGGTGCAGTGTAGAAAGAGAAGAGAACAGGACCTAGAACAGATCCTTGAGGAACCCCAACAGTAAGTGGAAGATGAGAGGATGAGGAGCCAGAAAAAGATACAGTAAAGGAGCGGTCAGAGAGATAGGAGGAAAACCAGGAGAGAACGGTGTACTTGATGCCAATGGAGCGGAGCATAGTGAGGAGGAGCAGATGATCCACAGTGTCGAATACTGCAGAGAGATCCAAGAGAATTAGCATGGAATAGTGACCATTAGATTTAGCTGTTAATAGATCATTAGAGATTTTAGTGAGGGCAGTTTCAGTAGAGTGTAAAGAGCGGAAACCGGATTGGAGAGTGTTGTGAACTCATTTTCTGGTTTACCTCTGGCTTCTGGTGAGGGTGGTGGAGCTGGATGTGTTGACAGAGGAGTCGTGAGTTCTCCATCCGGGCTCCCTCTAGTGGTAACAATAGGTAATGAAGCTGATCTAAATGGCAGAGACCTGCCACCCGAGGAGGAGGACTGTGAGTGGACATCAGGAGTCTCTGACTGGATTTAAGACAGTTGACTCCCTAATTTTGTGCTGGTGATTTTTTCCTGCCCTGAGGTTCTGGTTTCCAGTTCTGTTCCTGCCTTCTCAAGCTAAGTGTGCTCTGCTATTTTTTCACACGAGATTTGGTCTTGTTTACTCAGTTTTTGTGGTCAGCCAGCCCCTGCTGGGGCTGTGCTGAATTTCCATTCTTATGTCTCTGTTTATGCCAGTTTGCTTTTTGTCCCTGATCAGATTGGTCTCTTTTTGCTCTGTCTTCAGAATATACCAGAGTGCTGATATAGGTAATTGAAGTCTAGTGACTTCAGGGTTTTTGTTATCAGAAAGTGTTGGACATTTTTTGGCAGGGTTTTGTGCGTGATTGCAGACAGCATCTTTCCTTTCCTGTCCTTTCTAGTAAGTGTGGGCCCCATCGTTTGCTCAGCCTATTTTTCTATCTGTGTTTGTGTTTTCATCTTGTCTCACCGACAATACATGTTTGGGGGCTGTCTATTGCTTTGGGGTCTGCTCTGGGGCAGTTTAGATTTCCCCTTTTCTTGCTTTAGGTTTATTTAGTTCTCCGGCTGTGACGAGGCATCTAGGATCATCGTAGGTACGCTCCACGGCTACTGCTAGTTGTGTGGATAGGATCAGGGGTCTGCAATCTGCTTAGTTACCAACCTCTCTGGTTTTCTGTGGCTTAGCTTGTTTTTGTTTTTCCTCCTCGGTGACTCATTCATAACAGGAGAGGGTTGAGAAGAGAGTTATCAGAGAGATAGCGGATCACACGAAGTGGACCAGGCGTTCCAGGAGTTTAGAGATGAAGGGAAGATTAGAGACAGGTCTATAGTTAGCGGCACAGTTTTGGTCGAGGGATGGTTTTTTAAGTAGTGGATGTATGATGGCATGCTTAAATGAGGAGGGAAAGATACCAGAAGAGAGAGGTTAAATATTTTAGTTAGGTGAGTGGTGACTGCAGGGGAAAGCGACTGGAGGAGATGTGACAAAAATGGGTCACTGGTGCAAGTGGTTGGGCGAGAAGATGCAAGGAGCCTGCTTACTTCTTCTTCTGTGACTGGTTCAAAATCGGAAAGTGAGCTAGATGCAGTGAGGGAGGGAGGACAGTGCATGGTATGAGGTGATTGGGAGATAATTTCCAGTCGGATATGGTCAGTTTTTTCTTTGAAGTAATTGGCCAGATCGTCAGCTCGAAGTTCCATGGATGGGGCCTGCACTCTTGGGTTGAGAAGGGAATGAAAAGTGTCAAAGAGACGTTTAGGGTTATTGGACAGTGAGGTGATGAGGGTGTTGAAATAGGTTTGTTTGGAGAGGTGAAGGGCAGTGTTGTATGTTCTAAGCATAAACTTATAATGGATGAAATCTTCGTGTAGATTGGATTTTCTCCACAGACGTTCGGCAAACCTGGAGCACCGCTGCAGGAAACGTGTTTGCAGGGTGGGCCAGGGTTGTCGCTGTCTGTGTCTTGTTGTTCTATGTATAGGAGGTGCAAATTCATCCAGGGCACATTGAAGTGTTTCATTGTAATGCTTCAGTGCAGAATCAGGACATGATAGGGGCCAATGAAGACTGCAAGTTCTTCATAAGTTTCTGGGTGTTAATGGCCTGTATCTATATATATAAACGCCTTATCGTGTCTGTCTGTAACTGAAATCGTGGGCCGCTGATTGTTCGCGGCTGCCAGGCCCCCGCCAGGCCGCAGCCAATCAGCGACAGGCGCAGCTGTTTGTAACGGTGATCTGCGCCTGCCGCTGATTGGTCGCGGCCGCCAGGCCACGACCAATCAGCGGCCAGCGCAGTCGGGGACAGCGCTCAATCAGCCGCGGAGGTTATTCCGTTAAAAAGATTAAGAAAAAATTAGTATCACCGACGGCCTCCAATGTCCTTTCCACCCGCCTGGCCTCGCAGTCCCAGTAAGGCTTTGCGACTTAGACCCGCAATGACGTCACTCTCGCGAGAGCGCAACGTTATCAGCGGTATAAGCGGCAAAGCATTGCTGGGAAAGCGAGGCCAGGAGCATGGAAAGGACATTGGAGGCAGTCGGAAGGTGGCCACGGGTAGCAAAAACACAAACATACTCACTTTTCGGCAGGCCTCAGACTATTTTCCTTCTCTCTGCAACGCGCTGGCATCGCGGTCCCAGTAATGCTTTGCGGCTTATACCGCTGATGATGTCCCCTTTCACAAGAGTTACGTCATCTATGGTCTTTACCGCTAAACATTACTGACACCGTGATGCCGGCCGCGTGGAGAGGAGAGAGGGGTGGCGCACCCGCATTGCTGATTGGTCGCAGACAGAGGCCCGCAGCAGTGATTGGTCGGGGAAACAGAGCCGCGTTGCTTATTAGTCGCTTACACAGGGCCGCGACGCTCATTGGTGGCGGATACACGGAAAGGGGGGTGAGGGGACAATGCATACCAGGAAAGGGGGAAGAGGGGACCATGCATACCAGGATTGGGGGGTGAGGGGACCATGCATACCAGGATTGGGGGTGAGGGGACCATGCATATCAGGAAAGGGGGGTGACGGGACAATGCATACCAGGAAAGGGGGGTGAGGGGACCATGCATACCAGGAAAGGGGGGTGAGGGCACCATGCATACCAGGATTGGGGGTGAGGAGACCATGCATACCAGGAAAGGGTGGTGAGGGGACCATGCATACCAGGATTGGGGGGTGAGGGGACCATGCATACCAGGAAAGGAGGGTGAGGGGACCATGCATACCAGGAAAGGAGGGTGAGGGGAACATGCATACCAGGAAAGGGGGGTGAGGGGACCATGCACACAAGGATTGGGGGTGAGGGGACCATGCATACCAGGATTGGGGGGTGAGGGGACCATGCATACCAGGAAAAGGGGGTGAGGGGACCATGCATACCTGGATGGGGGTGAGGGGACCATGCATACCTGGATTGGGGGGTGAGGGGACCATGCATACCAGGATTGGGAGGTGAGGGGACCATGCATACCAGGATTGGGGGGTGAGGGGACCATGCATACCAGGAAAGGGGGGTGAGGGGACCATGCATACCAGGATTGGGGGGGTGAGGGGACCATGGATACCAGGATTGGGGGGGTGAGGGGACCATGCATACCAGGAAAGGAGGGTGAGGGGGCCATGCATACCAGGAAAGGGGGTGAGGGGACCATGCATACCAGGATTGGGGGGTGAGGGGACCATGCATACCAGGATTGGGGGGTGATGGGACCATGCATACCAGGATTGGGGGGTGAGGGGACCATGCATACCAGGAAAGGGGGGTGAGGGGACCATGCATACCAGGATTGGGGGGGTGAGGGGACCATGCATACCAGGAAAGGAGGGTGAGGGGACCATGCATACCAGGAAAGGAGGGTGAGGGGGCCATGCATACCAGGAAAGGGGGGCGAGGGGACCATGCATACCAGGATTGGGGGGTGAGGGGACCATGCACACAAGGATTGGGGGTGAGGGGACCATGCATACCAGGATTGTGGGGTGATGGGACCATGCATGCCAGGAAAGGGGGGTGATGGTGAGCATACATACCAGGATTGAGGTGTGAGAGGACCATGCATACCAGCAAAGGGGGGTGAGGGGACCATGCATACCAGGATAGGGGGGTGAGGAGACCATGCATACCAGGAAAGGGGGGGTGAGGATACCATGCATACCAGGATTGGGGGGTGAGGGGACCATGCATACCAGGAAAGGGGGGGTGAGGATACCATGCATACCAGGATTGGGGGGTGAGGGGACCATGCATACCAGGAAAGGGGGGTGACGGGACGTGAGTGCTATACATAGGAGAGGAAAGGAGTGAGGGGCCGATATGGATGGAGTGCAGAGAGTTGATGCCAGGGTGGTGGATGTGTGTGAATGCAGCGGCAAGGATATAAATTAGATAAATGTATATGGCATATATTTGTTGTAATCCAATTGTACAGGGAATAGATGTATATAAATGTCTTACCTGTCTCCTGCCCTGTCTAAGTGCCATGTTATTACTGCCTCAAACTTTCATCAAATGTACTTCGATTAAATGTACATAAATGCCCCCCTGCATAAATGCTCCCCCAAGCTAGGTCTGAATATATAGCAGGCTAGTTCTCAGATCTTGTTTTTTTTTCCTCGCTACCAATCAGTCAAACTAAAACTGAGACCGCAGGACCCAATAAATGTTGTGGTCAGATAAATTAATGTCCAGCACTACATGGATCATAAAGTACTTTGAAAAGTTACTTAACCTCACAAAATAAGGGGACAAACAGAGTAAATTGGAATAACTATACCAGATATATATTTGCTAAGATGAAACACATATGTAGCATTCAGGATTAACTGCTTGCTGACATTGAATGGAGTGGAGACACACAGGAGTTGATTCAGAGCAGAGATTGAAAAAGCTGGTTACCTGTATGAAGAGAATAGAGATGCGTGTCACTTTCTTCCATGTTATAATTGCCTCATACTTTGATCAAATGTACTTTGATTAAATGTACATAAATGCCCCCCTGCATCAAGATATCTACATGGCTTAGAATTCTGAGAAAACAATATGTTTTGTTTCTAGGCATGGTCTATTGTCTGTTTCACCGCTGTATAGAGGAAAGTTAAGAGTCCATTCTTGAGAATGATGATTTGTGATGCAACAAAGCTTCCCAGGGAACACTAAGAAGAGGAGAAAGGAAGATACCAAGTTATATAATGAGAGCAGAAGTAAGATACCGGGTAGGACCACCACACATGCATGTCACCTTTGGAGACGATTCCCTGAGAAACCTGGAATCATATGTGCTACAGTATCTGTGAGGACCATGTGTCAACACATGCAGACTTTGTATGGAGATTCTTTCACATTGGTGTTTATGGAGCAGGAAAAAATAACATTACATGCATTATTCCAGCACACATAGCTGTATATGATGTGGTAATAAAAGCTGTTCTGCAGCGAATAGACAACGTAAAATTAGACATCTAAAATGTGGAGAAGATTGGTAAATACATTCAAACAATTTAAAAGTATATCGAAGGTCAAAACCCAACAGGCAGCTCATCAAACAATGTTCTGGAGATTTGAATAGAGCAGCTAGGATGCCAGGTGGATAACTTTATGAATATTACCGATGGCTTGGCGTTGCGGGATGAAGGACAATTTAATCTATTCTATTATTTCTAAACACTGTTTTTCGGTGATTCCTTTGTATCCCCTACAGACCCTCTCATCTCTTGGTATCACTGACTTGGCCCTATCTTGGATTGCGTCATACCTACAGACCGGACATTCAGCGTCTCCCATTCGCACACCACCTCCTCACCGCGCCCCCTATCCGTCGGAGTCCCGCACAGTCCTAGGGCCCCTGCTCTTCTCTGTTTACACCTTCGGCCTCGGACAGCTCATAGAATCTCATGGCTTTCAGTATCATCTCTATGCTGATGACACACAGATCTACCTCTCTGAACATGATATCACCTCCCTACTAAACAGAATCCCTCAATGTCTGTCTGCTATTTCATCCTTCTTCTCCGCTAGATTTCTAAAACTTAATATGGACAAAACAGAATTAATCATCTTTCGCCCATCTCACGTGACCCCCCCCAACAGACCTATCCATTAAAGTAAATGTCTGCCCACTCTCTCCAGTCCCACAAGCTCGCTGCCTCGGGGTTATCCTTGACACTGATCTCTCCTTCAAACCACATATCCGCTTCCTGCCAACTTCAACTCAAAAATATTTCACGGATCCGTACACTCCTCAACCAAGAATCTGCAAAAACCCTAGTCCATGCCCTCATCATCTCCCGCCTTGACTACTGCAACCTCCTGCTCTGTGGCCTCCCCTCTAACACTCTCGCACTCCTCCAATCTATTCTTAACTCTGATGCCCGACTAATCCACCTGTCCCCCCGCTATTCCCCGGCCTCTCCCCTCTGTCAATCCCTGCACTGGCTCCCCATTGCCCAAAGACTCCAGTTCAAAACCCTAACCATGACATACAAAGCCATCCACAACCTGAGTCCTCCGTACATCTGTGACCTAGTCTCCCGGTACTTAGCTGCACGAAACCTCCGATCCTCACAAGATTTCCATTTGTACTCCCCTCTTATCTCCTGTTCTCCAAGAATTTTCAAAGATTATGGAGAGGGGTTCAAAAATTTCTTCTGCTATCTCCTTCAGTACTCTGGGGTGTAATTCATCTGGACCTGGAGACTTGAATTCATTTAGGTTAGCTAAGTGTTTCCTCACTATCTTTCTGTTTATAGATATCCTGGATTCTTCTATTCCCTTAATAGGACAGTGAAGAACAGTTGATGCTACATTTTCTTTCTGAGAGAAAACAGATGCAAAATAGGAATTTAAAAATTCGGCCTTCTCAACATCCTGTCTTACCATTTCATCATTTTCATCCTGTAAAAATCCTATAGCATCTTTGACTTTTCTTTTACTTTTGACATATCCCCAAAATCCTTTATTATTGCTTTTGACATCTCTTGCAAGCCTCAATTCATTGTTAGCTTTAGTTAATCTGATTTGTGCTTTGCAGGTTCTGCAGACAGCATTATATTCTTCTTTAGATATGCCTCCCTCTTTCCATTTTATAAACATTTTTTTCTTCCTTTTTAGCATGTGCTTAAGTTCTGTGTTCATCCATCCTGGCTTCCTTAAATGCTTCCTATTCTTCCCTCTTTTCGGAATTGTTAACAATTGTGCTTTGAGAATTTCATTTTTCAAGATTTCCCATCCTTCCTGGACATTTTTGTCTTTAAGGATATCCAGCCATTGGATCCCTCCAATTCTCTTTCTGAATCCCTTAAAATCTGCCTTTCTGAAATCTGCCTTTCCTTTCACAGACCCCTGTCGGTCCCTCCAGAACACACCGTCCACTCCCTCGGTCCTCTCTTTCACACGGCTTCCTGTCTGTTGTCGCACTCTCTCCCAACTGCCACTTCAGCGCGCCCCCTGCTCCTTTTATCCTTGCCCCGCCCCCTGTTTCCCTGACAACTTCAGTCAAGTCTCTCCCTTTACTGTCCTCCCAGTATCGTTCCCTCAGGAACCTTGATGGCGGTCCCCTGGGTACCTGCCCGGTCACTGCCTGGGAGTCCTCCTCCACACAGTGGCACCTCAACCCGAAAACATTTTTTGTGCTCTACTTATCAAAACAATTTATTGTTTTACCAATCTACATATAAATACCTGTCTGTGTTCATCAGCTCATGAAATACATTTACATTTGACCAGCTTGCTTTTTCTGAAATTGCCTGCGCCCTCGATGACCAATGTGCGAAAATTTCGCATGGGCCAAGCTAGTCTTAGATTTAAGGAACGAGTAGAGTGCAATGGCTAGGATTTTTGCCAAGGGCTTAATATCAATATTTAGTAATGAAATGAGTCAGAAATTGTTTATAACCAAATCATTCTTATTAAATTTGGGTTCCAAAACTGTAAAAGTAATGTATAGAATCCCTACAGTGAGTCAATAATAACATGTGAAAAACATACCTGGTTAACATTATTTTTTATCTTAAAAGCCATCCCACCATGACAAGATTTACTCAGTCGGGACAGTTCCAACTTTAGTAACTCACCTCGCAATGTGCCAGCGCACCTCAAAATAGACAGGGGTGAAGCTGAACCTGGGCCTAACTATTTTACACCCTCCTGTGGAAAGCTGGATATAAAATGGTGAACAGACCAAAGGGGCAACCACTCCCCCAAATGTAATGAGTCCCAGAACGAAAGCAAAAACAAAAACCAGGGCCAATACTCATTAGTATAAGTGTAATATGTAGGTACACATTCACACTGTGACCATTAACAAACGCTTATAGCATAGAATAGAGACCTTACAGTAAGTAAATTATAACACATGTAAAGAAAAAAAAATAGGGTACTTAGTTAACTTTTTTTTCTCAAAAAAGTGTAAAAGCCATCCCACCACGATAAAGTGTACTTGGTCAGGATTGTCACTAGTAACGCATCTCACTAAGTGCCAGCAGACCTCAAAATAGATGGAGTCAGAGCTGGACCTGGGCCTGACTGGTTTTGATAAAAAAAAAAAAGTTAACTAATTACCCATTTTTTTTCAAATGTGTTATTTACTTACTGTAGAGATCCTGTACTTTGTTTTTATTCTAGTTTATATGTGTCAGCAAATGGCCACAGTGTGAATGTGTACCTGCTACTGATGAGCGAGCATGCTCGCCACTATTGGGTGTTCACCCGAGCATCGCAGTGCTCGCGATGCTCAGAGCTCGCTAAGTTTTAAAGGGGTTGCTCGGCTGGAGCTCGGAACCCTGCCCTGCATGTATCGCGCACTTCAGAGAGCCAATGAACATGCAGGGATTGTCTGCCACACACTGCAATGCCGTAGCCATGTTGATTGTGACATTATAGTGATTGGCTGGCTGCACAGCATCTTCAGGTCTATTTCAGACCTGGCACCGCCTAGCTCATCACATGCTGTGTCTGTGTGCAGGTGTTTGCATGCAGGTGTCTGCGTTGGTGTGCGGGTGTCTGTGTGTGTGTGTGTGTGTGTGTGTGTGTGTGTGCGCGCATGTGTATGCGGGTGTGTGCGGATGTCTGTGTGTGCTGTAACGCTTGGCCCGATGAAACTACTGCTCCCATCAGACTATCTCTGGTGTATACATATTCACATAGAAATAAAAACACATTATACTCACCGCACACCAAATCCTCGACGCTCTTGTCTCCTAGAAATAACATAAAATAATAAACCAACATATACTCCCTGTCCGCTGTAGTCCAAGGTAATCCAGATTGTCCCACGGCGATCTCACATGTAGAACAGTCACATCGGGAGATGTGACGGCTCTACCCGACCGGCCATACTCTACCTTCTTTTCCTCACTCAAGACTTTTCTTTTCAACTCCTTTGGCATGGTTAAAAGTTATTTTTTCATTCCTATTACTTTTGGGATATTACTAGCAATTGTTTTGCCATCCAGCTTGTCCTATAGCAAGAGGATTGTGAACACCACAGCAGGGTTTTTAATACTTTCCTTCGTTAAATAAGATTTGGTTCTGGTGATCACCTAATCAGAAGCACATAAAGTAGAATGTGGTGTATTCTGGTTGGAATTCAGCCTACACTGGAATGGATTGGCTTTCAGACATATTGAGAAGCTGATTGTTATAAAACTGTGTAGTGTTCTCTTAATTTTTGCCAGAGCTCTGTATATATAACATACAGCTTCCGCATTTCTGAAAAAAAATACGTAGCTGCATTTGTGGCGCCAGGATCTGATTCATGCTCCCTGCGGATCTGACAGCATGAATCAGAAGGTGATAGGTTACCTTTAATGTCCCTCACATGAGATTGTTCATTAAATTATTCCTTATGCAAAACGAACACATTTCACTATTGGAAGTTAAACATTTTTTTGCCATCCAGAATAATTCAATGTATACACTCCAAACAATGCCCCCTACTGTTCCTTTACAAAGGCTCTGTGCAAGTCAATAAGCAAAGACCATGGGAGAACATGCATGTTCAATTAAGTGGACTGTTCAGATCTCGTTGGGTAATATTGGCACATACAAATTATCCTCTACAGAGCAAAGTGTCATTTACAGAGTTACATTTTATTGTTGGTTTAGTCACAGTATGTGTATAACTCACCAGGAATACAATGCTTTGCGGATCATAAAGTATGACAAATTATGCCGCATTCACAATAGTATGAATGTAGTTCCCAGTTCAATGGTATTGCTAAACACTGACAGATAGAGGAAGGAAGGGAGAGGCTCCTAAACCTGCTATATACAAAACAATAGGTGGAAAATCTTGACATTCGGGAACTATTCAAATAGACCACAATTATGTGGAGAGGCTCATAATGGAAGGTTACTAAAAGCATGGAAATGTAAAAACTAGAAATAGGCGAACCCACTGTTCTGGCACAGACACTGAACACGGACTTCACCAGGAAGTCCGTGTTGCTGTTCGGCTTCAACTCTCCAAACACCCTGGTGTTTCTCACGCTGTCATGTGCATGACAACACGGCAAACACTGCTTCTGCTTGGTGCTAAAATAATTACCACCGGTCAGACAGCCCCAGTTCCCACACCGTCAAATTACAGCTTAAGCCCACAGATGTGATTGGAGGTAAAGCGTTTATCTCAGGTTGCTAGCGTTAGCTGATGGGACAGCTGCTCCCATCAGCCTACACCTGCTGCCGCTAATAACAGAGAGAGCAATCGGCATCTGATGGGAGTATTCATCAGCCAACACCTGTGTAACAAGGGGGTGCTTGGAGTTGTAGTCATGGTCGAGTTTACTAAGACATAGTCAATGAGCACCCCGGCCCCTTGCACATGTAAAGACAAGTGAAGTCCCAGTCCTGCAGTACAGTCAGTTACCTTCATCACGCGCTCCCTTCAGTCGCTGGAGATGAGTATTCAGGAAAACACAACAGGACACAGTTCTGTTTCAACGGGAAAACGTTACTGTGCATAACTGTCACGACCCATGCTGGATTGTGACAGATAAAAGCACATGTAACCTTTTTTCTTCTTTAAGCTGTTTGCTTAAAGTGAGTTTTGCCCCCGGTGGTCATTAGGGTCATCACACAGTGGTGTCTTTAGTTCTAGTTTTGCCCCTGGTGGTGGCTAGTATTATTACACGGGAATCACTAGCAGGTGTTATTGCTCTGGCTCTTGCCTATAAAGGAGAGTCAGGTGGTCTCACTCTCTGTTGGTGATATTGGTCATTTCCAACCATCCTTGGTGGAGGAAGGAGCTAGAGACGAGTTCCTTGCAGCTCAGTCAGAGTCCTGGTGTGGAAGGAGCAACAGTGAGGAGTTCCTTGCAGCTCTGACAAAGCTTTGGTGGAAAGGAGGAAAGCTGGACTCTGTTGCTGGGAGCAATAGCAACAGAGCAAATCTAAGTGTTTTTTACCTGTTTGTAACTTTCCTTATGTGTGTTTTAGTGCAGTGGTGGGAATAGTTTCTGCACCGTCCAATTCATTAGAAAGGGATAGGTGCAGGGCGAGCTAGGGTTTTTAGGTATCCTGCTTGTCGCCAGGTGCGGAACCTGCCTAGGGACCATCAGGAGTGTAGAGAAACTGACTCAGGGGAGTGCAGGAGGTCTAAACGTCCCCGGTCCCTATTCCAGGGCCCTCCATTGTATCAGTTTCCCTGGTGTTTCCCTTAACTCTGTAAATTCGCCCTGCTGGAGGCGGTGTATCCAGATACACGTGTAATTATTGAAATTCACCTGCTGGAGGTGGTGTATCCGGCTGCACGTTTCATTGTTTAAATTCTCCCTGCTGGAGGCGGTGTATCCAGGGTCACGGGTGTCATAGAAATTTGCCCTCCTGGAGGCGGAGTATCCAGTCACCTGTGACATCACAATAACACAATGCTTCCTGCTCTGTCCCTGCAACTTCGTGATGCTGCACAGCATCAATGGCTCCCATCTGGGTTTGGGAACCACAACAGTCCTTCTGTTGACAGTCCCACAACACCAGGGCCACACTGTCCATCAGTCCGTGGCAGCTTTTATCCCCCTGACCTGTGTACCCTGTGTTCCGGGCTGTGAAGAGTGTCCCGCCCTGGGCAAGCCTGCCTGGGCTCTTCTGTAGGAACAGGAAATCCCTTCCCTGTTGGAACGGACCCCTTCTTAACTCCTTCTGTCCCTGAACTAACTATATACAAATGCACTTACATAACATATACAGCACATTACACTTTACCCATTACACTTTACACATGACACATTACACATAAAACATTAGGGAACCATTGGGGTGCTGCATTGGCTTGGTATGTAGGAGAGAGGAGGCAACTGAGGGTCGCCACCACCTCCTTACACTCCTCCCTCCTAAAATATGGTCATCCCTGTCCATAATGGCTTCTGTAAAAATAACAGTTTATTAAATGTATGTAGTCTTTGTCTGATGCCGCTGATGGGTCAAACGTGACCTCGGCTCAGCTGAGTTGAAACCCCAGAAACATATTACAGGTCCATTAACACATTGGTGCACTGCTTTTAACAGGGGATAGTTCAGGGTTGAAATGGGTAAAGTTCAAGGTTAAAATAGTTCAGTTCTTACAGCAGCTATACGCACAGTTCATAGCAACAAACCCTTGTAGGATTTAAGCATGTAATCCAGCAGGGGACATGCAATCGTGCGCAAAGAAATGTGGAGGAGGGGGAAAACAAAGTCTTTTATCTGTGACCATGATGGTCGCCACTGACACCTAGTCCTGGTGCTGTACAGGGCTCCTTGTCCGTGGGAGACACGGAACAATCTCTTCACTCACATTCCTTTACTTCAGTGCAACTGGCACAACTTTCTTAAAGGGACTGCATCAGTCAATACACAGCCGTTGATTAGAATAGTGGGCCGCATTTGAACCCTGTGCAACAATATAAGTATGGGCCGAGCATCCACTGGAAAAAGATCCCCTGCTGTTCCTCCTACTTCATTCCTTTGGCAACTGCTGACTCAGCAAACTTGGAGCCTCCCGCTCCCATGACCCAACTGTGGCCACCGATTTCTTTAAGGGCACCTCTACCCTCTGGCGTACTGTGGGGCTGCAGCCATTGCAGGCGGCCACACATAATACCGCGCTTCTCACGCCTGTCTCTCCTCGATGCTGGAGACAACTTTTACTGCCACTGCATATGGTCTCTGGGGCTGGAGTAGATGCAGGGACTGGGGTGAGGGTAAGCGTCACACTCACTGTGACTGCATCCGGCTGTGGCAGTCCTCCACTGCGGCCATGCGAACTCGGGATCACTGCTTGTCATGACTCTGGACAGGACGGTTCCTCCTCCATCCTGGTCAGGTCAGGGTTAATTCTAGTTCGCCTCTCTTTGGTTCTGGGGTGGCTATTTAATGTTGGCAGTTCCTGGATTGGGTGTCGGTGATACTTCCATATTCTCAGTTTGTGGTTGCTTGCCCAGGTTACTCGTCTGTAATCGTTGTACCTCTGTGCGTGTGTGCTTTGCTGTGTATGACCCGGTTTGTCCCCTGACTTTTGCCTCTGTATCCTGCTTTGTACTACCCTGTCCTTCCTGATTATCTGACCACCTGGCTCGTCTCTGTTTACTCTGTCTTGTCCCTAGGCACCACACTCTTGTCTGGCATTTGACCCTCGGCTCTCCTTTGACTACTTTAACTCTCTGTGCCCTGTACTCCACGTGCTCAGCTGCCTTCCCTGTCCTCACGCTCGGTGACTCCATCACCCTGTTCATATGACTTCTTAATTCCAGGTCTTCTGCTTACTGCTAAGTCTCAGGTCCTTGCGCACTGTGTGCCTTGTTCCTCTACTCTCTGTGCTCGTTCACGTGCCCCCTGATAACGCCCCCTAGGCTGCGCCAGTGACACCATCAGTGCCATTATACTTCTGCTTTCTCGACTGCGCCTTCTGACTCCTGCTTCTCCACACCCGCAGTACTCCAGCTCCCGGCAATCTTCATCTGCACAGGTATCTCACTTGACAATGGCGTCTTTCTTCTGGACATGCCGTCTTGCTCTTCTAGGCTCCACCCATTTCCTCACACTCTGTTGGGAAGGCTGAAGCTTCTTCGCTCGCACCCATTTTGGGCGGGCATTAGTCACAGTGGGGTGTGGCCTCCTTCCTTTTGGCGCCAACTTCTTTACAGGATGCCCATGAAGGACGGCACCACCCTCCATTTTCATTCCACTGACTGTATCCTGCTCGACAGTGCCTGGCGCCATCTTGGGCCACAACTCAATCATCAGTCCACCAATCCCGGGAATCTTTTTCTCCAGTCCTGTAGCTGCAGGACTTCTGGATTCGATCCTGCCGACAACGCCAAATGTAACAAGGGGGCACTGGGTCGTAGTCATGGCCGAATTTACTAAGACACAGTCAGTGAGAACCCCGGTCCCTTGAACATGTAAAGACATGTAAAGACAAGTGAAGTCCCAGTCAATTACCTTCATCATGCTCTCACTTCAGTCGTTGGAGATGAGTATTCAGGAAAACACCACAGTTCTGTTCCAACAGGAAAATGTTACTGAACATAACACAATGCTTCCTGTTCTGTCCCCGCAACGTCATGAGGCTGTACAGCATCAATGGCTCCCATCCGGGTTTGGGAACAACAGTCCTTCTGGGAACAGTCCCACAACACCTGGGCCCATCCACACTGTCTGACATTCCGTGGTAGCTTGTATGCCCCCAACCGGGGTACCCTCTGTTCCGTGCTGTGAGGTAGCGTCCCGCCCTGGGCAAGCCTGCCCAGTGTCTGCTGCAGGAATAGAAAATCCCTTCCCTATCAGCCTGTTGGACTGGCCCCCTCCTTATCTCCTTCTGTCCCTGAGCTAATTATATACAAATGCACTTACATAGCATATACAGCACATTACACTTTACACATCACACATGACACATTACACATAAAACATGAGGGAGCCATTGGGATGTTGCATGGGCTCAGTGTGTAGGAGACAGGAGGCAACTGAGGGTCCCCGTCACCTCCTTACACCTGCGCTCTAAATAAATAATTAAAAATAAAAAATGGCGTGGGTTCCCCTGCATTTTTGATAACCAGCCAGGAAAAATTCACAGTTGGGGCTGCAACCCTCAGCTGTTAGCTTCAGCAAGGCTGGTTATCAAGAATATAGGTGTTGCCACTCAGATTTTTTTCATTATTTAAATAAATAATAAAAAAAATGTCGTGGGTCCCCCATATTTCTGACAATCAACCAAGCTAAAGCAGACAGCTGGGGACTGGTATTCTCAGGCTGGTAAGACATCGTCCCTCCCCCCTAGCCTAGAAATATCAGCCAGTAGCCTCCAAAAAAGACACCTCTATTAGACGCATCTTGGTATCATTCAGGTTGAAAACTGTTTATCCCTAGACCTGGATTACAGCATGGGACAGAATGTCGGACTTATGAGGGATATGGTTGTTGTTTATTTTTGTTTTATTATGGAAGACGAGGGATTCAATGGAATGGGCGTTAGGTGAGTATAACTGTGTTTGTTTTTTTAAATAAAACAAACAACACTTTTACTTTTTTTTTCAAATAAAGGACTTTATTCTGGCTGTCTCTTTATTTACCATATAACTATAGGATTAGTAATGGATAGGTGTTTTTATAGACGCGTCACCATTACTAAGCCGTGGGCTTTATGTCACCGGACAATACAAAGATGACATCAACCCCACAAATAAGAACCCCACTTGCCACCGCCACAGGGCAAGTGGGAAGAGTCGGGCAAAGCGCCAGAATTAGCACATCTAATAGGTGAGTCTTTTCTGGGTGGCTGTGGGCTGCTATTTTTAGGATGGGGGGCCAATGTCTATGGTCCCTTACCAACCAGGGAATACCAGCCCCCAGCGGTCTGCTTTAGCTTGGTTAGTTGTCAAAAATGGGGGGGACCCCCACACTGTTTTTTTAAATTATTTAAATAATTAACAAAAAATTGTAGTGGAGACCCCTCTATTCTTGAAAACCCACCTTGCTAACTCTAACTGCTGAGTTGGGTTGCAGCCCTGAGCTGTGAGTTTTGCCTGCCTGTTTATAAAAAAAAAAGGGGGAACCCACGCCATTTTTTTTTAATTAGGTGCCAACTGGTTTCGGCTGATGGGAGCAGTAGTCCCATCAGCCCACGCCAGTGACCGGAGGTAAACTTTTCACAGCTGCGGGCTCACGCTGCCATTTGACAGCATGGGAACTGCAGCTGCCTGACTGGCAGTAATGATTTTACCGCCTATTAGAAGCAGCGTTTGCTGTGCTGTCATGTACATGGCAGCGTGGCAAACACTGGATGTTCAGTCCCCCCAAGTGAATGGGATCTAGGTTCAAGTCTGGGTACTGTTCTGGTACCCGAACCCTAACTATTTTTTAACTGTTCAGTCGGACCCTGCCGGACCTGAACATCCAGGGGTCCACCAATCTCTAGTAAAGATGCTTTATACCATATATCCATATGTTAAATAACACACATGCATGTTTATTTCAATACGAAGATAACCAGTGGCATTACATCCAGTGGCGTATCTTAATGCAACATTTACAAAAGGGCCCCACAAGTCTTTTATAGTATTGGACTTTTTATAAGGGCTAAAGGAAGCATTTGGGATCTTATAGACTCTAGAGATCAACTGCAACTTTAACTCCTGCACTGATTAAGGCTACAGGGAGTCTGTCATGCAGTTTTTGCTATCTTATTTGAGAGCTGCATGACGTAGGGACAAAGACCCTGATTGCAGCAATATATCAATTACTGGACTATTGACTTAGTTTTGATGAAATTCATGTTTTATGTGCTTCAGATCTACCAGTTCTTTGAAAGCACAGCTCTGTATAAGCCCACTCATACCTCTGATTTCTGTGTACACTGTGCATAGGCACAAAGTTGCCAATCACATCTGTGGGCATGGTTTTACAGAGCTCATGAATATGCTTAACTACCTGGCAGCTAGTCCTCTTAGGCCACATGCTTAATGAGTTTTTTACCTCAGTATCTGTAAGCAGCAGACAGGAGCACCTTGGGCCCACCAGAGAAAATCATTCTTGGGGCCCATCATGTAGCTACATAGAAATACATACAAGACCACCAAGACCACCAATTGTGCAGTAAAACGCGCTAATATCAAGGTATAATATAAGGTAGTACACATAGCCAACTCACAGAATATAAAGTAGCCCCCTCATAGGGTACAATGCAGCCCCTCATAGTATATAAAGTAGCCCTTTCATATAGTATAATGTAGCCCCCTCACAGAATATAATGCAGACCTCATATAGTATAATATGAATATCAAATGTCCTCTTTATTTATAACATCATCCTCATATCAACATATATTCTTACACCCACCCCAGAAAAGAAAAGAAACAGGGGATGAAGAGGCATAGGCAAACATAGAATAAAATGTAAATATTTAGAAACGCTAAGATGTTTGCTAAATAAACAAAGAACACCGCAAACATATTAAATTCGATATTAATCACGTAGACAAGGGATGTAAATTCCGTGAAAAATTAAAATAAAATTGGAGAAAGGAAAAAGAAAATTATAACTACTATAAGCAGTTCGGCTCATACTTATGCTATACAGTAAAGTGATAAAGTGCAAAAATATTATATAATGAATATTTATATTTTTATCAAAATTAGCCCATATATAAGTGCAGGTGAATATATGGATTACTATAAATATTAGCAAAATACAGAAATAGACACAATTTACATATCAAAAAATATCTATAAATTACGTGTACTACATATATATATATACAGTATATATATATATATATATATCCCTAAGAGAATATATGCACCACTATCTAATTGAAAAGAGTCCAAATAGAATACATAAAAAGTCTTCAATGGAATTTTGTATGTCACGCACTAATATCTTCAATAGGAAATCTTGCAGATGAAGAATCTTCAATAAAACTTATTGAACTGGAACCAAAAAAGAGCCAAATTTCATGATGACCCCGGAAAAAACATCTCTATGGAAACTGGATAAATAAATAAATAAAATGAGAATACAAGACAAAACACACATATAATTAACCCCTTAGCGACAGAGCCAGTTTGCAGCTTAATGACCAGGCCAATTTTTACAATTCTGACCACTGTCCCTTTATGAGGTTATAACTCTGGAACGCTTTAATGGATCCCGCTGATTCTAAGACTGTTTTTTCGTGACATATTGTACTTCATATTAGTGGTAAAATTTCATCGATAAGTTTTGTGTTTATTTATGAAAAAATGGAAATATGGCGAAAATTTTGAAAATTTTGCAATTTTAAAACTTTAAATTTTTATGCCCTCAAATCAGAGAGATGTGTCTCAGAAATTTCTTAATAAATAACATTTCCCACATGTCTACTTTACATCAGCACAATTTTGGAAGCAAAATTTTTTTTTGTTAGGAAGTTATAAGGGTTAAAAGTTGACCAGCGATTTCTCATTTTTACAACAAAATTTACAAAACCATTTTTTTTAGGGACCACATCATATTTAAAGTTATTTTGAGGGGTGTACATGACAGAAAATACCCAAAAGTGGCACCATTCTAAACACTACACCCCTCAAGGTGCTCAAAACCACATTCAAGAAGTTTATTAACCCTTTAAGTGCTTCACAGGAACTAAAGCAATGTGGAAGGAAAAAATTAATATTTAACTTTTTTTTGCAAAAAATTTACTTCAGAACCAATTTTTTTTATTTTCACAAGTGTTAAAAGAGAAAATCAACCACAAAATTTGTTGTACAATTTCTCCTGAATACGCCGATACCCTATATGTGGGGGTAAACCACTATTTCAGCACACGGCAGAGCTCGCAAGGGATGGAGCGCCGTTTGACTTTTTCAACTCAGAATTGGCTAGAATTGAGATCGGATGCCATGTTGCGTTCGGAGAGCCCTTAATGTGCCTAAACAGTGGAAACCTCCAACAATTGACCCCATTTTGGAAACTAGACCCATTAAGGAACTTATCTAGATGTGTGGTGAGCACTTTGAACCCCCAAGGGCTTCACAGAAGTTTATAACGTAGAGCCGTGAAAATAAGAAATCTATTTTTTTCCACAAAGATGATCTTTTCGCCCCCAAATTTTTATTTTTTACAAGGGTAACAGGAGAAATCATACCCGCACAGTTGTTATGCGATTTGTCCTGAGTACGCCGATACCCCATATGTGGGGGGGAACCACTGTTTGGGCACATGGGAGAGCTCGGAAGGGAAGGAGTGCCATTTTGGAATGCAGACTTTGATGGAATGGTCTGCGGGCATCATGTTGCGCTTGCAGAGCCCCTGATGGGCCTAAACAGTGGAAACCCCCCACAAGTGACCCCATTCTGGAAACTAGACCCATTAAGGAACTTATCTAGATGTGTGGTGAGCACTTTGAACCTTCAAGTGCTTCACAGAAGTTTATAACGTAGAGCCGTGAAAATAAAAAATCCATTTTTTTTCCACAAAAATGATCTTTTCGCCCCCAAATTTTTATTTTTACAAGGGTAACAGGAGAAATCATACCCGCACAGTTGTTATGTGATTTGTCCTGAGTACGCCGATACCCCATATGTGGGGGAACCACTGTTTGGGCGCATGGGAGAGCTCGGAAGGGAAGGAGTGCCATTTTGGAATGCAGACTTTGATGGAATGGTCTGCGGGCATCATGTTGCGCTTGCAGAGCCCCTGATGGGCCTAAACAGTGGAAACCCCCCACAAGTGACCCCATTTTGGAAATTAGACCCCCTAATGAACTTATCTAGATGTGTGGTGAGCACTTTGAACCCCCAAGCGCTTCACAAAAGTTTATAAACGCAGAGCCGTGAAAATAAAAAGTCTTTTTTTATTTCCACAAAAGTGATTTTTTAGACCCCAATTTTTAGACCCCCAAAGTTGGCAAATAGTGGAAACCCCTCAATTCTTGCTCCAACCCTAACCCCAACACACCCCTAACCCTAATCCCAACCCTAACCCTAATCCCAACCCTAATCCCTAACCCTAATTCTAACCCTAGTCGTGACCCGAGCCCTAACCCTAGCCCTAGCACAACCCTAACCCTAACCCTAGCCTAACCCTAGCCCAACCCTAACCCTAGCCCAACCCTAACCCTAACCCTAGCCCAACCCTAACCCTAACCCTACCCTAACCCTAACCCTAGCCCTAACCCTACCCTAACCCTAACCCTAGCCCTAACCCTACCCTAATCCTAACCCTAGCCCAACCCTAACCCTAACCCTAATGGAAAACTGAAAAAAAAATATTTTCTTTATTTCATTATATTGGCCTATATAAGGGAGTGATAAACGGGGGGGGTTATGTACTATTTTTTTTATTTTGATCACTATGATCGTTTATCATAGTGATCAAAATAATGAATGGAATCTGCCAGCCGGAGCCGGCAGATTCCCGGCGGGCGCACTGCGCATGCGCCCACCATTTTCAAGATGGCGGCGCCCATCGGAGGATGCCGGCGGGACGTGGGACCACCGGGAGGGGACGGAGGGCCACAGAGAGGTACCGGGGGGATCGGGGACCCTATTTCTCTCTCCTCTGATGTGCGATCACATCAGAGGAGAGAGAAATTAAATGTAAAATCGCGGCTTTTTTTTTTGCGGTCGCCGTTATAGGGTTAATAACGGCGATCGCAAAAGCGGGGGTCGGTAAAAACCGACCGATTCATGTTCTCTGGGGTCTCGGCTACCCCTGGCAGCCGAGACCCCGGAGAAAATCCGACACTGGGGGCGCTATTCACTTAAATCACAGCGCCGTGAATTAACGGCGCTGTGGTTTTAGTACCCTTAATTACCGCCATTAAAAGGCGCATCGGTGGTCGTTAAGGGGTTAAAACAAGATCAGTGGAAAATAGATGTGTTACAAAAAAGAATTGAAACCAAATTTTTCATTCAAACCCTGAGGTACCATCGCTCCCAACAGATAAATTCATTTACTCTCTCTCTGTGTCAACATTTTTCCTAAATTGCCTCACATTGGTCGCAAATGCACTTGATCTATTGCTTGAATTCTTAAACCATTTGGATTAGAGTTATGATAGATCTTAAAATGTCTAGGTAAAGTGCGTAAAGTACTCACGTCCTCGATGGTGTTAGATTTCTCGATGTCCCTTACATGTTCACGAGTTGTTATTTTTAATTCACGTGTTGTCAGACCCACCTAAATTTTTCCGCAAGGGCAACAGGCCTGATAAATTACGCCTTTTGAGGCGCATGTTAGTCTGGAACTATCGAAGTTTGTAAAGTTCTTACTTTTAATATGATTTTTACAAGCCTTGCATGTTGAACAAGGAAAAAAGCCATTACATTCTTGTACATATTTTTTTGCAGTCTTTTGAAAAATGGCTGTGCACTAAGATATCTTTGAGGTTACGAGAGCTTCTCGCTACAATTGATGGCTGATCTGAAAGACAAGTTTTAAGGATAGGATATATATATATGTATATACACTCACTGGCCACTTTATTAGGTACACCTGTCCAACTGTGTGTTAAGACTTAATTTCTAATCAGCCAATCACATGGCGGCAACTCAGTGCATTTAGGCATGTAGACATGGTCAAGACAATCTCCTGCAGTTCAAACCGAGCATCAGTATGGGGAAGAAAGGTGATTTGAGTGCCTTTGAACGTGGCATGATTGTTGGTGCCAGAAGGGCTGGTCTGAGTATTTCAGAAACTGCTGATCTACTGGGATTTTCACGCACAACCATCTCTAGGGTTTACAGAGAATGGTCCGAAAAAGAAAAAAAATCCAGTGAGCGGCAGTTCTGTGGCCGGAAATGCCTTGTTGATGCCAGAGGTCAGAGGAGAATGGGCAGACTGGTTCGAGCTGATAGAAAGGCAACAGTGACTCAAATTGCCACCCGTTACAACCAAGGTAGGCAGAAGAGCATCTCTGAACGCACAGTGCGTCGAACTTTGAGGCAGATGGGCTACAGCAGCAGAAGACCACACCGGGTACCACTCCTCTCAGCTAAGAACAGGAAACTGAGGCTACAATTTGCACAAGCTCATCGAAATTGGACAGTAGAAGATTGGAAAAACGTTGCCTGGTCTGATGAGTCTCGATTTCTGCTGCGACATTTGGATGGTAGGGTCAGAATTTGGCGTAAACAACATGAAAGCATGGATCCATCCTGCCTTGTATCAACGGTTCAGGCTGGTGGTGGTGGTGTCATGGTGTGGGGAATTTTTTCTTGGCACTCTTTGGGCCCCTTGGTACCAATTGAGCATCGTTGCAACGCCACAGCCTACCTGAGTATTGTTGCTGACCATGTCCATCCCTTTATGACCACAATGTACCCATCATCTGATGGCTACTTTCAGCAGGATAATGCGCCATGTCATAAAGCTCGAATCATCTCAGATTGGTTTCTTGAACATGACAATGAGTTCACTGTACTCAAATGGCCTCCTCAGTCACCAGATCTCAATCCAATAGAGCATCTTTGGGATGTGGTGGAACGGGAGATTCGCATCAGGGATGTGCAGCCGACAAATCTGCGCCAACTGTGTGATGCCATCATGTCAATATGGTCCAAAATCTCTGAGGAATGCTTCCAGCACCTTGTTGAATCTCTGCCACGAAGAATTGAGGCAGTTCTGAAGGCAAAAGGGGGTCCAACCCGTTACTAGCATGGTGTACCTAATAAAGTGGCCAGTGAGTGTATATATATATATATATATATATATATATATGATTGAATATAAAATATCATGCCTATATTTGATCAAAAATGGACTTAAGTCCAAAGAAAAGGATGGGCAACTCAGTACTAAAACATACAACAGAGACACAATTGAGTTCAGAAAACGCCCAATGAATAGGAGCTACATTGTTCAATATGAAATACACACAGAATAGTATCTTGTGCAAAAAGTATAAATATTTTATTAGGCTATTAAATCATTTAAAATATCAGTAATTACAAAATATGAGTCAGTACATTGGTGAAAGACAACATGGCCAGAACACCCAGTAAAATTTTGGTAATCAGGTGAATATAGGCTAACAGAAGGGGATAATAGGAGAGATGGGTATCCCCAAGTCCCTAATTAGGCACATAGTCAAAGACTATGTATCAATATAGATGCATGTAATGCCCTGACTGGGGTAAATACCTTTATGTACCATTGCACGGCTCAGTAGCCAACCTATAAATCCCACAACGTATTCCTGAGCTCCTAATATTCAACCGTCAATGCAAGTCATGAGAAGATTTTTTTCTTACCCATAGTGGTAATACCGGGGGTCCCGCCACCGCCCCTACGTGTTTCGCACACAAAGGGCTTCCTCGGGGGGCCGTATGGCTAATTATCAGGCTGAGGGATCTTTTATAGTGATCCTAATGTGAGTGCCAGTTCAAATTCAGTGCGCGCGGCCATTTTAGACGCCGGCGCATGCGCAGTGGATCCTTCAATCCCGTCGCGTCACTTCCGGTCATCCCGGAAGCCGGCGCACGTCAGAGCTCGCATGGTTACCATGGGAACCCGACGCAGCGCCGCCACCGTAAGGATGCCTTAAACAACGCGACAGGCACGTCCACCACGCAGGCACAGAACAATGCCTGCCATTTGCTGTTCACAGCTATAAGCATATATCAAATACGCAACCATCATTCTTTCAAGTACCAGTGCAAGTAACAGTGAACAGGAATTGGCAGCAATATACAATGGGTTATATGCAGTTAGGGGGCAAGGATTATGTAAACCTTCAGTCCCGTAAAAATGCCTTACAAAACGCGGCAGGCACGTCCACCGCGCAGGCGCAGACCAATGCCTGCCATTTACTGTTCACAGCGCTAAGCATATATCAAATGCGCAACAATAATTCTTTAAGATACAGATGCAAATAACAATGAACAGGAATTGGCAGCAATATACAATGGGTTAAATGCAATAAAAGAACAAAGATTCTTATATACATACAGAAATGTATAAAATATGCGCACAAAATTATAACAGCAACAAACAAGGATCAATGACGTCAGAAACGATGATCTTCCTCTTTTTCCAAGATGAATATCAAACTTCAGCACTTAATGGCATAAGTATGATTGCAGACATCAAGGTAATAGATTCACATTTACCAAAAACTGATAAAAATAAAAAGAAGAAAACAATTAAAAAACCACCCTAAACCAATTAAAATAGAGAAACCAAGGGACTATAATATTGATTAGAGAAATGGTGAAAAAGTTAACTTTTCATTGAGGCCATGCGGGGTCATTGTATCAAGCAGAACAATCCATCGACTTTCCAACTGCGCAAGTTTTTTCTTCATATCTCCACCCCTAATGCCACAGTGGACTTTATCTATCCCCTGTACTTTTAAACCCGATGGATTTGAATCATGATGTAATTTAAAATGCTTCGGTATGGTTTTAAGAATGGAGGGATCAGTAATATCTCTAGAGGTCAGGATATCCCTGACATGCTCTCGGGTCCTGACGCGCAATTCTCGCGACGTCAGACCCACATATACCAAATTGCAAGGGCATGTCGCATAATATACAACATACCGCGTATTACAAGAATAATAGGTTAGGATACGATATTCCTTTTTGCCATCAGAGGATAAGAAAGACGTAGCCCGTATTATGTTGCTACAAGCACGGCATGAACCACAGGGGTAGCATCCCAAACGCTGTCCCTGTGTGGCAAAGATTTTAGGAACAGGTGCCACATAGTGACTTTTAACTAGAAGGTCACGCAAGTTTTTCCCCCTTCTTGCTGTCATCAACGGATGATCAGGTAAAATCTGACTCAGAATTGCATCGGTCTTGAGCACCTGCCAATGTTTTTGGAGGATCAGACGCATCTCAGACCATTGATTATTAAAGGTTGTAATATATCGCAACGGCTGATCCCCACTAATGTTGCGTTTAGTACCACATAACAGCTGGCTACGTGGAGTACCCCGGGCACGGCGATATCCTCTCTTTATACATCTATTGCTATATCCGCGCTCACGGAACCTGGAGCTTAGGTCCCGAGACTGACCCTCGAAGGCCTCATCCGAAGAGCAAACCCGTCTCATACGTAAAAACTGTCCTGTTGGTATAGCTCGTATGGTCGATGGGGTATGGGCAGATGTAGCATGCAGCAAAGAATTAACTGCAGTTTCCTTGCGGAAAATATCAGTTTGAATTTTCCCTTCTCCATCGACCATAATCTTCATATCCAGAAAGTCAATGACTCTTGCATCAATCTTATATGTCAGTTTGATGTTATATGGGTTCTGATTCAGCTCTCGGATGAAGCCCCGAAAGTCAGCCTCGGTACCCTGCCAAATCAAAAAAACGTCATCAATAAATCCATACCAGCACTGCGCCTGGGATGCGGCCCGAGCGCTGCCACCGAAAATCTCTCGCTCCCAATACCCCAAAAAGAGATTAGCATATGACGGCGCACAGGCCACACCCATCGCAGTGCCGCGTTGCTGTAAATAAAATCTATCCTTAAAAGTAAAAAAATTATGTGTCAAAATAAAATCTAAAAGCTCCAGCATCAGTGAGCGAAGATCAGGATCATAATTGCTCATGCCCAAGAAGTACTCCACTGCCAGCAAACCATCTACATGGTGGATGCTCGTGTAGAGTGATTCAACATCAATAGTAGCCAGATGCATGTCTGAGTCAACACATAATCCGTCTATCTTCCTCAGGACGTCTGTAGTGTCTCTGACATGGGAGGGCAGGGACTCAACCAATGACTGCAAGTAATGATCTATAAACTTGCACACGGGGTCACACAGCCCCCCAATGCCAGAGACAATCGGACGCCCCGGGGGAACCAACGGATCCTTATGCACCTTTGGTAGCAAGTAAAAGGTGGGAATTGCCGGGTCCTTCACTATCAAACCATCGAACACCTTTTGTGGAATCGTGCCCGAAGTTAAGGCACCATCCAAGATCTTAAATAAATCACCCCAAAATTTCCCCAAAGGGTTACTATGCAGCTGAAGGTATGCCTCTCGATCTCTCAACTGCCGTAGAGCCTCCTTCTCATACATCCCCACTGGCCAAATCACCACGTTCCCCCCCTTATCCGCTGGCTTGATAACCACATCCACAAGGCTGCTCAATTCCCTAATGGCATCATTCTGTGCCCTAGTGAGATTGCAGCCACTCCTACTCCTTGAGAGGTTTTTAAAATCCTCCAAGACTAATTTATTAAAGATTTCAATTTGTGGATAAATAGAGAAGGAGGGGAACGTGGTTGACCTAGGCAAAATGGATGCAGGAAAAGTACCTGTACTGGAGGAAGTTGCTCCCGTTTCGAGTTCCTCCAAAGCATCTAAGGCTTCCTGCTCCTGAGTGGTAGACAAATCCATAGACCCCTCAGGTTTATAGTGAAGTTTACGCAGGACCACTTTCCTCAAAAACAAAATAAGGAAAAAATGCCAGCTTACCCAGTTGGTTCAAGCCATAAGCTGCTATACTGTATAGGCTCTCAGCAACGGATAAATGACAGGAGCTCTTGCCAACAATAGATGCGAAAAGGAGATGAATCCAGCGAGCCAAGTTTGAAGTACGTAAAAAATCTTTTTCTTTATTTCAAACGTAGATTAAAAATATTTATCCATAGCAGCATATTATGAATATAGGCAGAGATGTTTGGAAAAATTACTGCTAGCGTATTAGCTTCAGTTAGGGTTAACACTTGTTTTTAAATAGTTAATCTTATAGGTGGATGCCCACAAGTGTGATCTATTAACGCTTAATCAACTATAGCACCACCTATCCAAGGATCTTTTCCTTCATATATCCCAGAAAAATAGCAATGTGTATTATGGCAATGATAAAGGTTTAGCCGAAACGCGTCTTGCCGTGCGCTTTACAGCAGTAATTTTTCCCATCTCTGCCTATATTCATAATATGCTGCTATGGATAAATATTTTTAATCTACGTTTGAAATAAAGAAAAAGAATTTTTACGTACTTCAAACTTGGCTCGCTGGATTCATCTCCTTTTCGCATCTATTGTTGGCAAGAGCTCCTGTCATTTATCCGTTGCTGAGAGCCTATACAGTATAGCAGCTTATGGCTTGAACCAACTGGGTAAGCTGGCATTTTTTCCTTTTTTTGTTTTTGAGGAAAGTGGTCCTGCGTAAACTTCACTATAAACCTGAGGGGTCTATGGATTTGTCTACCACTCAGGAGCAGGAAGCCTTGGACGCTTTGGAGGAACGAAAAAGATTTTTTACGTACTTCAAACTTGGCTCGCTGGATTCATCTCCTTTTCGCACCTTTCCTCAAAAACAGTTGCAAGTCCTTCACCGCTGAGAAGAAATCGAAAGAGTTAGTGGGAACAAATGTCAAACCCATACTCAAAACCTCTGCTTGAGCATGGGTAAGAATATGATTAGATAGATTAATTACCTCCAATGTATTTTTGGGTTTCTTTTCCAATGACTGAGGTGGAGTCAATTTTCGCTTATTTTGTGTCTTGCCCTTTCTTGTATTAGTTTTAACATATCCCAATCTCTCACTCAAATGAAATGGGAGAGAAGGACCTGCATTCCCGTCCTCATCCATGGATGACGCTGATGAGAATGAGTTGCGATGGTTTTTAGTGGGCATTCGCACAGATGGCTGTTTTTTCCTCCATCTATATACTCTATCAGTTGAATAGTCGGACATATCCCTCTGATATTTTTTGGTTTTAGAAGCGACAATATTCTTTTCCCACTTTTTAAAATCCTCTTCCAATTCTTTATTCATTTTTAATAAGGCTTCATTTGTTAATTTCACCCGAAGGTCTGCCTGAACAGAGCCAATTTCTACTTCCAATTGGTTCAGAATCGTCTCATTATTTTTTATCAAAAGGCCCATATATCCCTTTGAGCAATTGGAGGGCAGCTCCTCCCACTGCCTCCTAAAATTTTCATCGGCAATGGAAAAAGAAGGGAAGACCTGTACCCGTAATCTCCGGGGTATCAGGCCCTTATCCACATACCGTTCCAAAAATGACTTATTCCACCATAACCTCGTTTTTTTGTTTAATAGATTTTTCAACTTGACAATCAAGTCCTCAGTTTCTCTAGAATTAACAGCCACACTCTGGTCTCCACCAAATACCTCATTCAATTTTGTCAACCACGCTTGTTCGCTGGTCTTATGATCCATATGATCAGGCAGGTGAGCTGTGAATATACACAGAAAAACATAGAATTGAATATAAAATATCATGCCTATATTTGATCAAAAATGGACTTAAGTCCAAAGAAAAGGATGGGCAACTCAGTACTAAAGCATACAACAGAGACACAATTGAGTTCAGAAAACGCCCAATGAATAAGAGCTACATTGTTCAATATGAAATACACACAGAATAGTATCTTGTGCAAAAAGTATAAATATTTTATTAGGCTATTAAATCATTTAAAATATCAGTAATTACAAAATATGAGTCAGTACATTGGTGAAAGACAACATGGCCAGAACACCCAGTAAAATTTTGGTAATCAGGTGAATATAGGCTAACAGAGGGGGATAATAGGAGAAATGGGTATCCCCAAGTCCCTAATTAGGCACATAGTCAAAGACTATGTATCAATATAGATGCATGTAATGCCCTGACTGGGGTAAATACCTTTATGCACCATTGCACGGCTCAGTAGGCAACCTATAAATCCCACAACGTATTCCTGAGCTCCTAATATTCAACCGTCAATGCAAGTCATGAGAAGATTTTTTTCTTACCCATAGTGGTAATACCGGAGGTCCCGCCACCGCCCCTACGCGTTTCGCACACAAAGGGCTTCCTCGGGGGGCCGTATGGCTAATTATCAGGCTGAGGGATCTTTTATAGTGATCCTAATGTGAGTGTCAGTTCAAATTCAGTGCGCGCGACCATTTTAGACGCCGGCGCATGCGCAGTGGATCCTTCAGTCCCGTCGCGTCACTTCCGGTCATCCCGGAAGCCGGCGCACGTCAGAGCTCGCATGGTTACCATACAGAGAGAGAGAGAGAGGATCTATTGGAAGAGAACACAGTTGAAGATTTTGGTAAGTTTCCAATACATCTTATTAACAAATCTACTAAATTTCCCAGCTTGAGCACTTGTTCAGCTATGGAAATCTTTACCAAAATGGTTACTAGAGATGTGGAGAACTTGCCTAATGTTCCAGGATGGGTCTCCAACATTAATGTAGAAGAGAATAGAGCCCTCAAAGAATTGCAGATGTTTGATGACATTGTCATCAAACAAACTGATAAGGCCGGGAATACCGTTATTTGGCCAAAGAAACTGTATCTTAAGCAAGCAGAAAGAATTTTAAATGATTTTGACTGTTATAAGAAACTTCATTTCAATCCATTGACACAATTCCAACAAGAATTAGTTAATATTTTAGAAGTAGCATTTGAGGATGGGATCATTCCAAAAAGATTGGTAGAAATCTTTTCGGTTGAGAAGGTCAAACTTTTAAATTCCTATTTTGCATATGTTTTCTCTCAGAAAGGAAATGTAACATCAACTGTTCTTCACTGTCCTATTAAGGGAATAGAAGAATCCAGGATATCTATAAACAGAAATATAGTGGGGAAACACTTAGCTAACCTAAATGAATTCAAGTTTCCAGGTCTAGATGAATTACACCCCAGAGTACTGAAGGAGATAGCAGAAGAAACTTTTGAACCCCTCTCCATAATCTTTGAAAATTCTTGGAGAACAGGAGAAGTCCCAGAAGACTGGAGAAGAGCAAATGTTGTTCCTATCTTCAAAAAGGGGAAGAAGGTGGACCCATGCAACTATAGGGCTGGTGAGTCTGACTTCTATACCAAGAAAGATCTTTGAACAAATTATTAAACAACATGTATGTAAGTACCTGGATAAGAATGAAGTGATTAAACAGAGTCAGCATGGGTTTGTGTAAGTCATGTCAGACTAACTTAATTTCCTTCTAAAACAGAATCACTGATTGGGTGGATCAGGGAAATGCTGTAGATATAGTATATCTTGACTTCAGCAAAGCATTTGACAAAGTATCTCACACAATCCTTATTGAAAAAAATGACTAAGTATGGAATGGACAAGGCAACTGTTAGGTGGATTCATAACTGGCTTAGTGATCGGACTCAAAGAGTGGCCATAAATGGCTGCACATCCAGTTGGAAGAATGTCTCAAGTGGGGTACCACAGGGCTCTGTCCTGGGCCCTGTATTGTTCAACATCTTTATCAACGATTTAGATGAAGGAATTGAGGGTAAACTGATTAAATTTGCTGATGACACAAAGCAAGGAGAGATAGCTAATACTAGATAAGAGAGAGAGAAGATTCAAAAAGATATAAATAAACTGGTGCAGTGGGCAACTAACAGAATGGTTTTTAACAGGGAAAAATGCAAAGTACTACATCTGGGCAATAAAAATGAAAAAAGCATATACAGAATGGGAGAAATAGGGCTAAGCAACAGCACGTGAAAAAGACTTGGGTATACTAATAGATCACAGACTGAATATGAGTCAACAGTGTGATGCAGCAGCAAAAAGGCAAATGCAATTCTAGTATGTATTAACAGAAGCATACAGTCTAGATCACGTGAAGTCATTATTGCCCTCTACTCCTCTTTGGTCAGACCTCATCTGGAATACTGTGTCCAATTCTGGGCGCCACATTTTAAAAAAGACATCAACAAACTGGAGCAAGTTCAGAAAAGAGCGACCAGAATGGTGACTGGTCTGCAAACCCTGTCTTATGAGGAAAGGTTGCAGGATTTGGGAATGTTTAGCTTGCAAAAGAGAAGACTGAGAGGAGACTTAATAGCTGTCTACAAATATCTCAAGGGCTGTCACATTGTAGAAGGATCATCTTAAACTTTTTGACAGTTAGAGTGATCAATGAGTGGAACAGGCTGCCACGAGAGGTGGTGAGTTCTCCTTCAATAGAAGTCTTCAAACAGAGGCTGGACAGACATCTGTCTGAGATGATTTAGCGAATCCTGCTTTTTGAGCAGGGGGTTGGACCAGATGGCCCAGGAGGTCCCTTCCAACTCTACGATTCTATGATTCTATGATTAAATCATAACTAAATTACAACCAAAACTAGCAACATTCTATTTACTACCTAAATTACACAAAAATGACACTGATCCTCCTGGTAGACCGATAGTGTCGGGTATTGGGGGATTGTGTGAAATTGTTGGTACAATCATTGATTATTACCTACAACCGTTAGCACAAATGCTTCCATCTTACATAAAGGACAAAACAATGATGCTACGTAGATTAGATTATTTGCATCTTGGAGAGAATGATTTTTTAGTTACAGCTGATGTAGAGGCTCTCTATTCTTCCATAAGACATGATGATGGTCTCATGGCAGTTTCGCATTTCTTATATGAGAGCAATTTGAAAGTTCCAATGATTAATTTGATTCTGACATTATTAAGGTTTGTACTTGAACATAATGTTTTTTGTTCAATGGCGATATTTATTTGCAGTGACAAGGTACAGCGATGGGGGCCATTTGTGCCCCCTCATATGCAAATTTATTTATGGGTCTATGGGAACGTTGAATTTTTTTGGAGAATGCCTAACAGGAATTGAAGCAGTACAAGGGTGGAGTCGATACATCGATGACATTTTCTTCATTTGGGATGATAGTGTTGAGAATCTAATATCTTTCATGGGAAGATTAAATAACAATGATCAGAATATCAGACTGATCATATGATATGAAGATAATGGCACACCCTGATGGAAAAGTGATCATAGATGTTTTTAGGAAACCAACAGCGACAAATACATTGTTACATGCTTCTTCTTCCCACCATAGGTCTACCATAAATGGAATTCCAACAGGACAATTTTTAAGAGTAAAGAAAATATGCACTCTACAAGAGGACTATGAATGACAAGCATCTGACTTAGCTTGGAGATTCAATGACCATTGTTACAGTAAGAGGCAGATGAAAAGAGGATATACGAGAGCCAAAAAAATCTCTAGAGATGAATTACTCTATGGAGAAAAAGTGAAAAAACAATGTGAGCAAGAGAAGAAACAACAGATTAGATTCATAACAGATTTTAACAAACAATGGCCAGAATTTACTAAAATTATACGTACATAAACATTGGGAGATTTTATTGAGTGATCCTATCCTTAAAACTTGTCTTTCAGATCATCCATCAATTGTACCGAGACTCTCTCGTAACCTCAAAGATATCTTAGTGCACAGCCATTTTTCAAAAGACTCTACAAAAAAATATGTACAAGAATGTAATGGCTTTTTTCCTTGTTCAACATGCAAGGCTTGTAAAAATCATATTAAAAGTAAGAACTTTACAAACTTTGATGGTTCCAGGATCTATGAAATTAGAAAAAGACTAACATGCGCCTCAAAAGGCGTAATTTATCAGGCCTGTTGCCCTTGTGGAAAAATTTACGTGGGCCTGACAACATGTGAATTAAAAATAAGAACTCGTGAACACGTAAGGGACATCGAGAAATCTAACACCATCGAGGACGTGAGTACTTTACGCACTTTACCTAGAAATTTTAAGATCTATCATAACTCTAATCAGGGGCGTAACTACCGGGGAGCAGCCGAAGTGGTTGCTTTTGGGCCTGGCCCATATAGGGGCCCGCCGCCCGGGTCCCCGGCTCCGATCGGCGCTACCCGGTAGTGCAATTTAATTACCCCAACCACCGGTCCGTGGCCCAGCACCGGGCCGTTGCAGTGCTCTTGCCGGTCCGCGGACACAAGGGGAGCCAGCGGCTGTGTAGCAGCTGATACTCACCCTGCATAGCGGTCCCTGTCGGCGCGGCGGCTTCATCCAAACTCCAGCGCTGAGCTGTCAAGTGTACCACTCATTTAAGGTCATGAATATGGACGCCACTCCTCTCCCATAGGCGTGGCATCCATATTCATGCACCTTAATGAGCGGTAGCACGTGACCGCTCCGCACAGGAGGAAGCTGAAGCGCCGCGAGATGCAGGGAGGGAAGTTCAGCGACGGGAGGGAAGTTCAGCGACGTGAGGGTAAGTATGATGGGGGAGGATGGGGGAGCTGAGCGGTGCCATATATACAAGGGAGGGAGAGTGGGAGCGGAGCCATATATACAAGGGAGGCCGGGAGAGTGGAAGCAGAGCCATATATACAAGGGAGGGAGAGTGGGAGCGGAGCCATATATACAAGGGAGGGAGAGTGGAAGCAGAGCCATATATACAAGGGAGGGAGAGTGGAAGCGGAGCCATATATACAAGGGAGGGAGAGTGGGAGCAGAGCCATATATACACGGGAGGGAGAGTGGGAGCAGAGCCATATATACACGGGAGGGAGAGTGGGAGCAGAGCCATATATACAATACAAGGGAGGGACAGTGGGAGCAGAGCCATATATACAAGGGAGGGAGAGTGGAAGCAGGGCCATATATACAAGGGAGGGAGAGTGGAAGCAGAGCCATATATACAAGGGAGGGAGGGTGGGAGCGGAGCCATGCATACAGGATGGGACAGGGGAGTCATGCATACAGGATGGGACAGGGGAGCCGTGTATACAGGATGGGAGGGTGGGAGCAGAGACATGTATACAGGATGGGAGAGTAGGAGCAGAGCCATGTATATGGGTCACCCTCCCAGTGCTGTGGAGTACTTGGTACCGGGCCGGTGTCAGTGGAACGTGTCACAGCGGCGGTGACCTGGTCCGTGGCCCTGGGCGCCCAAGTAATGGACGTATATGTAGTTAATGGAATGGAATAGTTTGTGACGCCACCTGCGGTGTTCGGCAAGGGAGGTGTTAAGCCGACACTGCAAACAGATCCTCCAGGACAGATGGTGTGATGCAGCAATGATGGTATAGCCCTCCACAGACAGGGCTGTTGTCCCAGGGCAGTGTAGATGTGGGGACACTTTGATGGTGTAGTGTCCGGTGCAGGGGATGCAGCAGTGTCAGGCAGACGGACGCAGGAAGGAATGGAGGACACCAGGGCATGTAGTTCCAAGGCTTTACTCACAGTCAGTAGTGCCCGCTTCTGTGCCGTATCCTCCAGGTCAGGGACCCAGTCAACCTCCAGGCAAGATGGAAAGCTCCCCTCCAACACTCCGCCAACTTATGTGCCTTTCCTGAACGTCTCCTCTATAGCGCCTTTAAGTGTGAAGATCTCCAGTACCGTGGTACGCTGGAGTTCCTCCTGTCAGATGTTCCCAAGAACCTACTTGTACGGCAGACAGCTGTAGCCTGCTTCGGGGACTCCCTTCTCCTGAGTCCCGGCTCCCTATACAATTGCTGTTGTGCCCCTAGTCTTAGATGGGAGTAGTGCATTTACAGCCAACTACTCCACCGGTGTCTGCTGCAGAACCATAAGTGTCCATATAACCTCAGGGACCGGGCCCCGACCTTGCGCTGAGAACCTATAGGCAGGGTTCCTCTTCTAACCCACGTCCTCTCTGTTCTCTCTATTCCTTCGTTTCGTACTTGTCTCTCTTTCTTATGGAAGCTTAGGTTTCAGTTCTACGTCTTTCTCCTTCTGTTCCTTTCCTGTGCCAGCTGGCTCAGATCACTGAGGCAGCTGGAGCACTCCTTCCTCCATCCCTTCTTCCAGGGTTCCTCACTCCTGTCTGAGCGACTTCCTACCTGCCTGACCTTCTGTCAGACTGAACCTCTCATCCTATACTTTCCCACTCTTTTATGTATCAACTCCACCCACCTCCCAGCACATCCAGTGTTCCAAGCAGGGAACCACCAAAGGTGCTCTGCTACTCTCTAAGCACTGAGCCGCAATGTGGTTGTGCAGAACTACCCTGTTGTGTGGGGTGCGAGTGTTGGAGTGTGGAAAGGGGTTCCCACCCTACCTGGATGGTGGGGCACTACACCTTAGGAGAGGGTGCAGTACCTCTGTGGCGACTGAGCCTCAGGGACGCCACATATACAGGATGGGACAGTGGGAGCAGAGCCATGCATACAGGATGGGAGAGTGGGAGCAGAGCCATGTATACAGGATGGGAGATTGGGAGCAGAGCCATGTATACAGGATGGGAGAGTGGGAGCAGAGCCATGTATACAGGATAGGAGGGTGGGAGCGGAGCCATGTATACAGGATGGGAGCAGAGCCATGTATACAGGATGGGAGAGTGGGAGCAGAGCCATGTATAAAAGGATGGGACAGGGGAGCCATGCATACAACAGGGGAAGTCACACAGAGCTGGACAGGACGGGGGGAACCACACATACATTTTCTGATGATTAGAAAATAATCAGCATGTACAGTACTCCATTACAATTTTTCTTAAGTGCTCAATGCTCCATTTCCTTGTACGTTCCAATCATCATTAGCAGTGATGGTCATCAGTAGAAGTAGCCCAGTGCTCCCACTGAAACAGAGAACCAAACAAGCCAGGTGCTCCCACTCTTTCAAAACCTATGGTGAGTTGACTCACATTATAAATGTTATAATTAAATGATAAGTATGCACTGCTAAACTACAACCGCGTCCATAGCCCCGCCCCTTATGACCAAAGCCCCACCCCTGTCACACCTCCATACCCGCCCTGCCGGGCCAGGAAGAATGGTCTAGCATTGTCGTTCAGTGGCAGTGTCCTACGCCGCGCTGCATTAGCAGCCCACTTAAGCGTTTGCGGCTGCGACGCTACACACATGGTAGGTCTAGAAGGACTTAGTACCGCCATCTTTGGCTATTCCTGTGACCTTATACCGTGTGTATAACTACTCTGAGTTCTTGTGACCTTAACAGGCTCAGCTCTTTTGCTTATGTTCACAGGCATCTCTGTGATTTAACAGAGATTGCTCTGTGCACTTGGGTGATGGTTTACCCTGTGCACTATACCGCCATATTGCTTCTGCCACCACTTAGCAGTGGTTATATCACCTATTGCACGGTGGACCCCGAGCGGCGAACGCACTTTATTAGTTTTTTATTTAGTGCGTTCCGCCGTTCCTAACACTCGCTATCTATTAGTTCTCTGCGGAGCTGCCTGCCGCATGGACCTCTGGGAAATGTAGTTCCTGGAGGGGTGTGTCTTTGACGGGTGTGTCTTTGAGGGGGCCCTGTTTAAAAGTTTGCTATGGGGCCCAATCAGTTCTAGTTACGCCCCTGACTCTAATCCAAATGGTTTAAGAATTCAAACAATAGATCAAGTGCATTTGGGACCAAGGGGAGGCAATTTAGGAAAAATGTTTGCACAGAGAGAGAGTAAATGGATTTATCTGTTGGGAGCAATGGTACCTCAGGGTTTGAATGAAACATTTGGTTTCAATTCTTTCTTGTAACACATCTATTTTCCACTGATCTTGCTTTAATTATATGTGTGTTTTGTCTTGTATTCTCATTTTATTTATTTATTTATCCAGTTTCCATAGAGATGTTTTTTCCGGGGTCATCATGAAATTTGGCTCTTTTTTGGATCCAGTTCAATAAGTTTTATTGAAGATTCTTCATCTGCAAGATTTCCTATTGAAGATATTAGTGCGTGACATACAAAATTCCATTGAAGACTTTTTATGTATTCTATTTGGACTATTTTCAATTAGTGGTGCATATATTCTCTTAGGGATATATATATGTAGTACACGTAATTTATAGATATTTTTTGATATGTAAATTGTGTCTATTTCTGTATTTTACTAATATTTATAGTAATCCATACATTCACCTGCACTTACAGTATATATGGGCTAATTTTGATAAAAATATAAATATTCATTATATAATATATTTGCACTTTATCACTTTACTGTGTAGCATAAGTATGAGCCGAACTGCTTATAGTAGTTATAATTTTCTTTTTCCTTTCTCCAATTTTATTTTAATTTTTCACGGTATTTACATCCCTTGTCTACGTGATTAATATCCCACTATCGGATTTAATATCTTTGCGGTGTTCTTTGTTTATTTAGCAAACATCTTAGTGTTTCTTTCATATATCTTGGCTGGTTTGGTGGCGCATGCGCGCTTTGGGATTATCCCATGAACTTTTTTTCATTTATCTCGGCTGGTTTGTTGGCGCATGCGTGCTTTGGGATTACCCCACGACTTCCTGGTATGCGCCATCTTGGTACACAGTGCGTTCCACGCCTGTGTTCCAGGCGCATGAACCAGGAAGTCAGACTTACTAGAGGGGAGATCCGCAAAATAGCGCATGCGCAGTGAAAACCAATCCTGCCGACATTACCATCAGCTGAGAGCTCTGCATAAAAAGGCATCGTGCGGCACATAACACACATTGCCCACATTGTGAGGAAGCCAGTAAGGCGAAACGGCGCTGTCGGGGTTGGACAGCGGGCATCACGAAGCCAGGACACACGTCTATGTAGGTAATAACATATTAGTTCTTTAGCATTGGCTTTTTTATGCACTGAAGCACTTTATAGTTTTACAGGCTGGGACATAGATATTCATCCTTGATTGATATCACTGCAATATATTGGCATTATGCATATGTAAATTGCTTTACTTTTGGGGATATCTAATGATGGCTTAGCCATTTACACAAACTAACCTCTGCTATGGTACTTTTACCACTACTGTTTTTTTGTTTTTGCTCATTGTCCTCTTTTTTCATTCCTGTTTGAGATTCCTTTGGAATTTGTACTTTGAAAGATATAAATAAATATTTACATTATATTCTATGTTTGCCTATGCCTCTTCATCCCCTGTTTCTTTTCTGGGGTGGGTGTAAGAATATAGTATAATGTAGCCCCCTCATAGAATATAATGTAGCCCTACTCATAGAATATAATGTAGCTCCCCATAGAATATAATGCAACCAGCATCATAGAGTATAATGCAGCCCCCCATAGGGTATAATGTAGCCCCCATAGAGTATAATGCAGCCCCCAATAGAATATAATTTGGCCCCCTCATAGGATATAATGCAGCCCCATAGGGTATAATGCAGCCCCCTTCATATGGTATAATACAGCCCCCCCACAGAATATAATGTAGCCCCCCTCAGATTATAATGCAGCCCTCTCTCATAGGGTATCATGCTGCCACATCATGGGGTATCATGCTGCCTCCCCTCATACGGAGTATCATGCTGCCCCCCTCTTATGGGGTATCACGCTGCCCCCCTCATATGGGGTATCATGCTTCCCCCCTCATATGGGGTTTCATGCTGTCCCCCCTCATACAAGGTATCATGCTGCCCCCCCCATACAGGGTATCATGCAACCAGGAATCACTATATATATTAAAAAAACCCACTATACTCACCTCTCCTCCTCGCTCCCACACTGATTCCGGCAGAGGCTCTGCTCCAATGTCAGGAGCTGCGCTGCAGTCAGCCTGGCACACAGCGGGGATGCTTTGAAATGATGTCATCGCGCACCCGCTGTGTGTCAGAGGAAGAGGGGAATGATGGGAGCGGGAGCGTCATATGATGCTCTCTCTTCCACTATTGCGACGCGCACTGGAAGGCGGCGCTGATGTTGGGTGCCCCTGACTTTTGGCCCCATAGCGGCCGCGTGGGCTTGGGGCCCCTGGGGGGAGCGGGGGCCCTGGTCTGCGGGCCATTATAGCGGACAGCGTTAGCCACAGCCTGCAACAAACACTGCCCACTTAATATTCACTCCTCCACACCCATGGGGGCGTGGGGAAGCGTGACTATTCATTTCACTTTAGCAGCGGGAACAGGCTTTGGCTTCCTGAATCCTCCGGTTCTCCGGTGGCCCAGTCCGACCCTGCCTGTAAGCCAAAATCAGGAGTGGGTAAAAATTTCAGAAGTGGTGACATGTTTGTATTATACTTTTCCTCTGATTGTTCCACTCCTATTTTTGGCTTACAAACAGGGCCGGACTGGGACTAAAATTCAGCCCTGGCATTTGAAGTTACACAGGCCCACTAGTCACATGGTGACTATATAATATCTTTGTACACTTGTAGGTTACAAGAAATGAGAGAGGAGATTAACACGACTATATAACATGTAGTCAGAGCTGTGCCCAGTATTTCAGCTCAGTCCTATTTATTGCTTTTAGGTACAGTACTCCTCCCAAAGCTCTGTCCCCTTTTGTATGCACGGTGACAGAATTCCTGGCAGAACTGCTATCCATTGGGCAACCAGACCCCCTGGTCAAAGCTGCCCATATCATACCTCCCAACTTTTGAAGAAGGGCAAGAGGGACAAAGACTGCGGCCACTGCAAATTTTAGGCCACGCCCCAGCCACATCCATTTCGCAACTAGTCACACCCATGTCCACGCCTAATCGCACCCATTTAGCACTGCTGATCACACTGACTGGTACTGAGGGCACAGTGGCTGGCATTATGGGCACACTGACTGGCACTAAGGAAGAGAGAAAACATAGAGAGAGAGAAAAAAGAAAAAAGAGAAAGAAAGAAAGGACAGCAAGAGAGAAAAAAGAACAGAGAGAGAAAGAAGAAAGAACAGAGAGAGAAAGAAAGAGGGGGAAGAAAGAAAGAACAGAGAGAGACAGAGAAAGAACAGAGAGAGAAAGAAAGAAGTAATAATAATAATAAATTTTATTTCTATAGCGCCGACATATTCCGCAGCACTTTACATTTCAGAATGGACTTGTACAGACAATAGACATTACAGCATAACAATAATCACATAGATCATAACAGATACCAAGAGGAATGAGGGCCCTGCTCGCAAGCTTACAATCTATGAGGGAAAAAGGGGAGACACAAAAGGTGGGTGGTAACAATTGCCCTGATTGTTTGGACCAGCCATAATGTTAAGTGTGTACAGTACGGGCACAGAGGGCTAATAGATGCATAAAGCATGTGGGAACATGATACGGGGAACCTGGTTATGGTAAAACTATTGACTGTGCCACACAGGAATAGTTAGGTTAATGTGTTGAGGCGGTAGGCCAGTCTGAACAAATGAGTTTTCAGGGCACGCTTAAAATTGTAGGGATTGGGGACTACTCGTATTGACCTGGGAAGTGCATTCCAAAGAATTGGCGCAGCACGTGTATAATCTTGGAGGCAGGAGTAGGAGGTTCTGATTATCGAGGATGCTAACCTCAGGTCATCAGCAGAACGGAGGGCACGGGTAGGGTGGTAGACTGAAACAAGGGAGGAGATGTAGGGTGGTGCTGAGCAATGGAGTGCTTTGTGGGTGAGGGCAATAAGTTTGTAATGGATTCTGGAGTGGATGGGTAGCCAGTGAAAGGACTGGCACAAGGTAGAGGCATTGGTGTAACGACTGGCGAGGAATATGATCCTGGCTGCAGCATTCAAGACAGATTGGAGCGGGGAAGTTTGGTAAGAGGGAGACCGATTAGAAGAGAGTTACAGTAGTCCAGACGAGAATGAATAGGAGAAACAGTAAGAATTTTTGCAGAGTCAAAGGTAAGAAAAGGTTGAATTCTATAAATGTTTTTGAAATGCAGATAACAAGAGCGAGCTAGTGATTGGATGTGGGGGGGTGAATGAAAGCTCATAGTAAAGTATGACCCCAAGACAGCGGGCATGTTGCTGGGGAGTAATAGTGGAACCACACACGGAAATGGCAGTGTCATGTATAGGTGCAATAGTTGAGGGAGGAAACACAAGGAGTTCAGTCTTTGACAGGTTCAGTTTCAGATATAGTGAGGACATGATGTTAGACACAGCGTTTAGACAATCGCTGGTGTTTTCTAGAAAGGCTGGCATGATGTCAGGAGAAGAAGCGTATAATTGGGTGTCATCAGCATAGAGATGGTCCTGGAAACCAAATCTACTGATTTTTTTTACCAATAGGGGCAGTGTACAAGGAGAAGAGGAGGGGGCCTAGAACCGATCCTTGAGGAACCCCAACAGCAAGGGGAAGATGAGAGGAGGAGGAGCCAGCAAAAGATACAGTAAAGGAGCTGTCAGAGAGAAAGGAGGAAAACCAGGAGAGAACGGTGTCTTTGATGCCAATGGAGCGGAGCATAGTGAGGAGGAGCTGGTGATCCACCATGTCGAATGCTGCAGAGAGATCCAAGAGAATTAGCATGGAGTAGTGACCGTTAGATTTAGCTGTTAGTAGATCATTAGAGACTTTAGTGAGGGCAGTTTCAGTAGAGTGTAGAGAGTGGAGAGGGTCGAGAAGAGAGTTATCAGAGAGATAGCGGATCAGACGGGAGTGGACCAGGCGTTCCAGGAGTTTAGAGATGAAGGGAAGATTAGAGACAGGTCTATAGTTAGCGGCACAGTTTTGGTCGAGGGATGGTTTCTTTAAGTAGTGGATGTATGATGGCATTCTTAAATGAGGAGGGAAAGATACCAGAAGAGAGAGAGAGAAAATATTTTAGTTAGGTGAGGGGTGATAGCAGGGGAAAGGGACTGGAGCAGATGTGACAGAAATGGGTCACTGGTGCAAGTGGTTGGGCGAGAAGATGCAAGGAGCCTGCTTACTTCTTCTGTGACTGGTTCAAACTCAGAGAGTGAGCTAGATGCAGTGGGGGAGGGAGGACAGTGCATGGTATGAGATGACTGGGAGATAATTTCCTGTCGGATATGGTCAATTTTTTCTTTGAAGTAATTGGCCAGATCGTCAGCTCGAAGCTCTGTGGTTGGGGCCTGCACTCTTGGGTTGAGCAGGGAATGAAAATTGTCAAAGAGACGTTTCGGGTTATTGGAAAGTTAGGTGATGTAAAGAAAAGAAAGAAAGAACAGAGAGAAACAAAGAGAGGAAAGAAAAAGAAAGAGGGGAAAGAAAGAACAGAGAGAGAAAGATAAAAGAAAGATTAGAGAAAGAAAGAACAGAGAGAGAAAGAAAATGAGGGAAAGACAGAACAGAGAATGAGAAAGAAAGAACAGAGAAAGAAAGAAAAAGAGAGAAAGAATTAAAGAAAGATTCTATAAAGATACTGTAGCAGCCCGGCTCCCATTGCAATGCCCACCTGAGCCTCCCGATGCAGGACATATCATGATCCGCTCACATGGCTGGCATCCCCGATTCCAAGGCGATCCTGCTGTCTGCGTTGTCGGAGGAGGACATGGTGATGGATCTGAAGCATTCCTGGTTCTGTCACAATCTCCTCAAGAAATTATCTAATTTCCGGTCAGCTTCCAGCACATCACTTCAGGTGGAACATCATGTGTGTGTTTTAAAATGCTCCTCGGGGCTCGGCCATGTACTCCTGTGTCCATGGGAAAAGCACGCTTTGTATGCTTCGTACACACTTGGCTCCACTCCGTACATCCCGTACACATACAGCTCCGCTCCGTATACCTCGTACACGTGCGGCTCCGCTCCGTACACCTCGTACACGCGCGGCTCCGCACCGTACACCTCGTACACGTGCGGCTCTGCTTCGTACACGCGCGGCTCCGCTCCGAACACCTCGTACACGCGCGGCTCCGCTCCGAACACCTCGTACACGCGCGGCTCAGCTCCGTACACCTCGCACACACGGCTCCGTTCCGTACACCTCGTACACACGGCTCCGCTCCGTACACCTCACACACACACGGCTGCGCGGCTCCTCTCCGTACACCTCGTACACACACGGCTCCGCTCCGTAGACCTCGTACACATCCGCTTCCGCTCCGTACACCTCGTACACACACGGCTCCGCTCCCTACACCTCATACACACACAGCTCTGCTACATCTACCCTGTAAACCCCTTCTGACTCAACACATACTTACCTCATTCAGCACCATGACAACAGCACAGCAGAGTCTTGCAGACACCAAGAGGCAAGGCTGAGCGCACAAGACATGTGATGAGGTCACAGGAGGGGCGGAGTCAGGGGTCACATGATCAGGGGTCTGGACAAAGGCTCCTGATCATGTGATACACATTTACAGAATTGGCTGATTTTAGTCTATTGTTTAAAGGAGCCACAAAAACATATTTTCACACATTCCACAACTTAAAAATTAACAACTTTGACAGTTTCATTCATTTTAGCTACTTTTTCCAAAATTATCAGAAAACAGATAATTGCACACCTAAAAATAAAATTAAAAAACGTAGGCCTCCTCCATATCCCCTCAAAGCCTCCTTTCCATCTCCAATATAAGTGTTCTTTCTACCATTTTTATAAAAGAAAAAATAATCTATTTGCTCATAATTTTGGAAAAGTGCAAGGAGAGTTTTGTACCAAACACTTCCTATGTCTTGATCTGGGTACCATGGCTGGTAGTTATCAAAGCCTTGCAACATGTACATGTGGCTAACATTTCAAAACTGAGGAACAATAAGATATTTTAAGGTCAAAACTTCATGTTAGGGTTGGCGGGTTCCACTGAATTAAAATAAATAACAAAGTGCAATCGCTACCCGGGTTCCACCGTACAGAAATGTATAAATGCTGCTAGTGAACAATGATGGAACTTAATAGTAAGCAATCACCTTAAAAGCGCTGTGTTAAATGCCACGCATTGTGAACAGAACTCAGAGTACCCAGCTCAGTTACTGCACAGAGCGGTACTGCTAAAAGTAAGCAAGGTACAAACGCTGTTAAACGTCACAGGGGAAATAGCACATTGGTAGAGCTCGCTCTGCAAGTAAATTGTGCTAGCCGCACACGTGTAATAAAGCAGATGCTGAGTCAAGGAAGAGAACTCATGTGACGCCAGGTGCAAGACCCTGTCGCTGTCCCAGAGAAATACAGCCTGAGGGTAGGACTTGTTCTGTAAATCAACTGTTCTAACCGCACAAATGAAGGAGACAGATGCTAAGCCAAGGGAAATTTACCCAGTCCTAACCCTACCTACCCACGGAAGTACTCTCAGAGAATAGAGCGACACACTCAAACGTGCAGACAGACTGATAGAGTATCCACTCACATAAACCACACATAAGTGATACCAGCGGGCCCGCGAGTGCCGCTGGGGGCATTTTATACACTAGACTCTACCACAAAAACTCACGCTCAGCTGGCCAAAATGTCGCCTGCGGACCATTCCGTAGCTGCCACCTCACCAGAGCAGCAAATGTCCTACCACCAATGAGCTGACGCCACATCATGGACATGCTCAGTAGAGTGATCTCTGCACTTAGGCTCCCAAGCTTCAGGCTGCAGCTGCATAACGCTGATTACCATAAACTTGGCTGGAGAGCCAGCAGTAACCAAACCGCTTGGGTTCCTTTCTAGGTCGCTTCCAGATGTCCGGAGCCCGATGACCGTGGCCTCTCATCTGGAGCCTGACATCCACGGCCTGATGTCCGGTGTCTGACGACCTCTTCCAGATGTCCTGTCTGGTGTCCTGATGTCCTGATGTTCACCTGGCGTCCTGATGTCCACCTGGCGTCTAGATGTCTTGATGTCCACCCGATGTCCTGATGATCACCTGATGTCCTGATGTCCATCTGGCGTCCCGATGTCCACCTGATGTCCTGATGTCCACCTGATGTCCACCTGGTGCCAGATGTCCTGATGTCTACCTGGTGTCCTGATGTCCACCTGATGTCCTGATGTCCACCTGATGTCCTGATGTCTACCAGATGTCCACCCGATGTCCTGATGTCCACCCGATGTCCTTATGTCCACCAGATGTCCTGATGTCATCCTGATGTTCACCAGTTGTCCTGATGCCTGATGTCTCCCTGATGTCCGCCTAGGTGCCCTGATGTCCACTCCGTGTTCCTGATGTCCACTCCGAGTCCGGATATCTCTCCGAGTTCTGATGTCCAGTTTGTGTCCAGATATCCAGTCCGTGGTTCTGGTGGTCCAATTTGTGCTCTTAAACCGGTCCCGTTCTCCTTCCTGGATGGAATCCTCCTCCAAGGTTTCCGGGAGTCTCCAGCTCTGCTCCCTGGTGACGGGCCCACCTGCGAGTCCTAGATCTGACCAGCCTATGCACGGAGCTGTAGTGCCAACATTCCTGGACCTGTGCTATCCGAGTCCTGTTCTGATGTCCTGCAGGTTCCCTGGGGTCTTACCTGTGATGACCCTGCCATCATGTGAAGTTCACCTGAGGCCGGCATCTGACGTTCTCCTGCTGCACCCGTGCTACGCCCGTAGCCATGCATGCGTGCGTGACCACCCGCATGTGCGGTCCCCCCTAGTAAGCCCATGCTGGACAATCCTGGACTGAGTCAATCCATGATGACCTCCTGCTTGGCCTGTCTACCTGAGATGGGTTTCCTTCATGATGTGCATATTCCAGAACCTGGTGTTTCTATGTTTTTGCCTTATTTCAGTTCATTTTATTTTTCTTCACACCTGAAGTTGTGCGGAGTCTTTTAGTCCTCCTTATGGCCATCTTGTCCACAAGCTCAGCTGCCACAGACGCCAGTCGCTACCCTTCCCTAGTCCGGGTAGGTCCGAGTCCCCCTGTGGTCCAGTGGGTCCACAATCCACGATCACCTGGGACGCATACCCCGTAGTCATTATAGCTCAATGACACTTGAGCGTTGGCTGTAAGCCCGCTGCGTCCGCGATCGTAACAATATTGCTTACACATCATTGTACAAAGTATGTTTCTTACATTAAACATCTTTAAACATAACAATTATCAGAGTTTCCTACATTTTATCAACTTTTGCAAAATTGTTAACAAACAGATGATTGCACGCACAAATAAGAAACTCGAAAAAAAACATAGGCTTCCTCCATATTCCCTCAAAGCTTCCTTTCCATCGCCAATACAGGTGTGTTTTCTAAAATTTTAGTAGAAAAGAAGGTCAGCGATTTGCTCATAATCTATGAATAGTCGAATAAGAATGGACACAGCTCCGCAATGTCTACTTCAGAGATCTGCCTAGCAAATATATCTTCAAAAGCAACTTTTTAGCTCACTTAGAATTAAAAGGTCGGAGAAATGCATATTGCAAATTACAAGTTAAGTGGTTCTTATACACATTTACAGAATTGGCTGATTTTAGTCTATTGTTTAAAGGAGCCTCATTTAAAAAGCATATGATAGATCACAAAAACATATTTTCACACATTCCACAACTTAAAAATTAACAACTGTGACAGTTTCATTCATTTTAGCTACTTTTCCAAAATTATCAGAAAACAGATGATTGCACACCTAAAAATAAAATTAAAAAATATAGGCCTCCTCCATATCCCCTCAAAGCTTCCTTTCCCTCTCCAATATAAGTGTTCTTTCTACCATTTTTATGAAAGAAAAAATAATCTATTTGCTCATAATTTAGGAAAAGTGCAAGGAGAGTTTTGTACCAAACACTTCCTATGTGTCACGTCGCCGTCAGACTCAGGACCTGCTGTCTCGGCCTTGTCCACTAGGAGGCGCCGGACTGTCCCATCATTGGCTGATTCACGGCCTGCTGTTCCTGCCTCGGTCACTGGGAGGCGCTGTGCTTCACCCCCGAGTAATGGCGGCAATAGAGATGAGGCTCTTGTGCAGGCATCCGCTGGACGCAGGCTCCGCTCCTCGGTCAGTCATGAAGGGGCTGGTGCATCACCATCCGAACTGGTCCTGGGGGCGGTCCGGATGACATCAGCAGTCCGTGAGCCTGTGAGGGATGACCTGATCCCTCAAATACTTTGGGTCTGGTCTTGCAGGCCGCCGGATATATTCTTGGTTCCCCTATGTGCTACTGTGTGATTGACTATTGTTTGACTCTGACCTCAGCCTGGATTTCTGACCCCTCTATTGCCTGACGATTCTGTACTTCTGCTATTCTCCTGGTTTGTGACCTTGGCCTGGTTATTCTGACTCTGCTACTGCCTAACGATTCTGTACCTCTGCCGTCCTCCTGGTTTATGACTCTGACCTTGGCCTGAATTTGACTCTGCTATTGCCTGCCGTTTTTGTACTTCTGCTGTCCGCCTGGTTTAGACTCGGATTCCCGACTACGCTTTTGGTCTTGTTTTTTAACCCCTCTCTGGCGACCGTCCTACTCTGGCCGCTGCTCATATTCAGACAGCTACCTCCTGGACTCTGCTGTAAATCCAGATCCCTGTATAGGGGTAAAGGGTATCGGGGTTTCTCGGGGTGCTGTCTTACTGCAGCCCAGACTTGCAGACGGACGTTACACTATGTCTTGATCTGGGTACCATGGCTGATAGTTATCAAAGCCTTGCAACATGTACATGTGGCTAACATTTCAAAACTGAGGAACAATAAGCTATTTTAAGGTCAAATCTTCATGTTAGGGTTGGCGGGTTCCACTGAATGAAAATAAATAACAAAGTGCAATCGCTACCCGGGGTCCACTGTACAGAGATGTATAAATGCTGCTAGTGAATAATGGTGGAACTTAACCTTAACAGTAAGCGATCACCTTAAACGCACTGTGTTAAATGCCACGCATTGTGAACAGAACTCAGAGTACCCAGCTCAGTTACTGCACAGAGTGGAACTGCTAAAATTAAGCAAGGTACTAAACGCTGTTAAACATCACAGGGGAGACAGCAAGTGGGTAGAGCTCGTTCTGCAAGTAAATTGTGCTAGCCGCACACGTGTAATAAAGCAGATGCTGAGTCAAGGAAGAGAACTCATGTGACTCTAGGTGCAAGACCCTGTCGCCTTCCCAGAGAAATACAGCCTGAGGGTTGGACTTGTTCTGTAACTCAACTGTCCTAACCGCACAAATGAAGGAGACAGATGCTAAGCCAAGGGAAAGATACCCAGTCCTAACCCTACCTACCCATGTAAGTACTCTCAGAGAATAGAGCGACACACTCAAATGTGCAGACAGACTGATAGAGTATCCACTCACATAAACCACACATAAGTGATACCAGCTGCCCGCGAGTGCCACTGGGGGCATTTTATACACTAGACTCTACCACAAGCACTCACACCCAGCTGGCCAAGACGTCGCCTGCGGACCATTCCGTAGCTGCCACCTCACCAGAGCAGCAAACGTCCTACCACCAATGAGCAGACGCTACATCACAGACATGCTCAGTAAGGTGATCTCTGCACTTAAACTCCCAAGCATCAGGCTGCAGCTGCATAACACTGATTACCATAAACTTGGCTGGAGAGCCAGCAGTAACCAAACCGCTTGGGTTCCTTTCTTGGTCGCTTCCAGATGTCCGGAGCCTGACGACCACGGCCTCTCATCTGGAGCCTGACATCCACGGCCTGATGTCCGGTGTCTGATGACCTTTTCCAGATGTCCTGTCTGGTGTCCTGATGTCCACCTGATGTCCTGATGTCCACATGATGTCCTGATGTCCACCTGATGTCCTGATGTCCACCTGGCGTCTAGATGTCCTGATGTCCACCCGATGTCCTGATGTTCACCTGATGTCCTGATGTTCATCTGGCCTCCCGATGTCCACCTGATGTCCACCTGGCGCCCAGATGTCCTGCTTTTTACCTGGTGTACTGATGTCTACCTGATTTCCTGATGTCCACCCGATGTCCTGATTTCCACCCAGTGTCCTGATGACCACCTGATGTCCACCAGATGTCCTGATGCCTGATGTCTCCCTGATGTCCACCTAGGTGCGCTGATGTCCACAACATGTTCCTCATGTCCACTCCGTGTTCCTGATGTCCACTCCGAGTCCAGATATCTCTCCGAGTTCTGATGTCCAGCCTGTGTCCAGATATCCAGTCCGTGGTTCTGGTGGTCCAATTTGTGCTCTTAAACCGGTCCCGTTCTCCTTCCTGGATGGAATCCTCCTCCATGGTTTCCGGGAGTCTCCAGCTCTGTTCCCCGGTGACGGTCCCGCCTGCGAGTCCTGAATCTGACCAGCCTATGCCCGGTGCTGTGGTGCCAATATTACTGGACCTGTGCTATCCGAGTCCTGTTCTGATGTCCTGCAGGTTCCCTTGGGTCTTACCTGTGATGACCTTGCCATCATCTGAAGTCCACCTGAGGTCGGCGTCTGACGTTCTCCTGCTGTGCCTGTGCTACGCCCGTAGCCGTGCATGCGTGCGTGGTTCCGCTGCGTTGCATGACCACCAGCATGTGCGGTCCCCATTAGTGAGCCTGTGCTAGACAATCCTGGACTGAGTCAACCCATGATGACCTCCTGATTGGCCTGTCTACCTGAGATGGGTTTCCTTCATAATGTGCTTATTTCGAAACCTGGTGTTTCTATGTTTTTGCCTTATTTCAGTTCATTTTATTTTTCTTCACACCCGAAGTTGTGCGGTGTCTTTTAGTCCTGCTTATGGCCATCTTGTCCACAAGCTGAGCTGCAACAGACGCCGGTCACTACCCTTCCCTAGTCCGGGTAGGTCCGAGTCCCCCCTGTGGTCCAGTGGGTCCATATTCCACGATCACCTGGGACACATACCCCGTAGTCATTATAGCTCGATGACAAGGGAGCGTTGGCTGTAAGCCCCGCTGCGTATGCGATCGTAGCAATATTCCTTACGCATCATTGTACAAAGTATGTTTCTTACATTAAACATCTTTAAACATAACAAATATCAGAGTTTCCTACATTTTATCAACTTTTGCAAGATTATTAACAAACAGATGATTGCAAGCACAAATAAGAAACTCGAAAAAAAAACATAGGCCTCCTCCATATCCCCTCAAAGCCTCCATTCCATCGCCAATACAGGTGTGTTTTCTAAAATTTTAGTGGAAAAAAAAGGTCAGCGATTTGCTCATAATCTAGGAAAAGTCGAATAAGAATGGACACAGCTCCGCAATGTCTACTTCAGAGATCTGACTAGCAAATATATCTTCAAAAGTAACTTTTTAGCTCACTTAGAATTAAAAGGTCGGAGAAACGCATATTGCAATTTACAAGGTAAGTGGTTCTTATACACATTTACAGAATTGGCTGATTTTGGTCTATTGTTTAAAGGAGCCTCATTTAAAAAGCATATGATAGATCACAAAAACATATTTTCACACATTCCACAACTTAAAAAATAACAACTTTGACAGTTTCATTCATTTTAGCTACTTTTCCAAAATTATCAGAAAACAGATAATTGCACACCTAAAAATAAAATTAAAAAACATAGGCCTCCTCCATATCCCCTCAAAGCCTCCTTTCCATCTCCAATATAAGTGTTCTTTCTACCATTTTTATAAAAGAAAAAATAATCTATTTGCTCACAATTTTGGAAAAGTGCAAGGAGAATTTTGTACCACACACTTCCTATGTCTTGATCTGGGTACCATGGCTGGTAGTTATCAAAGCCTTGCAACATGTACATGTGGCTAACATTTCAAAACTGAGGAACAATAAGATATTTTAAGGTCAAAACTTCATGTTAGGGTTGGCGGGTTCCACTGAATAAAAATAAATAACAAAGTGCAATCGCTAACCGGGGTCCACCGTACAGAGATGTATAAATGCTGCTAGAGAACAATGGTGGAACTTAACAGTAAGCGATCACCTTAAACGCACTGTGTTAAATGCCACGCATTGTGAACAGAACTCAGAGTACCCAGCTCAGTTACTGCACAGAGTGGTACTGCTAAAAGTAAGCAAGGTACAAAACTCTGTTAAACGTCACAGGGGAAATAGCACGTGGGTAGAGCTCGCTCTGCAAGTAAATTGTGCTAGCCGCACACGTGTAATAAAACTGAAGCTGAGTCAAGGAAGAGAACTCATGTGATGCTACGTGCAAAACCCTGTCGCTTTCCCAGAGAAATACAGCCTGAGGGTAGGGCTTGTTCTGTAACTCAACTGTCCTAACCGCACAAATGAAGGAGACAGATGCTAAGCCAAGGGAAATTTACGCAGTCCTAACCCTACCTACCCAAGTAAGTACTCTCAGAGAATAGAGCGACACACTCAAAAGTGCAGACAGACTGATAGAGTATCCACTCACATAAACCACACATAAGTGATACCAGCGGGCCCGCGAGTGCCGCTGGGGGCATTTTATACACTAGACTCTACCACAAACACTCACGCCCAGCTGGCCAAGACGTCGCCTGCGGACCATTCCGTAGCTGCCACCTCACCAGAGCAGCAAACGTCCTACCACCAATGAGCAGACGCCACATCACGGACATGCTCAGTAGAGTGATCTCTGCACTTAAACTCCAATGCTTCAGGCTGCAGCTGCATAACGCTGATTACCATAAACTTGGCTGGAGAGCCAGCAGTTACCAAACCGCATGGGTTCCTTTCTAGGTCGCTTCCAGATGTCCG
>NW_027361679.1:82225000-82325000 GCF_039654945.1 Dendrobates tinctorius | reverse complement strand
CTGATGTCCTGATGTAAACCAGATGTCCTGATGCCTAAAAGATGTCCTGATGCCTGATGTCTCCCTCATGTCCACCTAGGTGCCCTGATGTCCACTCCGTGTTCCTGATGTCCACTCCATATTCCTGATATCCATTCCGAGTCCGGATATCTCTCCGAGTTCTGATGTCCAGCCTGTGTCCAGATATCCAGTCCGTGGTTCTGGTGGTCAAATTTGTGCTCTTAAACCGGTCCCGTTCTCCTTCCTGGATGGAATCCTCCTCCATGGTTTCCAGGAGTCTCCAGCTCTGCTCCCCGGTGAGGGTCCCGCCTGCGAGTCCTGGATCTGACCAGCCTATGTCCGGTGCTGTAGTGCCAACATTCCTGGACCTGTGCTATCCGAGTAATGTTCTGATGTCCTGCAAGTTCCCTGGGGTCTTTCCCGTGATGACCCTACCATCATCTGAAGTCCACCTGAGGTCGGCGTCAGACTTTCTCCTGCTGCGCTTGTGCTATGCCCGTAGCCGTGCGTGCGTGGTTCAGCTGCGCTGCATGACCACCCGCATGTGCGGTCCCCCCTAGTAAGCCCATGCTAGACAATCCTGGACTGAGTCAACCCATGAAGACCTCTTGCTTGGCCTGTCTACCTGAGATGGGTTTCCTTCATGATGTGCATATTCCGGAACCTGGTGTTTCTATGTTTTTGCCTTATTTCAGTTCAATTTATTTTTCTTCACACCTGAAGTTGTGCGGTGTCTTTTAGTCCTGCTTATGGCCATCTTGTCCACATGCTCAGCTGCCACAGACGCTGGTCGCTACCCTTCCCTAGTCCGAGTAGGTCCGAGTCCCCCCTGTGGTCCAGTGGGTCCACATTCCACGATCACCTGGGACGCATACCCCGTAGTCATTATAGTTCAACGACACGGGAGCGTTGGCTGTAAGCCCCGCTGCGCCCGCGATCGTAACAATATTCCTTACGCATAATTGTACAAAGTATGTTTCTTACATTAAACATCTTTAAACATAACAAATATCAGAGTTTCCTACATTTTATCAACTTTTGCAAGATTATTAACAAACAGATGATTGCAAGCACAAATAAGAAACTCGAAAAAAAAACATAGGCCTCCTCCATATCCCCTCAAAGCCTCCATTCCATCGCCAATACAGGTGTGTTTTCTAAAATTTTAGTGGAAAAAAAAGGTCAGGGATTTGCTCATAATCTAGGAAAAGTCGAATAAGAATGGACACAGCTCCGCAATGTCTACTTCAGAGATCTGACAAGCAAATATATCTTCAAAAGCAACTTTTTAGCTCACTTAGAATTAAAAGGTCGGAGAAACGCATATTGCAAATTACAAGGTAAGTGGTTCTTATACACATTTACAGAATTGGCTGATTTTAGTCTATTGTTTAAAGGAGCCTCATTTAAAAAGCATATGATAGATCACAAAAACATATTTTTACACATTCCACAACTTAAAAATTAACAACTTTGACAGTTTCATTCATTTTAGCTACTTTTCCAAAATTATCAGAAAACAGATAATTGCACACTTAAAAATAAAATTAAAAAACATAGGCCTCCTCCATATCCCCTCAAAGCCTCCTTTCCATCTCCAATATAAGTGTTCTTTCTACCATTTTTATAAAAGAAAAAATAATCTATTTGCTCACAATTTTGGAAAAGTGCAAGGAGAGTTTTGTACCAAACACTTCCTATGTCTTGATCTGGGTACCATGGCTGGTAGTTATCAAAGCCTTGCAACATGTACATGTGGCTAACATTTCAAAACTGAGGAACAATAAGATATTTAAGGTCAAAACTTCATGTTAGGGTTGGCGGGTTCCACTGAATAAAAATAAATAACAAAGTGCAATCGCTACCCGGGGTCCACCGTACAGAGATGTATAAATGCTGCTAGTGAACAATGGTGGAACTTAACAGTAAGCGATCACCTTAAACGCGCTGTGCTAAATGCCACGCATTGTGAACAGAACTCAGAGTACCCAGCTCAGTTACTGCACAGAGTGGTACTGCTAAAAAAGAAAGCAAGGTACAAATCGCTGTTAAACGTCACAGGGGAAATAGCACGTGGGTAGAGCTCGCACTGCAAGTAAATTGTGCTAGCCACACACGTGTAATAAAACAGATGCTGAGTCAAGGAAGAGAACTCATGTGACGCTAGGTGCAAAACCCTGTCGCTTTCCCAGAGAAATACAGCCTGAGGGTAGGGCTTGTTCTGTAACTCAACTGTCCAAACCGCACAAATGAAGGAGACAGATGCTAAGACAAGGGAAATTTACCCAGTCCTAACCCTACCTACCCACGTAAGTACTCTCAGAGAATAGAGCGACACACTCAAACATGCAGACAGACTGATAGAGTATCCACTCACATAAACCACACATAAGTGATACCAGCGGGCCCACGAGTGCCGCTGGGGGCATTTTATACACTAGACTCTACCACAAACACTCACGCCCAGCTGGCCAAGACGTCGCCTGAGGACCATTCCGTAGCTGCCACCTCACCAGAGCAGCAAATGTCCTACCACCAATAAGCAGACGCCACATCACGGACATGCTCAGTAGAGTGATCTCTGCACTTAGACTCCCAAGCTTCAGGCTGCAGCTGCATAATGCTGATTACCATAAACTTGGCTGGAGAGCCAGCAGTAACCAAACCGCTTGGGTTCCTTTCTACTTCGCTTCCAGATGTCCGGAGCCTGATGACCGTGGCCTCTCATCTGAAGCCTGACATCCACGGCCTAATGTCCGGTGTCTGACGACCTCTTCCAGATGTCCTGTCTGGTGTCCTGATGTCCACCTGGTGTCCTGATGTCCACCTGATGTCCTGATGTCCACCTGGCGTCTAGATGTCCTGATGTCCACCCGATGTCCTGATGATCACCTGATGTCCTGATGTCCATCTGGCGTCCCGATGTCCACATGATGTCCTGATGTCCACCTGATGTCCACCTGGCGCCCAGATGTCCTAATGTCCACCCGATGTCCTGATGTCCACCCGGTGTCCTGATGTCCACCCGATGTCCTGTTGTCCACCCGATGTCCTGATGTCCACCCGATGGCCTGATGTCCACCCGATGTCCTGATGTCCACCTGATGTCCTGATGTCCACCAGATGTCCTGATGCCTAAAAGATGTCCTGATGCCTGATGTCTCCCTCATGTCCACCTAGGTGCCCTGATGTCCACTCCGTGTTCCTGATGTCCACTCCGTATTCCTGATATCCACTCCGAGTCCGGATATCTCTCCGAGTTCTGATGTCCAGCCTGTGTCCAGATATCCAGTCCGTGGTTCTGGTGGTCAAATTTGTGCTCTTAAACCTGTCCCGTTCTCCTTCCTGGATGGAATCCTCCTCCATGGTTTCCAGGAGTCTCCAGCTCTGCTCCCCGGTGAGGGTCCTGCCTGCGAGTCCTGGATCTGACCAGCCTATATCCGGTGCTGTAGTGCCAACATTCCTGGACCTGTGCTATCCGAGTAATGTTCTGATGTCCTGCAAGTTCCCTGGGGTCTTACCCGTAATGACCCTGCCATCATCTGAAGTCATTCTCCTGCTGCGCTTGTGCTATGCCCGTAGCCGTGCGTGCGTGGTTCGGCTGCGCTGCATGACCACCCGCATGTGCGGTCCCCCTAGTAAGCCCGTGCTAAACAATCCTGGACTGAGTCAACCCATGAAGACCTCCTGCTTGGCCTGTCTACCTGAGATGGGTTTCCTTCATGATGTGCATATTCCAGAACCTGGTGTTTCTATGTTTTTGCCTTATTTCAGTTCAATTTATTTTTCTTCACACCTGAAGTTGTGCGGTGTCTTTTAGTCCTGCTTATGGCCATTTTGTCCACATGCTCAGCTGCCACAGACGCTGGTCGCTACCCTTCCCTAGTCCGAGTAGGTCCGAGTCCCGCCTGTGGTCCAGTGGGCCCACATTCCACGATCACCTGGGATGCATACCCTGTAGTCATTATAGCTCGACGACACGGGAGCGTTGGCTGTAAGCCCCGCTGCGCCCGAGATCGTAACAATATTCCTTACGCATCATTGTACAAAGTATGTTTCTTACATTAAACATCTTTAAACATAACAAATATCAGAGTTTCCTACATTTTATCAACTTTTGCAAAATTATTAACAGATGATTGCACGCACAAATAAGAAACTCGAAAAAAAAACATAGGCCTCCTCCATATCCCCTCAAAGCCTCCATTCCATCACCAATACAGGTGTGTTTTCTAAAATTTTAGTGGAAAAAAAAGTCAGCGATTTGCTCATAATCTAGGAAAAGTCGAATAAGAATGGACACAGCTCCGCAATGTCTACTTCAGAGATCTGACAAGCAAATATATCTTCAAAAGCAACTTTTTAGCTCACTTAGAATTAAAAGGTCGGAGAAACGCATATTGCAAATTACAAGGTAAGTGGTTCTTATACACATTTACAGAATTGGCTGATTTTAGTCTATTGTTTAAAGGAGCCTCATTTAAAAAGCATATGATAGATCACAAAAACATAATTTCACACATTCAACAACTTAAAAATTAACAACTTTGACAGTTTCATTCATTTTAGCTACTTTTCCAAAATTATCAGAAAACAGATAATTGCACACCTAAAAATAAAATTAAAAAACATAGGCCTCCTCCATATCCCCTCAAAGCCTCCTTTCCATCTCCAATATAAGTGCTCTTTCTACCATTTTTATAAAAGAAAAAATAATCTATTTGCTCACAATTTTGGAAACGTGCAAGGAGAGTTTTGTACCAAACACTTCCTATGTCTTGATCTGGGTACCATGGCTGGTAGTTATCAAAGCCTTGCAACATGTACATGTGGCTAACATTTCAAAACTGAGGAACAATAAGATATTTTAAGGTCAAAACTTCATGTTAGGGTTGGCGGGTTCCACTGAATAAAAATAAATAACAAAGTGCAATCGCTCCCCGGGGTCCACCGCACAGAGATGTATAAATGCTGCTAGAGAACAATGGTGGAACTTAACAGTAAGCGATCACCTTAAACGCGCTGTGCTAAATGCCACGCATTGTGAACAGAACTCAGAGTACCCAGCTCAGTTACTGCACAGAGTGGTACTGCTAAAAAAGTAAGCAAGGTACAAAACGCTGTTAAACGTCACAGGGGAAATAGCACGTGGGTAGAGCTGGCTCTGCAAGTAAATTGTGCTAGCCACACACGTGTAATAAAACAGATGCTGAGTCAAGGAAGAGAACTCATGTGACGCTAGGTGCAAGACACTGTCGCTTTCCCAGAGAAATACAGCCTGAGGGTAGGACTTGTTCTGTAACTCAACTGTCCTAACCGCACAAATGAAGGAGACAGATGCTAAGACAAGGGAAATTTACCCAGTCCTAACCCTACCTACCCATGTAAGTACTCTCAGAGAATAGAGCGACACACTCAAACGTGCAGACAGACTGATAGAGTATCCACTCACATAAACCACACATAAGTGATACCAGCGGGCCCGCCAGTGCCGCTGGGGGCATTTTATACACTAGACTCTACCACAAACACTCACGCCCAGCTGGCCAAGACGTCGCCTGTGGACCATTCCGTAGCTGCCACCTCACCAGAGCAGCAAACGTCCTACCACCAATAAGCAGACGCCACATCACGGACATGCTCAGTAGAGTGATCTCTGCACTTAGACTCCCAAGCTTCAGGCTGCAGCTGCATAACGCTGATTACTATAAACTTGGCTGGAGAGCCAGCAGTAACCAAACCGCTTGGGTTCCTTTCTAGGTCGCTTCCAGATGTCCGGAGCCTGATGACCGTGGCCTCTCATCTGAAGCCTGACATCCACGGCCTAATGTCCGGTGTCTGACGACCTCTTCCAGATGTCCTGTCTGGTGTCCTGATGTCCACCTGGTGTCCTGATGTCCACCTGATGTCCTGATGTCCACCTGGCGTCTAGATGTCCTGATGTCCACCCGATGTCCTGATGATCACCTGATGTCCTGATGTCCATCTGGCGTCCCGATGTCCACATGATGTCCTGATGTCCACCTGATGTCCACCTGGCGCCCAGATGTCCTAATGTCCACCCGATGTCCTGATGTCCACCCGGTGTCCTGATGTCCACCCGATGTCCTGTTGTCCACCCGATGTCCTGATGTCCACCCGATGGCCTGATGTCCACCCGATGTCCTGATGTCCACCTGATGTCCTGATGTAAACCAGATGTCCTGATGCCTAAAAGATCTCCTGATGCCTGATGTCTCCCTCATGTCCACCTAGGTGCCCTGATGTCCACTCCGTGTTCCTGATGTCCACTCCATATTCCTGATATCCATTCCGAGTCCGGATATCTCTCCAAGTTCTGATGTCCAGCCTGTGTCCAGATATCCAGTCCGTGGTTCTGGTGGTCAAATTTGTGCTCTTAAACCGGTCCCGTTCTCCTTCCTGGATGGAATCCTCCTCCATGGTTTCCAGGAGTCTCCAGCTCTGCTCCCCGGTGAGGGTCCCGCCTGCGAGTCCTGGATCTGACCAGCCTATGTCCGGTGCTGTAGTGCCAACATTCCTGGACCTGTGCTATCCGAGTAATGTTCTGATTTCCTGCAAGTTCCCTGGGGTCTTTCCCGTGATGACCCTACCATCATCTGAAGTTCACCTGAGGTCGGCGTCAGACATTCTCCTGCTGCGCTTGTGCTATGCCCGTAGCCGTGCGTGCGTGGTTCGGCTGCGCTGCATGACCACCCGCATGTGCGGTCCCCCCTAGTAAGCCCGTGCTAGACAATCCTGGACTGAGTCAACCCATGAAGACCTCCTGCTTGGCCTGTCTACCTGAGATGGGTTTCCTTCATGATGTGCATATTCCGGAACCTGGTGTTTCTATGTTTTTGCCTTATTTCAGTTCAATTTATTTTTCTTCACACCTGAAGTTGTGCGGTGTCTTTTAGTCCTGCTTATGGCCATCTTGTCCACATGCTCAGCTGCCACAGACGCTGGTCGCTACCCTTCCCTAGTCCGAGTAGGTCCGAGTCCCCCCTGTGGTCCAGTGGGTCCACATTCCACGATCACCTGGGACGCATACCCTGTAGTCATTATAGCTCAATGACACGGGAGCGTTGGCTGTAAGCCCCGCTGCACCCGCGATCGTAACAATATTCCTTACGCATAATTGTACAAAGTATGTTTCTTACATTAAGCATCTTTAAACATAACAAATATCAGAGTTTCCTACATTTTATCAACTTTTGCAAGATTATTAACAAACAGATGATTGCAAGCACAAATAAGAAACTCGAAAAAAAAACATAGGCCTCCTCCATATCCCCTCAAAGCCTCCATTCCATCGCCAATACAGGTGTGTTTTCTAAAATTTTAGTGGAAAAAAAAGGTCAGCGATTTGCTCATAATCTAGGAAAGGTCGAATAAGAATGGACACAGCTCCGCAATGTCTACTTCAGAGATCTGACAAGCAAATATATCTTCAAAAGCAACTTTTTAGCTCACTTAGAATTAAAAGGTCGGAGAAATGCATATTGCAAATTACAAGGTAAGTGGTTCTTATACACATTTACAGAATTGGCTGATTTTAGTCTATTGTTTAAAGGAGCCTCATTTAAAAAGCATATGATAGATCACGAAAACATATTTTTACATATTCCACAACTTAAAAATTAACAACTTTGACAGTTTCATTCATTTTAGCTACTTTTCCAAAATTATCAGAAAACAGATAATTGCACACTTAAAAATAAAATTAAAAAACATAGGCCTCCTCCATATCCCCTCAAAGCCTCCTTTCCATCTCCAATATAAGTGTTCTTTCTACCATTTTTATAAAAGAAAAAATAATCTATTTGCTCACAATTTTGGAAAAGTGCAAGGAGAGTTTTGTACCAAACACTTACTATGTCTTGATCTGGGTACCATGGCTGGTAGTTATCAAAGCCTTGCAACATGTACATGTGGCTAACATTTCAAAACTGAGGAACAATAAGATATTTAAGGTCAAAACTTCATGTTAGGGTTGGCGGGTTCCACTGAATAAAAATAAATAACAAAGTGCAATCGCTACCCGGGGTCCACCGTACAGAGATGTATAAATGCTGCTAGTGAACAATGGTGGAACTTAACAGTAAGCGATCACCTTAAACGCGCTGTGCTAAATGCCACGCATTGTGAACAGAACTCAGAGTACCCAGCTCAGTTACTGCACAGAGTGGTACTGCTAAAAAAGAAAGCAAGGTACAAATTGCTGTTAAACGTCACAGGGGAAATAGCACGTGGGTAGAGCTCGCACTGCAAGTAAATTGTGCTAGCCACACACGTGTAATAAAACAGATGCTGAGTCACGGAAGAGAACTCATGTGATGCTAGGTGCAAAACCCTGTTGCTTTACCAGAGAAATACAGCCTGAGGGTAGGGCTTGTTCTGTAACTCAACTGTCCAAACCGCACAAATGAAGGAGACAGATGCTAAGACAAGGGAAATTTACCCAGTCCTAACCCTACCTACCCACGTAAGTACTCTCAGAGAATAGAGCGACACACTCAAACATGCAGACAGACTGATAGAGTATCCACTCACATAAACCACACATAAGTGATACCAGCGGGCCCGTGAGTGCCGCTGGGGGCATTTTATACACTAGACTCTACCACAAACACTCACGCCCAGCTGGCCAAGACGTCGCCTGCGGACAATTCCGTAGCTGCCACCTCACCAGAGCAGCAAACGTCCTACCACAAATGAGCAGACGCCACATCACGGACATGCTCGTAGAGTGATCTCTGCACTTAGACTCCCAAGCTTCAGGCTGCAGCTGCATCACGCTGATTACCATAAACTTGGCTGGAGAGCCAGCAGTAACCAAACCGCTTGGGTTCCTTTCTAGGTCGCTTCCAGATGTCCAGAGCCTGATGACCGTGGCCTCTCATCTGAAGCCTGACATCCACGGCCTAATGTCCGGTGTCTGACGACCTCTTCCAGATGTCCTGTCTGGTGTCCTGATGTCCACCTGGTGTCCTGATGTCCACCTGATGTCCTGATGTCCACCTGGCGTCTAGATGTCCTGATGTCCACCCGATGTCCTGATGATCACCTGATGTCCTGATGTCCATCTAGCATCCCGATGTCCACATGATGTCCTGATGTCCACCTGATGTCCACCTGGCGCCCACATGTCCTAATGTCCACCCGATGTCCTGATGTCCACCCGGTGTCCTGATGTCCACCCGATGTCCTGTTGTCCACCCGATGTCCTGATGTCCACCCGATGGCCTGATGTCCACCCGATGTCCTGATGTCCACCTGATGTCCTGATGTCCACCAGATGTCCTGATGCCTAAAAGATGTCCTGATGCCTGATGTCTCCCTCATGTCCACCTAGGTGCCCTGATGTCCACTCCGTGTTCCTGATGTCCACTCCGAGTCCGGATATCTCTCCGAGTTCTGATGTCCAGCCTGTGTCCAGAAATCCAGTCCGTGGTTCTGGTGGTCAAATTTGTGCTCTTAAACCTGTCCCGTTCTCCTTCCTGGATGGAATCCTCCTCCATGGTTTCCAGGAGTCTCCAGCTCTGCTCCCCGGTGAGGGTCCTGCCTGCGAGTCCTGGATCTGACCAGCCTATATCCGGTGCTGTAGTGCCAACATTCCTGGACCTGTGCTATCCGAGTAATGTTCTGATGTCCTGCAAGTTCCCTGGGGTCTTACCCGTAATGACCCTGCCATCATCTGAAGTCAGACATTCTCCTGCTGCGCTTGTGCTATGCCCGTAGCGGTGCGTGCGTGGTTCGGCTGCGCTGCATGACCACCCGCATGTGCGGTCCCCCCTAGTAAGCCCGTGCTAAACAATCCTGGACTGAGTCAACCCATGAAGACCTCCTGCTTGGCCTGTCTACCTGAGATGGGTTTCCTTCATGATGTGCATATTCCAGAACCTGGTGTTTCTATGTTTTTGCCTTATTTCAGTTCAATTTATTTTTCTTCACACCTGAAGTTGTGCGGTGTCTTTTAGTCCTGCTTATGGCCATTTTGTCCACATGCTCAGCTGCCACAGACGCTGGTCGCTACCCTTCCCTAGTCCGAGTAGGTCCGAGTCCCGCCTGTGGTCCAGTGGGCCCACATTCCACGATCACCTGGGACGCATACCCCGTAGTCATTATAGCTCGACGACACGGGAGCGTTGGCTGTAAGCCCCGCTGCGCCCGAGATCGTAACAATATTCCTTACGCATCATTGTACAAAGTATGTTTCTTACATTAAACATCTTTAAACATAACAAATATCAGAGTTTCCTACATTTTATCAACTTTTGCAAAATTATTAACAAACAGATGATTGCACGCACAAATAAGAAACTCGAAAAAAAAACATAGGCCTCCTCCATATCCCCTCAAAGCCTCCATTCCATCACCAATACAGGTGTGTTTTCTAAAATTTTAGTGGAAAAAAAGTCAGCATTTGCTCATAATCTAGGAAAAGTCGAATAAGAATGGACACAGCTCCGCAATGTCTACTTCAGAGATCTGACAAGCAAATATATCTTCAAAAGCAACTTTTTAGCTCACTTAGAATTAAAAGGTCGGAGAAACGCATATTGCAAATTACAAGGTAAGTGGTTCTTATACACATTTACAGAATTGGCTGATTTTAGTCTATTGTTTAAAGGAGCCTCATTTAAAAAGCATATGATAGATCACAAAAACATATTTTCACACATTCCACAACTTAAAAATTAACAACTTTGACAGTTTCATTCATTTTAGCTACTTTTCCAAAATTATCAGAAAACAGATAATTGCACACCTAAAAATAAAATTAAAAAACATAGGCCTCCTCCATATCCCCTCAAAGCCTCCTTTCCATCTCCAATATAAGTGCTCTTTCTACCATTTTTATAAAAGAAAAAATAATCTATTTGCTCACAATTTTGGAAAAGTGCAAGGAGAGTTTTGTACCAAACACTTCCTATGTCTTGATCTGGGTACCATGGCTGGTAGTTATCAAAGCCTTGCAACATGTACATGTGGCTAACATTTCAAAACTGAGGAACAATAAGATATTTTAAGGTCAAAACTTCATGTTAGGGTTGGCGGGTTCCACTGAATAAAAATAAATAACAAAGTGCAATCGCTCCCGGGGGTCCACCGTACAGAGATGTATAAATGCTGCTAGTGAACAATGGTGGAACTTAACAGTAAGCGATCACCTTAAACGCGCTGTGCTAAATGCCACACATTGTGAACAGAACTCAGAGTACCCAGCTCAGTTACTGCACAGAGTGGTACTGCTAAAAAAGTAAGCAAGGTACAAAACGCTGTTAAACGTCACAGGGGAAATAGCACGTGGGTAGAGCTCGCTCTGCAAGTAAATTGTGCTAGCCACACACGTGTAATAAAACAGATGCTGACTCAAGGAAGAGAACTCATGTGACGCTAGGTGCAAGACACTGTCGCTTTCCCAGAGAAATACAGCCTGAGGGTAGGGCTTGTTCTGTAACTCAACTGTCCAAACCGCACAAATGAAGGCGACAGATGCTAAGACAAGGGAAATTTACCCAGTCCTAACCCTACCTACCCATGTAAGTACTCTCAGAGAATAGAGCGACACACTCAAACATGCAGACAGACTGATAGAGTATCCACTCACATAAACCACACATAAGTGATACCAGCGGGCCCGCGAGTGCCGCTGGGGGCATTTTATACACTAGACTCTACCACAAACACTCACGCCCAGCTGGCCAAGACGTCACCTGTGGACCATTCCGTAGCTGCCACCTCACCAGAGCAGCAAACGTCCTACCACCAATAAGCAGACGCCACATCACGGACATGCTCAGTAGAGTGATCTCTGCACTTAGACTCCCAAGCTTCAGGCTGCAGCTGCATAACGCTGATTACCATAAACTTGGCTGGAGAGCCAGCAGTAACCAAACCGCTTGGGTTCCTTTCTAGGTCGCTTCCAGATGTCCGGAGCCTGATGACCGTGGCCTCTCATCTGAAGCCTGACATCCACGGCCTAATGTCCGGTGTCTGACGACCTCTTCCAGATGTCCTGTCTGGTGTCCTGATGTCCACCTGGTGTCCTGATGTCCACCTGATGTCCTGATGTCCACCTGGCGTCTAGATGTCCTGATGTCCACCCGATGTCCTGATGATCACCTGATGTCCTGATGTCCATCTGGCGTCCCGATGTCCACATGATGTCCTGATGTCCACCTGATGTCCACCTGGCGCCCAGATGTCCTAATGTCCACCCGATGTCCTGATGTCCACCCGGTGTCCTGACGTCCACCCGATGTCCTGTTGTCCACCCGATGTCCTGATGTCCACCCGATGGCCTGATGTCCACCCGATGTCCTGATGTCCACCTGATGTCCTGATGTAAACCAGATGTCCTGATGCCTAAAAGATGTCCTGATGCCTGATGTCTCCCTCATGTCCACCTAGGTGCCCTGATGTCCACTCCGTGTTCCTGATGTCCACTCCATATTCCTGATATCCATTCCGAGTCCGGATATCTCTCCGAGTTCTGATGTCCAGCCTGTGTCCAGATATCCAGTCCGAGGTTCTGGTGGTCAAATTTGTGCTCTTAAACCGGTCCCGTTCTCCTTCCTGGATGGAATCCTCCTCCATGGTTTCCAGGAGTCTCCAGCTCTGCTCCCCGGTGAGGGTCCCGCCTGCGAGTCCTGGATCTGACCAGCCTATGTCCGGTGCTGTAGTGCCAATATTCCTGGACCTGTGCTATCCGAGTAATGTTCTGATGTCCTGCAAGTTCCCTGGGGTCTTTCCCGTGATGACCCTACCATCATCTGAAGTCCACCTGAGGTCGGCGTCAGACATTCTCCTGCTGCGCTTGTGCTATGCCCGTAGCCGTGCGTGCGTGGTTCGGCTGCGCTGCATGACCACCCGCATGTGCGGTCCCCCCTAGTAAGCCCGTGCTAGACAATCCTGGACTGAGTCAACCCATGAAGACCTCCTGCTTGGCCTGTCTACCTGAGATGGGTTTCCTTCATGATGTGCATATTCCAGAACCTGGTGTTTCTATGTTTTTGCCTTATTTCAGTTCAATTTATTTTACTTCACACATGAAGTTGTGCGGTGTCTTTTAGTCCTGCTTATGGCCATCTTGTCCACATGCTCAGCTGCCACAGACGCTGGTCGCTACCCTTCCCTAGTCCGAGTAGGTCCGAGTCCCCCCTGTGGTCCAGTGGGTCCACATTCCACGATCACCTGGGACGCATACCCCGTAGTCATTATAGCTCGACGACACGGGAGCGTTGGCTGTAAGCCCCGCTGCGCCCGCGATCGTAACAATATTCCTTACGCATAATTGTACAAAGTATGTTTCTTACATTAAACATCTTTAAACATAACAAATATCAGAGTTTCCTACATTTTATCAACTTTTGCAAGATTATTAACAAACAGATGATTGCAAGCACAATTAAGAAACTCGAAAAAAAAACATAGGCCTCCTCCATATCCCCTCAAAGCCTCCATTCCATCGCCAATACAGGTGTGTTTTCTAAAATTTTAGTGGAAAAAAAAGGTCAGCGATTTGCTCATAATCTAGGAAAAGTCGAATAAGAATGGACACAGCTCCGCAATGTCTACTTCAGAGATCTGACAAGCAAATATATCTTCAAAAGCAACTTTTTAGCTCACTTAGAATTAAAAGGTCGGAGAAATGCATATTGCAAATTACAAGGTAAGTGGTTCTTATACACATTTACGGAATTGGCTGATTTTAGTCTATTGTTTAAAGGAGCCTCATTTAAAAAGCATATGATAGATCACAAAAACATATTTTTACACATTCCACAACTTAAAAATTAACAACTTTGACAGTTTCATTCATTTTAGCTACTTTTCCAAAATTATCAGAAAACAGATAATTGCACACTTAAAAATAAAATTAAAAAACATAGGCCTCCTCCATATCCCCTCAAAGCCTCCTTTCCATCTCCAATATAAGTGCTCTTTCTAACATTTTTATAAAAGAAAAAATAATCTATTTGCTTACAATTTTGGAAAAGTGCAAGGAGAGTTTTGTACCAAACACTTCCTATGTCTTGATCTGGGTACCATGGCTGGTAGTTATCAAAGCCTTGCAACATGTACATGTGGCTAACATTTCAAAACTGAGGAACAATAAGATATTTTAAGGTCAAAACTTCATGTTAGGGTTGGCAGGTTCCACTGAATAAAAATAAATAACAAAGTGCAATCGCTCCCCGGGGTCCACCATACAGAGATGTATAAATGCTGCTAGTGAACAATGGTGGAACTTAACAGTAAGCGATCACCTTAAACGCGCTGTGCTAAATGCCACGCATTGTGAACAGAACTCAGAGTACCCAGCTCAGTTACTGCACAGAGTGGTACTGCTAAAAAAGTAAGCAAGGTACAAAACGCTGTTAAACGTCACAGGGGAAATAGCATGTGGGTAGAGCTCGCTCTGCAAGTAAATTGTGCTAGCCACACACGTGTAATAAAACAGATGCTGAGTCAAGGAAGAGAACTCATGTGACGCTAGGTGCAAGACACTGTCGCTTTCCCAGAGAAATACAGCCTGAGGGTAGGACTTGTTCTGTAACTCAACTGTCCTAACCGCACAAATGAAGGAGACAGATGCTAAGACAAGGGAAATTTACCCAGTCCTAACCCTACCTACCCACGTAAGTACTCTCAGAGAATAGAGCGACACACTCAAACGTGCAGACAGACTGATAGAGTATCCACTCACATAAACCACACATAAGTGATACCAGCGGGCCCGCGAGTGCCGCTGGGGGCATTTTATACACTAGACTCTACCACAAACACTCACGCCCAGCTGGCCAAGACGTCGCCTGTGGACCATTCAGTAGCTGCCACCTCACCAGAGTAGCAAACGTCCTACCACCAATGAGCAGACGCCACATCACGGACATGCTCAGTAGAGTGATCTCTGCACTTAGACTCCCAAGCTTCAGGCTGCAGCTGCATAACTCTGATTACCATAAACTTGGCTGGAGAGCCAACAGTAACCAAACTGCTTGGGTTCCTTTCTAGATCGCTTCCAGATGTCCGGAGCCTGATGACCGTGGCCTCTCATCTGAAGCCTGACATCCACGGCCTAATGTCCGGTGTCTGACGACCTCTTCCAGATGTCCTGTCTGGTGTCCTGATGTCCACCTGGTGTCCTGATGTCCACCTGATGTCCTGATGTCCACCTGGCGTCTAGATGTCCTGATGTCCACCCGATGTCCTGATGATCACCTGATGTCCTGATGTCCATCTGGCGTCCCGATGTCCACATGATGTCCTGATGTCCACCTGATGTCCACCTGGCGCCCAGATGTCCTAATGTCCACCCGATGTCCTGATGTCCACCCGGTGTCCTGATGTCCACCCGATGTCCTGTTGTCCACCCGATGTCCTGATGTCCACCCGATGGCCTGATGTCCTGATGTCCACCTGATGTCCTGATGTAAACCAGATGTCCTGATGCCTAAAAGATGTCCTGATGCCTGATGTCTCCCTCATGTCCACCTAGGTGCCCTGATGTCCACTCCGTGTTCCTGATGTCCACTCCATATTCCTGATATCCATTCCGAGTCCGGATATCTCTCCGAGTTCTGATGTCCAGCCTGTGTCCAGATATCCAGTCCGTGGTTCTGGTGGTCAAATTTGTGCTCTTAAACCGGTCCCGTTCTCCTTCCTGGATGGAATCCTCCTCCATGGTTTCCAGGAGTCTCCAGCTCTGCTCCCCGGTGAGGGTCCCGCCTGCGAGTCCTGGATCTGACCAGCCTATGTCCGGTGCTGTAGTGCCAACATTCCTGGACCTGTGCTATCCGAGTAATGTTCTGATGTCCTGCAAGTTCCCTGGGGTCTTTCCCGTGATGACCCTACCATCATCTGAAGTTCACCTGAGGTCGGCGTCAGACATTCTCCTGCTGCGCTTGTGCTATGCCCGTAGCCATGCGTGCGTGGTTCGGCTGCGCTGCATGACCACCCGCATGTGCGGTCCCCCCTAGTAAGCCCGTGCTAGACAATCCTGGACTGAGTCAACCCATGAAGACCTCCTGCTTGGCCTGTCTACCTGAGATGGGTTTCCTTCATGATGTGCATATTCCGGAACCTGGTGTTTCTATGTTTTTGCCTTATTTCAGTTCAATTTATTTTTCTTCACACCTGAAGTTGTGCGGTGTCTTTTAGTCCTGCTTATGGCCATCTTGTCCACATGCTCAGCTGCCACAGACGCTGGTCGCTACCCTTCCCTAGTCCGAGTAGGTCCGAGTCCCCCCTGTGGTCCAGTGGGTCCACATTCCACGATCACCTGGGACGCATACCCTGTAGTCATTATAGCTCAACGACACGGGAGCGTTGGCTGTAAGCCCCGCTGCGCCCGTGATCGTAACAATATTCCTTACGCATAATTGTACAAAGTATGTTTCTTACATTAAACATCTTTAAACATAACAAATATCAGAGTTTCCTACATTTTATCAACTTTTGCAAGATTATTAACAAACAGATGATTGCAAGCACAAATAAGAAACTCGAAAAAAAAACATAGGCCTCCTCCATATCCCCTCAAAGCCTCCATTCCATCGCCAATACAGGTGTGTTTTCTAAAATTTTAGTGGAAAAAAAAGTCAGCGATTTGCTCATAATCTAGGAAAAGTCGAATAAGAATGGACACAGCTCCGCAATGTCTACTTCAGAGATCTGACAAGCAAATATATCTTCAAAAGCAACTTTTTAGCTCACTTAGAATTAAAAGGTCGGAGAAATGCATATTGCAAATTACAAGGTAAGTGGTTCTTATACACATTTACAGAATTGGCTGATTTTAGTCTATTGTTTAAAGGAGCCTCATTTAAAAAGCATATGATAGATCACAAAAACATATTTTTACACATTCCACAACTTAAAAATTAACAACTTTGACAGTTTCATTCATTTTAGCTACTTTTCCAAAATTACCAGAAAACAGATAATTGCACACTTAAAAATAAAATTAAAAAACATAGGCCTCCTCCATATCCCCTCAAAGCCTCCATTCCATCTCCAATATAAGTGTTCTTTCTACCATTTTTATAAAAGAAAAAATAATCTATTTGCTCACAATTTTGGAAAAGTGCAAGGAGAGTTTTGTACCAAACACTTCCTATGTCTTGATCTGGGTACCATGGCTGGTAGTTATCAAAGCCTTGCAACATGTACATGTGGCTAACATTTCAAAACTGAGGAACAATAAGATATTTAAGGTCAAAACTTCATGTTAGGGTTGGCGGGTTCCACTGAATAAAAATAAATAACAAAGTGCAATCGCTACCCGGGGTCCACCGTACAGAGATGTATAAATGCTGCTAGTGAACAATGGTGGAACTTAACAGTAAGTGATCACCTTAAACGCACTGTGCTAAATGCCATGCATTGTGAACAGAACTCAGAGTACCCAGCTCAGTTACTGCACAGAGTGGTACTGCTAAAAAAGAAAGCAAGGTACAAATCGCTGTTAAACGTCACAGGGGAAATAGCACGTGGGTAGAGCTCGCACTGCAAGTAAATTGTGCTAGCCACACACGTGTAATAAAACAGATGCTGAGTCAAGGAAGAGAACTCATGTGACGCTAGGTGCAAAACCCTGTCGCTTTCCCAGAGAAATACAGCCTGAGGGTAGGGCTTGTTCTGTAACTCAACTGTCCAAACCGCACAAATGAAGGTGACAGATGCTAAGACAAGGGAAATTTACCCAGTCCTAACCCTACCTACCCACGTAAGTACTCTCAGAGAATAGAGCGACAAACTCAAACATGCAGACAGACTGATAGAGTATCCACTCACATAAACCACACATAAGTGATACCAGCGGGCCCGCGAGTGCCGCTGGGGGCATTTTATACACTAGACTCTACCACAAACACTCACGCCCAGCTGGCCAAGACGTCGCCTGCGGACAATTCCGTAGCTGCCACCTCACCAGAGCAGCAAACGTCCTACCACCAATGAGCAGACGCCACATCACGGACATGCTCGTAGAGTGATCTCTGCACTTAGACTCCCAAGCTTCAGGCTGCAGCTGCATCACGCTGATTACCATAAACTTGGCTGGAGAGCCAGCAGTAACCAAACCGCTTGGGTTCCTTTCTAGGTCGCTTCCAGATGTCCAGAGCCTGATGACCGTGGCCTCTCATCTGAAGCCTGAGATCCACGGCCTAATGTCCGGTGTCTGACGACCTCTTCCAGATGTCCTGTCTGGTGTCCTGATGTCCACCTGGTGTCCTGATGTCCACCTGATGTCCTGATGTCCACCTGGCGTCTAGATGTCCTGATGTCCACCCGATGTCCTGATGATCACCTGATGTCCTGATGTCCATCTGGCGTCCCGATGTCCACATGATGTCCTGATGTCCACCTGATGTCCACCTGGCGCCCAGATGTCCTAATGTCCACCCGATGTCCTGATGTCCACCCGGTGTCCTGATGTCCACCCGATGTCCTGTTGTCCACCCGATGTCCTGATGTCCACCCGATGGCCTGATGTCCACCCGATGTCCTGATGTCCACCTGATGTCCACCAGATGTCCTGATGCCTAAAAGATGTCCTGATGCCTGATGTCTCCCTCATGTCCACCTAGGTGCCCTGATGTCCACTCCGTGTTCCTGATGTCCACTCCGTATTCCTGATATCCACTCCGAGTCCGGATATCTCTCCGAGTTCTGATGTCCAGCCTGTGTCCAGATATCCAGTCCGTGGTTCTGGTGGTCAAATTTGTGCTCTTAAACCTGTCCCGTTCTCCTTCCTGGATGGAATCCTCCTCCATGGTTTCCAGGAGTCTCCAGCTCTGCTCCCCGGTGAGGGTCCTGCCTGCGAGTCCTGGATCTGACCAGCCTATATCCGGTGCTGTAGTGCCAACATTCCTGGACCTGTGCTATCCGAGTAATGTTCTGATGTACTGCAAGTTCCCTGGGGTCTTACCCGTAATGACCCTGCCATCATCTGAAGTCAGACATTCTCCTGCTGCGCTTGTGCTATGCCCGTAGCCGTGCGTGCGTGGTTCGGCTGCGCTGCATGACCACCCGCATGTGCGGTCCCCCCTAGTAAGCCCGTGCTAGACAATCCTGGACTGAGTCAACCCATGAAGACCTCCTGCTTGGCCTGTCTACCTGAGATGGGTTTCCTTCATGATGTGCATATTCCAGAACCTGGTGTTTCTATGTTTTTGCCTTATTTCAGTTCAATTTATTTTTCTTCACACCTGAAGTTGTGCGGTGTCTTTTAGTCCTGCTTATGGCCATTTTGTCCACATGCTCAGCTGCCACAGACGCTGGTCGCTACCCTTTCCTAGTCCGAGTAGATCCGAGTCCCGCCTGTGGTCCAGTGGGCCCACATTCCACGATCACCTGGGACGCATACCCCGTAGTCATTATAGCTCGACGACACGGGAGTGTTGGCTGTAAGCCCCGCTGCGCCCGAGATCGTAACAATATTCCTTACGCATCATTGTACAAAGTATGTTTCTTACATTAAACATCTTTAAACATAACAAATATCAGAGTTTCCTACATTTTATCAACTTTTGCAAAATTATTAACAAACAGATGATTGCACGCACAAATAAGAAACTCGAAAAAAAAACATAGGCCTCCTCCATATCCCCTCAAAGCCTCCATTCCATCACCAATACAGGTGTGTTTTCTAAAATTTTAGTGGAAAAAAAAGTCAGCGATTTGCTCATAATCTAGGAAAAGTCGAATAAGAATGGACACAGCTCCGCAATGTCTACTTCAGAGATCTGACAAGCAAATATATCTTCAAAAGCAACTTTTTAGCTCACTTAGAATTAAAAGGTCGGAGAAACGCATATTGCAAATTACAAGGTAAGTGGTTCTTATACACATTTACAGAATTGGCTGATTTTAGTCTATTGTTTAAAGGAGCCTCATTTAAAAAGCATATGATAGATCACAAAAACATATTTTCACACATTCCACAACTTGAAAATTAACAACTTTGACAGTTTCATTCATTTTAGCTACTTTTCCAAAATTATCAGAAAACAGATAATTGCACACCTAAAAATAAAATTAAAAAACATAGGCCTCCTCCATATCCCCTCAAAGCCTCCTTTCCATCTCCAATATAAGTGCTCTTTCTACCATTTTTATAAAAGAAAAAATAATCTATTTGCTCACAGTTTTGGAAAAGTGCAAGGAGAGTTTTGTACCAAACACTTCTTATGTCTTGATCTGGGTACCATGGCTGGTAGTTATCAAAGCCTTGCAACATGTACATGTGGCTAACATTTCAAAACTGAGGAACAATAAGATATTTTAAGGTCAAAACTTCATGTTAGGGTTGGCGGGTTCCACTGAATAAAAATAAATAACAAAGTGCAATCGCTCCCCGGGGTCCACCGTACAGAGATGTATAAATGCTGCTAGTGAACAATGGTGGAACTTAACAGCAAGCGATCACCTTAAACGCGCTGTGCTAAATGCCACGCATTGTGAACAGAACTCAGAGTACCCAGCTCAGTTACTGCACAGAGTGGTACTGCTAAAAAAGTAAGCAAGGTACAAAACGCTGTTAAACGTCACAGGGGAAATAGCACGTGGGTAGAGCTCGCTCTGCAAGTAAATTGTGCTAGCCACACACGTGTAATAAAACAGATGCTGAGTCAAGGAAGAGAACTCATGTGACGCTAGGTGCAAGACACTGTCGCTTTCCCAGAGAAATACAGCCTGAGGGTAGGACTTGTTCTGTAACTCAACTGTCCTAACCGCACAAATGAAGGAGACAGATGCTAAGACAAGGGAAATTTACCCAGTCCTAACCCTACCTACCCACGTAAGTACTCTCAGAGAATAGAGCGACACACTCAAACGTGCAGACAGACTGATAGAGTATCCACTCACATAAACCACACATAAGTGATACCAGCGGGCCCGCGAGTGCCGCTGGGGGCATTTTATACACTAGACTCTACCACAAACACTCACGCCCAGCTGGCCAAGACGTCGCCTGTGGACCATTCCGTAGCTGCCACCTCACCAGAGCAGCAAACGTCCTACCACCAATAAGCAGACGCCACATCACGGACATGCTCAGTAGAGTGATCTCTGCACTTAGACTCCCAAGCTTCAGGCTGCAGCTGCATAACGCTGATTACCATAAACTTGGCTGGAGAGCCAGCAGTAACCAAACCGCTTGGGTTCCTTTCTACGTCGCTTCCAGATGTCCGGAGCCTGATGACCGTGGCCTCTCATCTGAAGCCTGACATCCACGGCCTAATGTCCGGTGTCTGACGACCTCTTCCAGATGTCCTGTCTGGTGTCCTGATGTCCACCTGGTGTCCTGATGTCCACCTGATGTCCTGATGTCCACCTGGCGTCTAGATGTCCTGATGTCCACCCGATGTCCTGATGATCACCTGATGTCCTGATGTCCATCTGGCGTCCCGATGTCCACATGATGTCCTGATGTCCACCTGATGTCCACCTGGCGCCCAGATGTCCTAATGTCCACCCGATGTCCTGATGTCCACCCGGTGTCCTGATGTCCACCCGATGTCCTGTTGTCCACCCGATGTCCTGATGTCCACCCGATGGCCTGATGTCCACCCGATGGCCTGATGTCCACCTGATGTCCTGATGTCCACCAGATGTCCTGATGCCTAAAAGATGTCCTGATGCCTGATGTCTCCCTCATGTCCACCTAGGTGCCCTGATGTCCACTCCGTGTTCCTGATGTCCACTCCGTATTCCTGATATCCACTCCGATTCCGGATATCTCTCCGAGTTCTGATGTCCAGCCTGTGTCCAGAAATCCAGTCCGTGGTTCTGGTGGTCAAATTTGTGCTCTTAAACCTGTCCCGTTCTCCTTCCTGGATGGAATCCTCCTCCATGGTTTCCAGGAGTCTCCAGCTCTGCTCCCCGGTGAGGGTCCTGCCTGCGAGTCCTGGATCTGACCAGCCTATATCCAGTGCTGTAGTGCCAACATTCCTGGACCTGTGCTATCCGAGTAATGTTCTGATGTCCTGCAAGTTCCCTGGGGTCTTACCCGTAATGACCCTGCCATCATCTGAAGTCAGACATTCTCCTGCTGCGCTTGTGCTATGCCCGTAGCCGTGCGTGCGTGGTTCGGCTGCGCTGCATGACCACCCGCATGTGCGGTCCCCCCTAGGAAGCCCGTGCTAAACAATCCTGGACTGAGTCAACCCATGAAGACCTCCTGCTTGGCCTGTCTACCTGAGATGGGTTTCCTTCATGATGTGCATATTCCAGAACCTGGTGTTTCTATGTTTTTGCCTTATTTCAGTTCAATTTATTTTTCTTCACACCTGAAGTTGTGCGGTGTCTTTTAGTCCTGCTTATGGCCATTTTGTCCACATGCTCAGCTGCCACAGACGCTGGTCGCTACCCTTCCCTAGTCCGAGTAGGTCCGAGTCCCGCCTGTGGTCCAGTGGGCCCACATTCCACGATCACCTGGGACGCATACCCCGTAGTCATTATAGCTCGACGACACGGGAGCGTTGGCTGTAAGCCCCGCTGCGCCCGAGATCGTAACAATATTCCTTACGCATCATTGTACAAAGTATGTTTCTTACATTAAACATCTTTAAACATAACAAATATCAGAGTTTCCTACATTTTATCAACTTTTGCAAAATTATTAACAAACAGATGATTGCACGCACAAATAAGAAACTCGAAAAAAAAACATAGGCCTCCTCCATATCCCCTCAAAGCCTCCATTCCATCACCAATACAGGTGTGTTTTCTAAAATTTTAGTGGAAAAAAAAGTCAGCGATTTGCTCATAATCTAGGAAAAGTCGAATAAGAATGGACACAGCTCCGCAATGTCTACTTCAGAGATCTGACAAGCAAATATATCTTCAAAAGCAACTTTTTAGCTCACTTAGAATTAAAAGGTCGGAGAAACGCATATTGCAAATTACAAGGTAAGTGGTTCTTATACACATTTACAGAATTGGCTGATTTTAGTCTATTGTTTAAAGGAGCCTCATTTAAAAAGCATATGATAGATCACAAAAACATATTTTCACACATTCCACAACTTAAAAATTAACAACTTTGACAGTTTCATTCATTTTAGCTACTTTTCCAAAATTATCAGAAAACAGATAATTGCACACCTAAAAATAAAATTAAAAAACATAGGCCTCCTCCATATCCCCTCAAAGCCTCCTTTCCATCTCCAATATAAGTGCTCTTTCTAACATTTTTATAAAAGAAAAAATAATCTATTTGCTCACAATTTTGGAAAAGTGCAAGGAGAGTTTTGTACCAAACACTTCCTATGTCTTGATCTGGGTACCATGGCTGGTAGTTATCAAAGCCTTGCAACATGTACATGTGGCTAACATTTCAAAACTGAGGAACAATAAGATATTTTAAGGTCAAAACTTCATGTTAGGGTTGGCGGGTTCCACTGAATAAAAATAAATAACAAAGTGCAATCGCTCCCCGGGGTCCACCGTACAGAGATGTATAAATGCTGCTAGTGAACAATGGTGGAACTTAACAGTAAGCGATCACCTTAAACGCGCTGTGCTAAATGCCACACATTGTGAACAGAACTCAGAGTACCCAGCTCAGTTACTGCACAGAGTGGTACTGCTAAAAAAGTAAGCAAGGTACAAAACGCTGTTAAACGTCACAGGGGAAATAGCACGTGGGTAGAGCTCGCTCTGCAAGTAAATTGTGCTAGCCACACATGTGTAATAAAACAGATGCTGAGTCAAGGAAGAGAACTCATGTGATGCTAGGTGCAAGACACTGTCGCTTTCCCAGAGAAATACAGCCTGAGGGTAGGACTAGTTCTGTAACTCAACTGTCCTAACCGCACAAATGAAGGAGACAGATGCTAAGACAAGGGAAATTTACCCAGTCCTAACCCTACCTACCCACGTAAGTACTCTCAGAGAATAGAGCGACACACTCAAACGTGCAGACAGACTGATAGAGTATCCACTCACATAAACCACACATAAGTGATACCAGCGGGCCCGCGAGTGCCGCTGGGGGCATTTTATACACTAGACTCTACCACAAACACTCACGCCCAGCTGGCCAAGACGTCGCCTGTGGACCATTCCGTAGCTGCCACCTCACCAGAGCAGCAATCGTCCTACCACCAATAAGCAGACGCCACATCACGGACATGCTCAGTAGAGTGATCTCTGCACTTAGACTCCCAAGCTTCAGGCTGCAGCTGAATAACGCTGATTACCATAAACTTGGCTGGAGAGCCAGCAGTAACCAAACCGCTTGGGTTCCTTTCTAGGTCGCTTCCAGATGTCCGGAGCCTGATGACCGTGGCCTCTCATCTGAAGCCTGACATCCACGGCCTAATGTCCGGTGTCTGACGACCTCTTCCAGATGTCCTGTCTGGTGTCCTGATGTCCACCTGGTGTCCTGATGTCCACCTGATGTCCTGATGTCCACCTGGCGTCTAGATGTCCTGATGTCCACCCGATGTCCTGATGATCACCTGATGTCCTGATGTCCATCTGGCGTCCCGATGTCCACATGATATCCTGATGTCCACCTGATGTCCACCTGGCGCCCAGATGTCCTAATGTCCACCCGATGTCCTGATGTCCACCCGGTGTCCTGATGTCCACCCGATGTCCTGTTGTCCACCCGATGTCCTGATGTCCACCCGATGGCCTGATGTCCACCCGATGTCCTGATGTCCACCTGATGTCCTGATGTAAACCAGATGTCCTGATGCCTAAAAGATGTCCTGATGCCTGATGTCTCCCTCAAGTCCACCTAGGTGCCCTGATGTCCACTCCGTGTTCCTGATGTCCACTCCATATTCCTGATATCCATTCCGAGTCCGGATATCTCTCCGAGTTCTGATGTCCAGCCTGTGTCCAGATATCCAGTCCGTGGTTCTGGTGGTCAAATTTGTGCTCTTAAACCGGTCCCGTTCTCCTTCCTGGATGGAATCCTCCTCCATGGTTTCCAGGAGTCTCCAGCTCTGCTCCCCGGTGAGGGTCCCACCTGCGAGTCCTGGATCTGACCAGCCTATGTCCGGTGCTGTAGTGCCAACATTCCTGGACCTGTGCTATCCGAGTAATGTTCTGATGTCCTGCAAGTTCCCTGGGGTCTTTCCCGTGATGACCCTACCATCATCTGAAGTCCACCTGAGGTCGGCGTCAGACATTCTCCTGCTGCGCTTGTGCTATGCCCGTAGCCGTGCGTGCGTGGTTCGGCTGCGCTGCATGACCACCCGCATGTGCGGTCCCCCCTAGTAAGCCCGTGCTAGACAATCCTGGACTGAGTCAACCCATGAAGACCTCCTGCTTGGCCTGTCTACCTGAGATGGGTTTCCTTCATCATGTGCATATTCCGGAACCTGGTGTTTCTATGTTTTTGCCTTATTTCAGTTCAATTTATTTTTCTTCACACATGAAGTTGTGCGGTGTCTTTTAGTCCTGCTTATGGCCATCTTGTCCACATGCTCAGCTGCCACAGACGCTGGTCGCTACCCTTCCCTAGTCCGAGTAGGTCCGAGTCCCCCCTGTGGTCCAGTGGGTCCACATTCCACGATCACCTGGGACGCATACCCCGTAGTCATTATAGCTCGACGACACGGGAGCGTTGGCTGTAAGCCCCGCTGCGCCCGCGATCGTAACAATATTCCTTACGCATAATTGTACAAAGTATGTTTCTTACATTAAACATCTTTAAACATAACAAATATCAGAGTTTCCTACATTTTATCAACTTTTGCAAGATTATTAACAAACAGATGATTGCAAGCACAAATAAGAAACTCGAAAAAAAAACATAGGCCTCCTCCATATCCCCTCAAAGCCTCCATTCCATCGCCAATACAGGTGTGTTTTCTAAAATTTTAGTGGAAAAAAAAGGTCAGCGATTTGCTCATAATCTAGGAAAAGTCGAATAAGAATGGACACAGCTCCGCAATGTCTACTTCAGAGATCTGACAAGCAAATATATCTTCAAAAGCAACTTTTTAGCTCACTTAGAATTAAAAGGTCGGAGAAATGCATATTGCAAATTACAAGGTAAGTGGTTCTTATACACATTTACAGAATTGGCTGATTTTAGTCTATTGTTTAAAGGAGCCTCATTTAAAAAGCATATGATAGATCACAAAAACATATTTTTACACATTCCACAACTTAAAAATTAACAACTTTGACAGTTTCATTCATTTTAGCTACTTTTCCAAAATTATCAGAAAACAGATAATTGCACACTTAAAAATAAAATTAAAAAACATAGGCCTCCTCCATATCCCCTCAAAGCCTCCTTTCCATCTCCAATATAAGTGCTCTTTCTACCATTTTTATAAAAGAAAAAATAATCTATTTGCTTACAATTTTGGAAAAGTGCAAGGAGAGTTTTGTACCAAACACTTCCTATGTCTTGATCTGGGTACCATGGCTGGTAGTTATCAAAGCCTTGCAACATGTACATGTGGCTAACATTTCAAAACTGAGGAACAATAAGATATTTTAAGGTCAAAACTTCATGTTAGGGTTGGCGGGTTCCACTGAATAAAAATAAATAACAAAGTGCAATCGCTCCCCGGGGTCCACCATACAGAGATGTATAAATGCTGCTAGTGAACAATGGTGCAACTTAACAGTAAGCGATCACCTTAAACGCGCTGTGCTAAATGCCACGCATTGTGAACAGAACTCAGAGTACCCAGCTCAGTTACTGCACAGAGTGGTACTGCTAAAAAAGTAAGCAAGGTACAAAACGCTGTTAAACGTCACAGGGGAAATAGCATGTGGGTAGAGCTCGCTCTGCAAGTAAATTGTGCTAGCCACACATGTGTAATAAAACAGATGCTGAGTCAAGGAAGAGAACTCATGTGACGCTAGGTGCAAGACACTGTCGCTTTCCCAGAGAAATACAGCCTGAGGGTAGGACTTGTTCTGTAACTCAACTGTCCTAACCGCACAAATGAAGGAGACAGATGCTAAGACAAGGGAAATTTACCCAGTCCTAACCCTACCTACCCACGTAAGTACTCTCAGAGAATAGAGCGACACACTCAAACGTGCAGACAGACTGATAGAGTATCCACTCACATAAACCACACATAAGTGATACCAGCGGGCCCGCGAGTGCCGCTGGGGGCATTTTATACACTAGACTCTACCACAAACACTCACGCCCAGCTGGCCAAGACGTCGCCTGTGGACCATTCAGTAGCTGCCACCTCACCAGAGTAGCAAACGTCCTACCTCCAATGAGCAGACGCCACATCACGGACATGCTCAGTAGAGTGATCTCTGCACTTAGACTCCCAAGCTTCAGGCTGCAGCTGCATAACGCTGATTACCATAAACTTGGCTGGAGAGCCAGCAGTAACCAAACCGCTTGGGTTCCTTTCTAGGTCTCTTCCAGATGTCCGGAGCCTGATGACCGTGGCCTCTCATCTGAAGCCTGACATCCACGGCCTAATGTCCGGTGTCTGACGACCTCTTCCAGATGTCCTGTCTGGTGTCCTGATGTCCACCTGGTGTCCTGATGTCCACCTGATGTCCTGATGTCCACCTGGCGTCTAGATGTCCTGATGTCCACCCGATGTCCTGATGATCACCTGATGTCCTGATGTCCATCTGGCGTCCCGATGTCCACATGATGTCCTGATGTCCACCTGATGTCCACCTGGCGCCCAGATGTCCTAATGTCCACCCGATGTCCTGATGTCCACCCGGTGTCCTGATGTCCACCCGATGTCCTGTTGTCCACCCGATGTCCTGATGTCCACCCGATGGCCTGATGTCCACCCGATGTCCTGATGTCCACCTGATGTCCTGATGTAAACCAGATGTCCTGATGCCTAAAAGATGTCCTGATGCCTGATGTCTCCCTCATGTCCACCTAGGTGCCCTGATGTCCACTCCGTGTTCCTGATGTCCACTCCATATTCCTGATATCCATTCCGAGTCCGGATATCTCTCCGAGTTCTGATGTCCAGCCTGTGTCCAGATATCCAGTCCGTGGTTCTGGTGGTCAAATTTGTGCTCTTAAACCGGTCCCGTTCTCCTTCCTGGATGGAATCCTCCTCCATGGTTTCCAGGAGTCTCCAGCTCTGCTCCCCGGTGAGGGTCCCGCCTGCGAGTCCTGGATCTGACCAGCCTATGTCCGGTGCTGTAGTGCCAACATTCCTGGACCTGTGCTATCCGAGTAATGTTCTGATGTCCTGCAAGTTCCCTGGGGTCTTTCCCGTGATGACCCTACCATCATCTGAAGTTCACCTGAGGTCGGCGTCAGACATTCTCCTGCTGCGCTTGTGCTATGCCCGTAGCCATGCGTGCGTGGTTCGGCTGCGCTGCATGACCACCCGCATGTGCGGTCCCCCCTAGTAAGCCCGTGCTAGACAATCCTGGACTGAGTCAACCGATGAAAACCTCATGCTTGGCCTGTCTACCTGAGATGGGTTTCCTTCATGATGTGCATATTCCGGAACCTGGTGTTTCTATGTTTTTGCCTTATTTCAGTTCAATTTATTTTTCTTCACACCTGAAGTTGTGCGGTGTCTTTTAGTCCTGCTTATGGCCATCTTGTCCACATGCTCAGCTGCCACAGACGCTGGTCGCTACCCTTCCCTAGTCCGAGTAGGTCCGAGTCCCCCCTGTGGTCCAGTGGGTCCACATTCCACGATCACCTGGGACGCATACCCTGTAGTCATTATAGCTCAACGACACGGGAGCGTTGGCTGTAAGCCCCGCTGCGCCCGTGATCGTAACAATATTCCTTACGCATAATTGTACAAAGTATGTTTCTTACATTAAACATCTTTAAACATAACAAATATCAGAGTTTCCTACATTTTATCAACTTTTGCAAGATTATTAACAAACAGATGATTGCAAGCACAAATAAGAAACTCGAAAAAAAAACATAGGCCTCCTCCATATTCCCTCAAAGCCTCCATTCCATCGCCAATACAGGTGTGTTTTCTAAAATTTTAGTGGAAAAAAAAGGTCAGCGATTTGCTCATAATCTAGGAAAACTCGAATAAGAATGGACACAGCTCCGCAATGTCTACTTCAGAGATCTGACAAGCAAATATATCTTCAAAAGCAACTTTTTAGCTCACTTAGAATTAAAAGGTCGGAGAAATGCATATTGCAAATTACAAGGTAAGTGGTTCTTATACACATTTACAGAATTGGCTGATTTTAGTCTATTGTTTAAAGGAGCCTCATTTAAAAAGCATATGATAGATCACAAAAACATATTTTTACACATTCCACAACTTAAAAATTAACAACTTTGACAGTTTCATTCATTTTAGCTACTTTTCCAAAATTATCAGAAAACAGATAATTGCACACTTAAAAATAAAATTAAAAAACATAGGCCTCCTCCATATCCCCTCAAAGCCTCCATTCCATCTCCAATATAAGTGTTCTTTCTACCATTTTTATAATAGAAAAAATAATCTATTTGCTCACAATTTTGGAAAAGTGCAAGGAGAGTTTTGTACCAAACACTTCCTATGTCTTGATCTGGGTACCATGGCTGGTAGTTATCAAAGCCTTGCAACATGTACATGTGGCTAACATTTCAAAACTGAGGAACAATAAGATATTTAAGGTCAAAACTTCATGTTAGGGTTGGCGGGTTCCACTGAATAAAAATAAATAACAAAGTGCAATCGCTCCCCGGGGTCCACCATACAGAGATGTATAAATGCTGCTAGTGAACAATGGTGGAACTTAACAGTAAGTGATCACCTTAAACGCGCTGTGCTAAATGCCACGCATTGTGAACAGAACTCAGAGTACCCAGCTCAGTTACTGCACAGAGTGGTACTGCTAAAAAAGAAAGCAAGGTACAAATCGCTGTTAAACGTCACAGGGGAAATAGCACGTGGGTAGAGCTCGCACTGCAAGTAAATTGTGCTAGCCACACACGTGTAATAAAACAGATGCTGAGTCAAGGAAGAGAACTCATGTGACGCTAGGTGCAAAACCCTGTCGCTTTCCCAGATAAATACAGCCTGAGGGTAGGGCTTGTTCTGTAACTCAACTGTCCAAACCGCACAAATGAAGGCGACAGATGCTAAGACAAGGGAAATTTACCCAGTCCTAACCCTACCTACCCACGTAAGTACTCTCAGAGAATAGAGCGACACACTCAAACGTGCAGACAGACTGATAGAGTATCCACTCACATAAACCACACATAAGTGATACCAGCGGGCCCGCGAGTGCCGCTGGGGGCATTTTATACACTAGACTCTACCACAAACACTCACGCCCAGCTGGCCAAGACGTCGCCTGTGGACCATTCCGTAGCTGCCACCTCACCAGAGCAGCAAACGTCCTACCACCAATAAGCAGACGCCACATCACGGACATGCTCAGTAGAGTGATCTCTGCACTTAGACTCCCAAGCTTCAGGCTGCAGCTGCATAACGCTGATTACCATAAACTTGGCTGGAGAGCCAGCAGTAACCAAACCGCTTGGGTTCCTTTCTAGGTCGCTTCCAGATGTCCGGAGCCTGATGACCGTGGCCTCTCATCTGAAGCCTGACATCCACGGCCTAATGTCCGGTGTCTGACGACCTCTTCCAGATGTCCTGTCTGATGTCCTGATGTCCACCTGGTGTCCTGATGTCCACCTGATGTCCTGATGTCCACCTGGCGTCTAGATGTCCTGATGTCCACCCGATGTCCTGATGATCACCTGATGTCCTGATGTCCATCTGGCGTCCCGATGTCCACATGATGTCCTGATGTCCACCTGATGTCCACCTGGCGCCCAGATGTCCTAATGTCCACCCGATGTCCTGATGTCCACCCGGTGTCCTGATGTCCACCCGATGTCCTGTTGTCCACCCGATGTCCTGATGTCCACCCGATGGCCTGATGTCCACCCGATGGCCTGATGTCCACCTGATGTCCTGATGTAAACCAGATGTCCTGATGCCTAAAAGATGTCCTGATGCCTGATGTCTCCCTCATGTCCACCTAGGTGCCCTGATGTCCACTCCGTGTTCCTGATGTCCACTCCATATTCCTGATATCCATTCCGAGTCCGGATATCTCTCCGAGTTCTGATGTCCAGCCTGTGTCCAGATATCCAGTCCGTGGTTCTGGTGGTCAAATTTGTGCTCTTAAACCGGTCCCGTTCTCCTTCCTGGATGGAATCCTCCTCCATGGTTTCCAGGAGTCTCCAGCTCTGCTCCCCGGTGAGGGTCCCGCCTGCGAGTCCTGGATCTGACCAGCCTATGTCCGGTGCTGTAGTGCCAACATTCCTGGACCTGTGCTATCCGAGTAATGTTCTGATGTCCTGCAAGTTCCCTGGGGTCTTTCCCGTGATGACCCTACCATCATCTGAAGTCCACCTGAGGTCGGCGTCAGACATTCTCCTGCTGCGCTTGTGCTATGCCCGTAGCCGTGCGTGCGTGGTTCGGCTGCGCTGCATGACCACCCGCATGTGCGGTCCCCCCTAGTAAGCCCGTGCTAGACAATCCTGGACTGAGTCAACCCATGAAGACCTCCTGCTTGGCCTGTCTACCTGAGATGGGTTTCCTTCATCATGTGCATATTCCGGAACCTGGTGTTTCTATGTTTTTGCCTTATTTCAGTTCAATTTATTTTTCTTCACACATGAAGTTGTGCGGTGTCTTTTAGTCCTGCTTATGGCCATCTTGTCCACATGCTCAGCTGCCACAGACGCTGGTCGCTACCCTTCCCTAGTCCGAGTAGGTCCGAGTCCCCCCTGTGGTCCAGTGGGTCCACATTCCACGATCACCTGGGACGCATACCCTGTAGTCATTATAGCTCAACGACACGGGAGCGTTGGCTGTAAGCCCCGCTGCGCCCGCGATCGTAACAATATTCCTTACGCATAATTGTACAAAGTATGTTTCTTACATTAAACATCTTTAAACATAACAAATATCAGAGTTTCCTACATTTTATCAACTTTTGCAAGATTCATAGAATCATAGAATCATAGAATCGTAGAGTTGGAAGGGACCTCCTGGGCCATCTGGTCCAACCCCCTGCTCAAAGCAGGATTCGCTAAATCATCCCAGTCAGATGTCTGTCCAGCCTCTGTTTGAAGACTTCCATTGAAGGAGAACTCACCACTTCTCGTGGCAGCCTGTTCCACTCATTGATCACTCTAACTGTCAAAAAGTTTTTTCTAATATCTAATCTGTGTCTCCTCCCATTCAGTTTCATCCCATTGCTTCTAGTCTTTCCTTGTGCAAATGAGAATAAAGTTGATCCTTCTACAATGTGACAGCCCTTAAGATATTTGTAGACAGCTATTAAGTCTCCTCTCAGTCTTCTCTTTTGCAAACTAAACATTCCCAAATCCTGCAACCTTTCCTCATAAGACAGGGTTTGCAGACCGGTCACCATTCTGGTCGCTCTTTTCTGAACTTGCTCCAGTTTGTTGATGTCTTTTTTAAAATGTGGTGCCCAAAACTGGACACAATATTCCAGATGAGGTCTGACCAAAGAGGAGTAGAGGGAAATAATGACTTCACGTGATCTAGACTGTATGCTTCTGTTAATACATCCTAGAATTGCATTTGCCTTTTTTGCTGCTGCATCACACTGTTGACTCATATTCAGTCTGTGATCTATTAGTATACCCAAGTCTTTTTCACATGTGCTGTCACTTAGCCCTATTCCTCCCATTCTATATATGCTTTTTTCATTTTTATTGCCCAGATGTAGTACTTTGCATTTCTCCCTGTTAAAAACCATTCTGTTAGTTGCTGCCCACTTCTCCAGTTTATTTAAATCTTTTTGAATCCTCTCTCTCTCTTCTCTAGTATTAGCTATCCCTCCTAGCTTTGTGTCATCAGCAAATTTAATCAGTTTACCCTCAATTCCTTCATCTAAATCATTGATAAAGATGTTGAACAATACAGGGCCCAGGACAGAGCCCTGTGGTACCCCACTTGAGACATTCTTCCAACTGGATGTGCAGCCATTTACGACCACTCTTTGGGTCCGATTATTAACAAACAGATGATTGCAAGCACAAATAAGAAACTCGAAAAAAAAACATAGGCCTCCTCCATATCCCCTCAAAGCCTCCATTCCATCGCCAATACAGGTGTGTTTTCTAAAATTTTAGTGGAAAAAAAAGGTCAGCGATTTGCTCATAATCTAGGAAAAGTCGAATAAGAATGGACACAGCTCCGCAATGTCTACTTCAGAGATCTGACTAGCAAATATATCTTCAAAAGCAACTTTTTAGCTCACTTAGAATTAAAAGGTCGGAGAAACGCATATTGCAAACCACAAGGTAAGTGGTTCTTATACACATTTACAGAATTGGCTGATTTTAGTCTATTGTTTAAAGGAGCCTCATTTAAAAAGCATATGATAGATCACAAAAACATATTTTCACACATTCCACAACTTAAAAATTAACAACTTTGACAGTTTCATTCATTTTAGCTTCTTTTCCAAAATTATCAGAAAACAGATAATTGCACACCTAAAAATAAAATTAAAAAACATAGGCCTCCTCCATATCCCCTCAAAGCCTCCTTTCCATCTCCAATATAAGTGCTCTTTCTACCATTTTTATAAAAGAAAAAATAATCTATTTGCTCACAATTTTGGAAAAGTGCAAGGAGAGTTTTGTACCAAACACTTCCTATGTCTTGATCTGGGTACCATGGCTGGTAGTCATCAAAGCCTTGCAACATGTACATGTGGCTAACATTTTAAAACTGAGGAACAATAAGATATTTTAAGGTCAAAACTTCATGTTAGGGTTGGCGGGTTCCACTGAATAAAAATAAATAACAAAGTGCAATCGCTAGCCGGGGTCCACCGTACAGAAGATATATAAATGCTGCTAGTGAACAATGGTGGAACTTAACAGTAAGCGATCACCTTAAACGCGCTGTGTTAAATGCCAGGCATTGTGAACAGAACTAAGAGTACCCAGCTCAGTTACTGCACAGAGTGGTACTGCTAAAAGTAAGCAAGGTACCAAACGCTGTTAAACGTCACAGGGGAAATAGCACGTGGGCAGAGCTCGCTCTGCAAGTAAATTGTGCTAGCCGCACACATGTAATAAAACAGATGCTGAGTCAAGGAATAGAACTCATGTGACGCTAGGTGCAAGACACTGTCGCTTTCCCAGAGAAATACAGCCTGAGGGTAGGACTTGTTCTGTAACTCAACTGTGCTAACCGCACAAATGAAGGAGACAGATGCTAAGACAAGGGAAATTTACTCAGTCCTAACCCTCCCTACCCACGTAAGTACTCTCAGAGAATAGAGCGACACACTCAAACGTGCAGACAGACTGATAGAGTATCCACTCACATAAACCACACATAAGTGATACCAGCGGGCCCGCGAGTGCCGCTGGGGGCATTTTATACACTAGACTCTACCACAAACACTCACACCCAGCTGGCCAAGACGGCGACTGCGGACCATTCCGTAGCTGCCAACTCACCAGAGCAGCAAACGTCCTACCACCAATGAGCAGACGCCACATCACGGACATGCTCAGTAGAGTGATCTCTGCACTTAGACTCCCAAGCTTCAGGCTGCAGCTGCATAACGCTGATTACCATAAACTTGGCTGGAGAGCCAGCAGTAACCAAACCGCTTGGGTTCCTTTCTAGGTCGCTTCCAGATGTCCGGAGCCTGATGACCGTGGCCTCTCATCTGAAGCCTGACATCCACGGCCTAATGTCCGGTGTCTGACGACCTCTTCCAGATGTCCTGTCTGGTGTCCTGATGTCCACCTGGTGTCCTGATGTCCACCTGGTGTCCTGATGTCCACCTGATGTCCTGATGTCCACCTGGCGTCTAGATGTCCTGATGTCCACCCGATGTCCTGATGATCACCTGATGTCCTGATGTCCATCTGGCGTCCCGATGTCCACATGATGTCCTGATGTCCACCTGATGTCCACCTGGCGCCCAGATGTCCTAATGTCCACCTGATGTCCTGATGTCCACCCGATGTCCTGATGTCCACCCAATGTCTTTATGTCCACCAGATGTCCTGATGTCCACCTGATGTCCTGATGTCCACCAGATGTCCTGATGCTTAAAAGATGTCTTGATTCCTGATGTCTCCCTCATGTACACCTAGGTGCCCTGATGTCCACTCCGTGTTACTGATGTCCACTCCGTATTCCTGATATCCACTCCGAGTCCGGATATCTCTCCGAGTTCTGATGTCCAGCCTGTGTCCAGATATCCAGTCCGTGGTTCTGGTGGTCAAATTTGTGCTCTTAAACCGGTCCCGTTCTCCTTCCTGGATGGAATCCTCCTCCATGGTTTCCCGGAGTCTCCAGCTATGCTCCCCGGTGAGGGTCCCGCCTGCGAGTCCTGGATCTGACCAGCCTATGTCCGGTGCTGTAGTGCCAACATTCCTGGACCTGTGCTATCCGAGTAATGTTCTGATTTCCTGCAAGTACCCTGGGGTCTTACCCGTGATGACCGTGCCATCATCTGAAGTCCACCTGAGGTCGGCGTCAGACATTCTCCTGCTGCGCTTGTGCTATGCCTGTAGCCGTGCGTGCGTGGTTCGGCTGGGCTGCATGACCACCCGCATGTGCGGTCCCCCCTAGTAAGCACATGCTAGACAATCCTGGACTGAGTCAACCCATGAAGACCTCCTGCTTGGCCTGTCTACCTGAGATGGGTTTCCTTTATGATGTGCATATTATGGAACCTGGTGTTTCTATGTTTTTGCCTTATTTCAGTTCAATTTATTTTTCTTCACACCTAAAGTTGTGCGGTGTCTTTTAGTCCTGCTTATGGCCATCTTGTCCACATGCTCAGCTGCCACAGACGCCGGTCGCTACCCTTCCTTAGTCTGGGTAGGTCCGAGTCCCCCCTGTGGTCCAGTGGGTCCACATTCCACGATCACCTGGGACGCATACCCCGTAGTCATTATAGCTCGACGACACGGGAGCGTTGGCTGTAAGCCCCGCTGCGCCCGAGATCGTAACAATATTCCTTACGCATCATTGTACAAAGTATGTTTCTTACATTAAACATCTTTAAACATAACAAATATCAGTTTCCTATATTTTATCAACTTTTGCAAGATTATTAACAAACAGATGATTGCACGCACAAATAAGAAACTCGAGAAAAAAACATAGGCCTCCTCCATATCCCCTCAAAGCCTCCATTCCATCGCCAATACAGGTTTGTTTTCTAAAATTTTAGTGGAAAAAAAGTCAGCGATTTGCTCATAATCTAGGAAAAGTCGAATAAGAATGGACACAGCTCCGCAATGTCTACTTCAGATATCTGACTAGCAAATATATCTTCAAAAACAACTTTTTAGCTCAATTAGAATTAAAAGGTCGGAGAAACGCATATTGCAAATTACAAGGTAAGTGGTTCTTATACACATTTACAGAATTGATAATTTTAGTCTATTGTTTAAAGGAGCCTCATTTAAAAAGCATATGATAGATCACAAAAACACATTTTCACACATTCCACAACTTAAAAATTAACAACTTTGACAGTTTCATTCATTTTAGCTACTTTTCCAAAATTATCAGAAAACACATAATTGCACACCTAAAAATAAAATTAAAAAACATAGGCCTCCTCCATATCCCCTCAAAGCCTCCTTTCCATCTCCAATATAAGTGTTCTTTCTACCATTTTTATAAAAGAAAAAATGATCTATTTGCTCATAATTTTGGAAAAGTGCAAGGAGAGTTTTGTACCAAACACTTCCTATGTCTTGATCTGGGTATCATGGCTGGTAGTTATCAAAGCCTTGCAACATGTACATGTGGCTAACATTTCAAAACTGAGGAACAATAAGATATTTAAGGTCAAAACTTCATGTTAGGGTTGGCGGGTTCCACTGAATAAAAATAAATAACAAAGTGCAATCGCTCCCCGGGGTCCACCATACAGAGATGTATAAATGCTGCTAGTGAACAATGGTGGAACTTAACAGTAAGCGATCACCTTAAACGCGCTGTGTTAAATGCCACGCATTGTGAACAGAACTCAGAGTACCCAGCTCAGTTACTGCACAGAGTGGTACTTCTAAAAGTAAGCAAGGTACAAAACGCTGTTAAACGTCACAGGGGAAATAGCACGTGGGCAAAGCTCGCTCTGCAAGTAAATTGTGCTAGCCGCACACGTGTAATAAAGCAGATGCTGAGTCAAGGAAGAGAACTCATGTGACGCTAGGTGCAAAACCCTGTTACTTTCCCAGAGAAATACAGCCTGAGGGTAGGGCTTGTTCTGTAACTCAAATGTCCTAACAGATGCTAAGCAAAGGGAAATTTACGCATTCCTAACCCTACCTACCCACGTAAGTAATCTGAGAGAATAGAGCGACACACTCAAAAGTGCAGACAGACTTATAGAGTATCCACTCACGTAAACCACACATAAGTGATACCAGCGGGCCCGTGAGTGCTGTTGGGGGCAGTTTATACACTAGACTCTACCACAAACACTCACGCCCAGCTGGCCAAGACGTCGCCTGCGGACCATTACGTAGCTGCCACCTCACCAGAGCAGCAAACGTCCTACCACCAAGGAGCAGATGCCACTTCACGGACATGCTCAGTAGAGTGATCTCTGCACTTAGACTCCCAAACTTCAGGCTGCAGCTGAATAACGCTGATTACCATAAACTTGGCTGGAGAGCCAGCAGTAACCAAACCGCTTGGGTTCCTTTCTAGGTCGCTTCCAGATGTCCGGAGCCTGATGACCGTGGCCTCTCATCTGGAGCCTGACATCCACGGCCTGATGTCCGGTGTCTGACGACCTCTTCCAGATGTCCTGTCTGGTGTCCTGATGTCAACCTGGTGTCCTGATGTCCACATGATGTCCTGATGTCCACCTGGCGTCTAGATATCCTGATGTCCACCCGTTGTCCTGATCATCACCTGATGTCCTGATGTCCATCTGGCATCCCGATATCAACCTGATGTCCTGATGTTCACCTGACGTACACCTGGCGCCCAGATGTCCTAATGTCTAACTGGTGTCCTGATGTCCACCCGATGTCCTGATGTCCACCCGATGTCCTGATGTCCACCCGATGTCCTTATGTCCACCAGATGTCCTGATGTCCACCTGATGTCCTGATGTCCACCAGATGTCCTGATGCCTAAAAGATGTCCTGATGCCTGATGTCTCCCTCATGACCACCTAGGTGCCCTGATGTCCACTCCGTGTTCCTGATGTCCACTCCGTATTCCTGATATCCACTCCGAGTCCGGATATCTCTCCGAGTTCTGTTGTCCAGCCTGTGTCCAGATATCCAGTCCGTGGTTCTGGTGGTCAAATTTGTGCTCTTAAACCGGTCCCGTTCTCCTTCCTGGATGGAATCCTCCTCCATGGTTCCCGGGAGTCTCCAGCTCTGCTCCCCGGTGACGGTCCCACCTGCGAGTCCTGGATCTGACCAGCCTATGTCCGGTGCTGTAGTGCCAACATTCCTGGACCTGTGCTATCCGAGTAATGTTCTGATGTCCTGCAAGTTCCCTGGGGTCTTACCCGTGATGACCCTGCCATCATCTGAAGTCCACCTGAGGTCGGCATCAGACATTCTCCTGCTGCGCTTGTGCTATGCCCGTAGCCGTGCGTGCGTGGTTCGGCTGCGCTGCATGACCACCCGCATGTGCGGTCCCCCCTAGTAAGCCCGTGCTAGACAATCCTGGACTGAGTCAACCCATGAAGAACTCCTGCTTGGCCTGTCTACCTGAGATGGGTTTCCTTCATGATGTGCATATTCCGGAACCTGGTGTTTCTATGTTTTTGCCTTATTTCAGTTCAATTTATTTTTCTTCACACCTGAAGTTGTGCGGTGTCTTTTAGTCCTGCTTATGGCCATCTTGTCCACATGCTCAGCTGCCACAGACGCCAGTCGCTACCCTTCCCTATTCCGGGTAGGTCCGAGTCCCCCCTGTGGTCCAGTGGGTCAACATTCCACGATCATCTGGGACGCATACCCCGTAGTCATTATAGCTCGACGACACGGGAGCGTTGGCTGTAAGCCCCGCTGCACCCGCTATCGTAACAATATTCCTTACGTATCATTGTACAAAGTATGTTTCTTACATTAAACATCTTTAAACATAACAAATATCAGAGTTTCCTACATTTTATCAACTTTTGCAAGATTATTAACAAACAGATGATTGCACGCACAAATAAGAAACTCGAAAAAAAAACATAGGCCTCCTCCATATCCCCCAAAGCCTCCATTCCATCGTCAATACAGGTGTGTTTTCTAACATTTTAGCGGAAAAAAAAGGTCAGCGATTTGCTCATAATCTAGGAAAAGTCGAATAAGAATGGACACAGCTCCGCAATGTCTACTTCAGAGATCTGACTAGCAAATATATCTTCAAAAGCAACTTTTTAGCTCACTTAGAATTAAAAGGTCGGAGAAACACATATTGCAAATTACAAGGTAAGTGGTTCTTATACACATTTACAGAATTGGCTGATTTTAGTCTATTGTTTAAAGGAGCCTATTTTAAAAAGCATGTGATAGATCACAAAAACATATTTTCACACATTCCACAACTTAAAAATTAACAACTTTGACAGTTTCATTCATTTTAGCTACTTTTCCAAAATTATCAGAAAACAGATAATTGCACACCTAAAAATAAAATTAAAAAACATAGGCCTCCTCCATATCCCCTCAAAGCCTCCTTTCCATCTCCAATATAAGTGTTCTTTCTATCATTTTTATAAAAGAAAAAATAATCTATTTGCTCATAATTTGTGAAAAGTGCAAGCAAAGTTTTGTACCAAACACTTCTTATGTCTTGATCTGGGTACCTTGGCTGGTAGTTATCAAAGCCTTGAAACATGAACATGTGGCTAACATTTCAAAACTGAGGAACAATAAGATATTTTAAGGTCAAAACTTCATGTTAGGGTTGGCGGGTTCCACCGAATAAAAATAAATAACAAAGTGCAATCGCTACCTGGGGTCCACCGAACAGAGATGTATAAATGATGCTAGTGAACAATGGTGGAACTTAACAGTAAGCGATCACCTTAAACGCACTGTGTTAAATGCCACGCATTGTGAACAGAACTCAGAGTACCCAGCTCAGTTACTGCACAGAGTGGTACTGCTAAAAGTAAGCAAGGTACTAAACGCTGTCAAACGTCACAAGGGAAATAGCACCTGGGTAGAGCTCGCTCTGCAAGTAAATTGTGGTAGCCGCACACATGTAATAAAGCAGATGCTGAGTCAAGGAAGAGAACTCATGTGACGCTAGGTGCAAGACCCTGTCGCTTTCCTAGAGAAATACAGCCTGAGGGTTGGACTTGTTCTGTAACTCAACTGTCCTAACCGCACACATGAAGGAGACAGATGCTAAGCTAAGGGAAAGTTACCCAGTCCTAACCCTACCTACCCACGTAAGTACTCTCAGAGAATAGAGCGACACGCTCAAACGTGCAGACAGACTGATAGAGTATCCACTCACATAAACCACACATAAGTGATACCAGCGGGCTCACGAGTGCCGCTGGGGGCATTTTATACACTAGACTCTACCACAAATACTCACACCCAGCTGGCCAAGACGTCGCCTGCGGACCATTCCGTAGCTGCCACCTCACCAGAGCAGCAAACGTCCTACCACCAATGAGCAGACGCCACATCACGGACATGCTCAGTAGGGTGATCTCTGCACTTAGACTCCCAAGCGTCAGGCTGCAGCTGCATAACGCTGATTACCATCTACTTGGCTGGGGACCCAGCAGTAACCAAACAAATACCACAAGCCTGTGCAAGACGCTGGGGCCAACATCTGTGCTGAGCAGCATTAGCAGCAGCTGGGTCAGAATGGGAGACCCAGCACCAGGCAATGCTTGGGATCTATACCGCACTGCGGGAGAATCCCAACACCTAACACAAGGTAGGCAGCTTTTGCTCAAATCTGCAAAAGTGGTTGATTTTAGTCTAAAATGTATGTCAATTTTAGATTAATTGATAGATTGAGAGTTGGGCTTGCTCTGTAACTCAACTGTCCTAAGCGCACACATGAAGGAGACAGAAGCTAAGCCAAGGGAAAGTTACTCAGTCCTAACCCTACCTGCCCACATAAGTACTCTCAGAGAATAGAGCGACACACTCAAATGTGTAGACAGAGTGGTAGAGTATCCACTCACATAAACGACACATAATCGAAAAAACCAAAAAAATACCTTATATAGGCCTACTCCATATCCCCTCAAGCCTCCTTTCCATCTCCAATATAGATGTGTTTTCTACCATTTTGGTAGTTAAAAAAAAGCCTCTGCGATTTGCTGATAATTTATGAAAAGTAGAGGAAGAATGTTATACACAGTTCCGCAATGTCTACTGCAGAGATCTGTCTAGCATATATATATCTTTTAAAGGAACTGTATAATGCAAACTGCGAGGTAGGCAAATATTATCCACATTTACAGAATCGGCTGATTTTAGTTTATTGTGCATTAGCGATTCTCGTTGAATTCACTAAACAGAACCATGCTTGGTTTGTCCAAATATGTATGTATTGTGAATAGGGAGAAAGAAATAAGTCATAGCCTCACACCTCTGGCTACAACTTATCTCAATTAGAGACAAAATGATGGGTCATATTGCAATTCTGCTGTGACCATGGCTATTGTCACTTCTCACGGACAAGCTGGGAGACAAAGGATTCAAGAAGTTTGGGGTCAAGTACCAAGAGTGTACATCTAGGGCAGAGGGCCAAGACAAAAAAGTAAACAAGTCACAGTTTGAAGTCAGCAGTCCAAAATGGTGCAGATCAAGACAAAGGGGCTAGGCAAACTAATAGTTAAAGGCAAGGAACAGCAGAACACTAAACCACAAGTCAGTCACTCCATAGCACAAAGATACAAGTAACAATGTGTCTGACCACTGCCAGCCAACTAAATAGCCAGGCGATCACCCTGAAAGGGAGAGACCTGGAGGAAGCCTTGCAGGCCCAAACTTTGATTGGACTGCTTGGCAATAGTAAATTTGCATGGGAACAGCCTAGCATGCCCCAGCCCATGACGGGGACAGCCCAGCATGCCCCAGCCCATGGTGGGGCAGCTGATCTATCCCTAATTAGCATGAGGATAGTCAGCATGCTCCAGTCTCTGATTGGGCGACTGGGCTATCCCATTCACTATACTGAAAGTCCAGTATGCCCCTGCCATCTATTGGATAACTGAGCTGTCACTCACTGTGTCTCTAGAATTCAACTTCAAATTAAATATTCAATATTGTTTACCCAGCATAGAGAGAATAAAGGTCATCGAAGCACATAACGTAAATTGCTAGGTATGCTGTGTTAGCTCAAATCTGTAAAAGCAGCTGAATGGGAATGTTTCAATATGTATGGCAATGTCTACTTCACAGATCTCTGTGGCTTATATATTTTTGAAAGTGACCTTTTAGCTCATTTAGACCTAAAAGATGGAGAAACACATAATGCATATTACAAGGTAGGCGAATCTTATCCCAATGTAAACAATCGGTTGATTTTAGTCTATTGTATATGGGAATCTTTAAGAGGAACCTGTCTGAAACTTTTATCCTCCCCCTAAACCACTAATATAAATGTGCAGCCCTCTAAAAGATAAATAAGTTGATCCCTTTATTACCCCAAAGTGCTGCTCCACCATTGAGAAGTCATATTGCACTGAGTGCAAGGAGAGTTTTGTACCAAACACTTCCTATGTCTTGATCTGGGTATCATGGCTGGTAGTTATCAAAGCCTTGCAACATGTACATGTGGCTAACATTTCAAAACTGAGGAACAATAAGATATTTAAGGTCAAAACTTCATGTTAGGGTTGGCGGGTTCCACTGAATAAAAATAAATAACAAAGTGCAATCGCTCCCCGGGGTCCACCGTACAGAGATGTATAAATGCTGCTAGTGAACAATGGTGGAACTTAACAGTAAGCGATCACCTTAAACGCGCTGTGTTAAATGCCACGCATTGTGAACAGAACTCAGAGTACCCAGCTCAGTTACTGCACAGAGTGGTACTTCTAAAAGTAAGCAAGGTACAAAACGCTGTTAAACGTCACAGGGGAAATAGCACGTGGGCAAAGCTCGCTCTGCAAGTAAATTGTGCTAGCCGCACACGTGTAATAAAGCAGATGCTGAGTCAAGGAAGAGAACTCATGTGACGCTAGGTGCAAAACCCTGTTACTTTCCCAGAGAAATACAGCCTGAGGGTAGGGCTTGTTCTGTAACTCAAATGTCCTAACAGATGCTAAGCAAAGGGAAATTTACGCATTCCTAACCCTACCTACCCACGTAAGTAATCTGAGAGAATAGAGCGACACACTCAAAAGTGCAGACAGACTTATAGAGTATCCACTCACGTAAACCACACATAAGTGATACCAGCGGGCCCGTGAGTGCTGTTGGGGGCAGTTTATACACTAGACTCTACCACAAACACTCACGCCCAGCTGGCCAAGACGTCGCCTGCGGACCATTACGTAGCTGCCACCTCACCAGAGCAGCAAACGTCCTACCACCAAGGAGCAGATGCCACTTCACGGACATGCTCAGTAGAGTGAACTCTGCACTTAGACTCCCAAACTTCAGGCTGCAGCTGCATAACGCTGATTACCATAAGCTTGGATGGAGAGCCAGCAGTAACCAAACCGCTTGGGTTCCTTTCTAGGTCGCTTCCAGATGTCCGGAGCCTGATGACCGTGGCCTCTCATCTGGAGCCTGACATCCACGGCCTGATGTCCGGTGTCTGACGACCTCTTCCAGATGTCCTGTCTGGTGTCCTGATGTCAACCTGGTGTCCTGATGTCCACATGATGTCCTGATGTCCACCTGGCGTCTAGATATCCTGATGTCCACCCGTTGTCCTGATCATCACCTGATGTCCTGATGTCCATCTGGCGTCCCGATATCAACCTGATGTCCTGATGTTCACCTGATGTACACCTGGCGCCCAGATGTCCTAATGTCTAACTGGTGTCCTGATGTCCACCCGATGTCCTGATGTCCACCCGATGTCCTGATGTCCACCCGATGTCCTTATGTCCACCAGATGTCCTGATGTCCACCTGATGTCCTGATGTCCACCAGATGTCCTGATGCCTAAAAGATGTCCTGATGCCTGATGTCTCCCTCATGACCACCTAGGTGCCCTGATGTCCACTCCGTGTTCCTGATGTCCACTCCGTATTCCTGATATCCACTCCGAGTCCGGATATCTCTCCGAGTTCTGTTGTCCAGCCTGTGTCCAGATATCCAGTCCGTGGTTCTGGTGGTCAAATTTGTGCTCTTAAACCGGTCCCGTTCTCCTTCCTGGATGGAATCCTCCTCCATGGTTCCCGGGAGTCTCCAGCTCTGCTCCCCGGTGACGGTCCCACCTGCGAGTCCTGGATCTGACCAGCCTATGTCCGGTGCTGTAGTGCCAACATTCCTGGACCTGTGCTATCCGAGTAATGTTCTGATGTCCTGCAAGTTCCCTGGGGTCTTACCCGTGATGACCCTGCCATCATCTGAAGTCCACCTGAGGTCGGCGTCAGACATTCTCCTGCTGCGCTTGTGCTATGCCCGTAGCCGTGCGTGCGTGGTTCGGCTGCGCTGCATGACCACCCGCATGTGCGGTCCCCCCTAGTAAGCCCGTGCTAGACAATCCTGGACTGAGTCAACCCATGAAGAACTCCTGCTTGGCCTGTCTACCTGAGATGGGTTTCCTTCATGATGTGCATATTCCGGAACCTGGTGTTTCTATGTTTTTGCCTTATTTCAGTTCAATTTATTTTTCTTCACACCTGAAGTTGTGCGGTGTCTTTTAGTCCTGCTTATGGCCATCTTGTCCACATGCTCAGCTGCCACAGACACCAGTCGCTACCCTTCCCTATTCCGGGTAGGTCCGAGTCCCCCCTGTGGTCCAGTGGGTCCACATTCCACGATCATCTGGGACGCATACCCCGTAGTCATTATAGCTCGACGACACGGGAGCGTTGGCTGTAAACCCCGCTGCACCCGCTATCGTAACAATATTCCTTACGTATCATTGTACAAAGTATGTTTCTTACATTAAACATCTTTAAACATAACAAATATCAGAGTTTCCTACATTTTATCAACTTTTGCAAGATTATTAACAAACAGATGATTGCACGCACAAATAAGAAACTCGAAAAAAAAACATAGGCCTCCTCCATATCCCCTCAAAGCCTCCATTCCATCGTCAATACAGGTGTGTTTTCTAACATTTTAGCGGAAAAAAAAGGTCAGCGATTTGCTCATAATCTAGGAAAAGTCGAATAAGAATGGACACAGCTCCGCAATGTCTACTTCAGAGATCTGACTAGCAAATATATCTTCAAAAGCAACTTTTTAGCTCACTTAGAATTAAAAGGTCGGAGAAACACATATTGCAAATTACAAGGTAAGTGGTTCTTATACACATTTACAGAATTGGCTGATTTTAGTCTATTGTTTAAAGGAGCCTATTTTAAAAAGCATGTGATAGATCACAAAAACATATTTTCACACATTCCACAACTTAAAAATTAACAACTTTGACAGTTTCATTCATTTTAGCTACTTTTCCAAAATTATCAGAAAACAGATAATTGCACACCTAAAAATAAAATTAAAAAACATAGGCCTCCTCCATATCCCCTCAAAGCCTCCTTTCCATCTCCAATATAAGTGTTCTTTCTATCATTTTTATAAAAGAAAAAATAATCTATTTGCTCATAATTTGTGAAAAGTGCAATCAAAGTTTTGTACCAAACACTTCCTATGTCTTGATCTGGGTACCTTGGCTGGTAGTTATCAAAGCCTTGAAACATGAACATGTGGCTAACATTTCAAAACTGAGGAACAATAAGATATTTTAAGGTCAAAACTTCATGTTAGGGTTGGCGGGTTCCACCGAATAAAAATAAATAACAAAGTGCAATCGCTACCTGGGGTCCACCGAACAGAGATGTATAAATGATGCTAGTGAACAATGGTGGAACTTAACAGTAAGCGATCACCTTAAACGCACTGTGTTAAATGCCACGCATTGTGAACAGAACTCAGAGTACCCAGCTCAGTTACTGCACAGAGTGGTACTGTTAAAAGTAAGCAAGGTACTAAACGCTGTCAAACGTCACAAGGGAAATAGCACCTGGGTAGAGCTCGCTCTGCAAGTAAATTGTGCTAGCCACACACATGTAATAAAGCAGATGCTGAGTCAAGGAAGAGAACTCATGTGACGCTAGGTGCAAGACCCTGTCGCTTTCCCAGAGAAATACAGCCTGAGGGTTGGACTTGTTCTGTAACTCAACTGTCCTAACCGCACACATGAAGGAGACAGATGCTAAGCTAAGGGAAAGTTACCCAGTCCTAACCCTACCTACCCACGTAAGTACTCTCAGAGAATAGAGCGACACGCTCAAACGTGCAGACAGACTGATAGAGTATCCACTCACATAAACCACACATAAGTGATACCAGCGGGCTCACGAGTGCCGCTGGGGGCATTTTATACACTAGACTCTACCACAAATACTCACACCCAGCTGGCCAAGACGTCGCCTGCGGACCATTCCGTAGCTGCCACCTCACCAGAGCAGCAAACGTCCTACCACCAATGAGCAGACGCCACATCACGGACATGCTCAGTAGGGTGATCTCTGCACTTAGACTCCCAAGCGTCAGGCTGCAGCTGCATAACGCTGATTACCATCTACTTGGCTGGGGACCCAGCAGTAACCAAACAAATACCACAAGCCTGTGCAAGACGCTGGGGCCAACATCTGTGCTGAGCAGCATTAGCAGCAGCTGGGTCAGAATGGGAGACCCAGCACCAGGCAATGCTTGGGATCTATCCCGCACTGCGGGAGAATCCCAACACCTAACACAAGGTAGGCAGCTTTTGCTCAAATCTGCAAAAGTGGTTGATTTTAGTCTAAAATGTACGTCAATTTTAGATTAATTGATAGATTGAGAGTTGGGCTTGCTCTGTAACTCAACTGTCCTAAGCGCACACATGAAGGAGACAGAAGCTAAGCCAAGGGAAAGTTACTCAGTCCTAACCCTACCTGCCCACATTAGTACTCTCAGAGAATAGAGCGACACACTCAAATGTGTAGACAGAGTGGTAGAGTATCCACTCACATAAACGACACATAATCGAAAAAACCAAAAAAATACCTTATATAGGCCTACTCCATATCCCCTCAAGCCTCCTTTCCATCTCCAATATAGATGTGTTTTCTACCATTTTGGTAGTTAAAAAAAAAGCCTCTGCGATTTGCTGATAATTTATGAAAAGTAGAGGAAGAATGTTATACACAGTTCCGCAATGTCTACTGCAGAGATCTGTCTAGCATATATATATCTTTTAAAGGAACTGTATAATGCAAACTGCGAGGTAGGCAAATATTATCCACATTTACAGAATCGGCTGATTTTAGTATATTGTGCATTAGCGATTCTCGTTGAATTCACTAAACAGAACCATGCTTGGTTTGTCCAAATATGTATGTATTGTGAATAGGGAGAAAGAAATAAGTCATAGCCTCACACCTCTGGCTACAACTTATCTCAATTAGAGACAAAATGATGGGTCATATTGCAATTCTGCTGTGACCATGGCTATTGTCACTTCTCACGGACAAGCTGGGAGACAAAGGATTCAAGAAGTTTGGGGTCAAGTACCAAGAGTGTACATCTAGGGCAGAGGGCCAAGACAAAAAAGTAAACAAGTCACAGTTTGAAGTCAGCAGTCCAAAATGGTGCAGATCAAGACAAAGGGGCTAGGCAAACTAATAGTTAAAGGCAAGGAACAGCAGAACACTAAACCACAAGTCAGTCACTCCATAGCACAAAGATACAAGTAACAATGTGTCTGACCACTGCCAGCCAACTAAATAGCCAGGCGATCACCCTGAAAGGGAGAGACCTGGAGGAAGCCTTGCAGGCCCAGCCTTTGATTGGACTGCTTGGCAATAGTAAATTTGCATGGGAACAGCCTAGCATGCCCCAGCCCATGACGGGGACAGCCCAGCATGCCCCAGCCCATGGCGGGGCAGCTGATCTATCCCTAATTAGCATGAGGATAGTCAGCATGCTCCAGTCTCTGATTGGGCGACTGGGCTTTCCCATTCACTATACTGAAAGTCCAGTATGCCCCTGCCATCTATTGGATAACTGAGCTGTCACTCACTGTGTCTCTAGAATTCAACTTCAAATTAAATATTCAATATTGTTTACCCAGCATAGAGAGAATAAAGGTCATCGAAGCACATAACGTAAATTGCTAGGTATGCTGTGTTAGCTCAAATCTGTAAAAGCAGCTGAATGGGAATGTTTCAATATGTATGGCAATGTCTACTTCACAGATCTCTGTGGCTTATATATTTTTGAAAGTGACCTTTTAGCTCATTTAGACCTAAAAGATGGCGAAACACATAATGCATATTACAAGGTAGGCGAATCTTATCCCAATGTAAACAATCGGCTGATTTTAGTCTATTGTATATGGGAATCTTTAAGAGGAACCTGTCTGAAACTTTTATCCTCCCCCTAAACCACTAATATAAATGTGCAGCCCTCTAAAAGATAAATAAGTTGATCCCTTTATTACCCCAAAGTGCTGCTCCACCATTGAGAAGTCATATTTTGAAGTTGTGGGTGGAAGAGCATTGGGGCGTGATGATGTACTTCTAGCTTGTCAGTCTCACACTGTATTTTCTATCTAGCAGCACATTCCCCTGGCTGATTGAAAGGTCAGTGGACTAGTACTGGAGTAAACGACCTGTCAATCAGCCAGGTAGAACAGTGCATCACTACGCCCCAATGCATCTCCAGACACAACTTGAAAATGCAATTTCTCCTTTCAAGCAGCCACTACTGCAGCTCAAATTCCTTTTTAATTTTTATTTCTAGGGTAAAATCAGTGAAGGCAAATTTTTACATTAATGAGAAAGAAGATTGGCAGTTGCTACAGATGAGATTCTATGTGAAGGCAGAGAGGAGGGAGTTAGAGACAGAGCTCCTCCCTCCTCTCCTTCCATGGAATCTTATCAGCACCAACTGTCACCTCCTATCTCAGTAATGTACAAATCTGTCTTTAATAAAGACAGATTTGACCTCAGAATTGAGAATTTTGAAAAAGACTTATCAGTCCTGGAGGAGAAAGAAGATAATTTCTCTAACAAAATATATTGCAAAGTTTCTTAATTTTATGTGTACTATTGATTTATGGGGGAAAAGAACCTTACGGTTAATCTTTAAATAGCAGAGCAATTGCAATTTATACACATCATTTTATGGCACCGAAACACATTGTAAATAGAGTTGAGCAAAACGGGTCAAAAAATTTCAAAAGTCGCCGACTTTTGGTAAAGTCGGGTTTCATGAAACGAAACCCGACCCTAGGGTGAGGTCGGCCCCGAGCTCGGCGACTTTAGCGCCAAAGTCGCGTTTCAAAAGTTTATTTTCCGCCCTTTTTCAGCCAATCAGGATCCACGGACACTGTGGGAAACGTGATGACATAGGCAGGGGTCACCACCATCTTTGAGAAGGGCATGCAAGTGATTGGCTTGCTTTGGGGGGCGTCACAGGGGGTATAAAAGGGCGTGCACGTCGACCGCCATGTTACTCATGCTGATCTCAGAATAGGGAGAGCTGCTGCTGCTGCTGCTGTTTCTGTAGGGAGAGCGTTAGGCAGGGAAGACACCAAAAACTGCTTCTGCTGCTAGCGATTTTGCCTGTACAACACACCAGTCACTGTGTGTGCAGTGCAAGTGGAGGCTATATTTTGCTGGATCAGCTGTGTTGGTTGTTAGGCTGCCTTATAAGGCTTCCTGATAGCTGCATTGCTGTTTTCCCACTGCTCTGCAAACTGCTTTTTTAAAAGCAATACAAATTTTTTTTTTTGTCCTGGTGAGGTACTGAGCGTGCATTTTTTCACACCATACAGCGGTCTACGCTCCTCACACAGTACCGTGTAACGGCTGTTATCACGGCCACAGTGAAGCTATCTGTGTGTGACTCTGTAAGGATAAGTCGAGGACATGTTCCGTTCTTACAGACCTCCACTTTCTAGTTTTGTCTGGTTTTCAAACAGTTAAGTATATTTGCTGTTTGATCACATTCAAAACTATAGAGAGACAGCGTGTGTCAGTCCGTATACTTAAAAACACAGAGCTTGACAATTTTACAGACACCGGACAACGGTGTACGTGCACGCTCCTCTCTCAGTACCGTGTAACGGCTGTTATCACGGCCACAGTGAAGCTATCTGTGTGTGACTCTGTAAGGATAAGTCGAGGACCTGTTCCGTTCTTACAGACCTCCACCTTCTAGTTTTGTCTGGTTATCAAACAGTTAAGTATATTTGCTGTTTGATCACATTCAAAACTATAGAGAGACAGCGTGTGTCAGTCCGTATACTTAAAAAACACGGAGCTTGACAATTTTACGGACACCGGACAGCGGTGTACGTGCACGCTCCTCTCTCAGTACCGTGTAACGGCTGTTATCACGGCCACAGTGAAGCTATCTGTGTGTGACTCTGAAAGGATAAGTTGAGGACTTGTTCCGTTCTTACAGACCTACACTCTAGGGAGATTCCTATTCTGCCCAATTCTATATACACCTTGTAGTTTGTCATACACTAGCCAATTTCTGCCTGTGACATAGCGGTGTGATATTCACTGGGCCTCACACAATCCAACAGTGTCCACAAGTGTGTTCAGAAATTCTACATCTCCCCTGTCCTATAGTGACATTTTTCACACCTGCGACATTGAGCCTGTGACATAGCGGTGTGATATTCACTGGGCCTCACACAATCCAACAGTGTCCACAAGTGTGTTCAGAAATTCTACATCTCCCCTGTCCTAGAGTGACATTTTTCACACCTGCGACATTGAGCCTGTGACATAGCGGTGTGATATTCACTGGGCCTCACACAATCCAACAGTGTCCACAAGTGTGTTCAGAAATTCTACATCTCCCCTGTCCTATAGTGACATTTTTCACACCTGCGACATTGAGCCTGTGACATAGCGGTGTGATATTCACTGGGCCTCACACAATCCAACAGTGTCCACAAGTGTGTTCAGAAATTCTACATCTCCCCTGTCCTATAGTGACATTTTTCACACCTGTGACATTGAGACTGTGACATAGCGGTGTGATATTCACTGGGCCTTACATGTGAATCCAACAGTGTCCACAAGTGTGTTCAGAAATTCTACATCTCCCCTGTCCTATAGTGACATTTTTCACACCTGCGACATTGAGACTGTGACATAGCGGTGTGATATTCACTGGGCCTCACACAATCCAACAGTGTCCACAAGTGTGTTCAGAAATTCTACATCTCCCCTGTCCTATAGTGACATTTTTCACACCTGTGACATTGAGACTGTGACATAGCAGTGTGATATTCACTGGGCCTTACATGTGAATCCAACAGTGTCCACAAGTGTGTTCAGAAATTCTACATCTCCCCTGTCCTATAGTGACATTTTTCACACCTGCGACATTGAGACTGTGACATAGCGGTGTGATATTCACTGGGCCTCACACAATCCAACAGTGTCCACAAGTGTGTTCAGAAATTCTACATCTCCCCTGTCCTATAGTGACATTTTTCACACCTGCAATTAGATGAGTCACATGCAAAACACTATCACGTTGAATGGTGGTTATGTAGGGGTGGGCTAAATTATATCATAGCAAAGGGCCTATAAGGACTAGGAAGACGCTTACCTCGCGTCAGCCTCAGGAGACCTCTGTACAGGTCAATCTATAATGATCCGCTGGGATCGGCATGTGGGTGAGATATAGGAACTGGAGTCTGTTCTCCACAATGTACATGTACAATTTAAATGGTTTTTTTTAACTGTTTTTTTTTTTTGCTCATTCGACAGCTTTAAAGATGCCATGATGATGGGGATGGGCTTGGAGGAGGAGGAGGAAGAAGCGGAGGCCAATTCTACTGGCAGATCAATAGGTGAAATTGTTTGTACTTGATTTATCTTTAATTTTTGGTTCGATAAAGGCTGGATACAGACAAAATGTTGCCATGTATTGTTGCTATATATTTTAATGATTGAATAAAAGCTATGTTTTTCCTGAGGAGAAATATTCTGGTGCCTCGAATCTTTGAGATAATGTTTTACTTACCTGCTACTCTTCAAGAGAATTTCTTCCACATATCCTGAATCTACTTTCTGAAGTCCGTCCATCTGAGCAAAAATGATAGAAAATCATTTTACGGTTGGAAATTGAGCATATTGCGACTAATGAATACAAGAACTCTAATATTGCTGTAAATATTAAAAAAACGTTAATGTCAACCATTAACGTCATCCAACCACGCCAAGGTGTACTTTTTTTATATGGATGTTCTCTAACCACTATGTATACCTCAGGCACCTTCCACAGCTCAGCACTCATACCCACCCATCATTTCCGTGCAAGGGTTTAATCCCGAGCTACGCCTTTTCCGAGCTACAGTTTCCTTTTCTCTTCCCATTCAGATGAGGACTGGTTTGGCACAAGGAGAGGTGGGACATATAGTGGTTAGGGACCATTCATAGAAAAAGTACACCTTGATGTGATTGGATGGCTTTTGTGCTCTTTCATCAAAAAACGCTAAGTACATTACGGTTTTAATGTTTACAGCAATGTTGGAGTTGATGTGTTCATTATTTATAGTATGCTGACGCATTGTGCCCCTGTGCATTAGTTTAATGCTAAAGGCCCTATTGTTTTGTGAATGGAGCATACATCATGTAAGGTAAAGACTATTGTGCTACTGCAATAAGAACTTTTCACTAAAGAAGAAATACGGAAATGGGTTATTATTATGATAATAGCTGAGGTCATTGATTACATTGGCAATTGTGTTAAAAATTTGAGGTTTGATCACAGAAAGCAAAAAAGAGTTTTCCAAATGAGAGATACTGTCTGATTATTGCTTGGGGGTTTTATTTATGCCTTGCTTCTTTTTTTATTTTATATTTTATAGTATAGCTCTATTCTAATAACGTTGATAAAAATAAATCAAGCAAGTGCATAACAATGCTGTATTACATAGGGTGGTTTCACATTAGCTTTTCAGGCCGCAGCATCGGCCTGCGCACAGCCGCTGCTAAGCCCCGCCCCCTGCTGCGCCTCCTCCAGTAGCTCCGCCTACGGGCGCACGACGCTGCATGCGTCCTGCGTCCCCTATCTTTTTCACTGGGGAAGCAGGCCGTGCACAGTATGCGTTTGGTGGCGCATGCGTCCTTTTGACGGGGCGCTGAGCGCAACCAAATTGCAACAGGTTGCGTTTGGCGCTGGTCGGTGCACCGTCAAAAGTACGCATGCGCCGCCAAATGCATACTGCGCATGGCCTGCGTCCCCAGTGATAAAGATAGGGGACGCAGGATGCATGCAGCGTCATGCGCCCATAGGCGGAGCTACCAGAGGAGGCACGGCAGGGGGCGGAACATAGCGGCGGCTGTGCACAGGCCGTCGCTGCGCCCTGAAACGCTAATGTGAAACCACCCTTAATTAATGTTTTTCAATGTTCCATTGTAGAAGGATCATCTTTATTCTCATTTGCACAAGGAAAGACTAAACGCAATGGGATGAAACTGAAAGGGAGGAGACACAGATTAGATATTAGGAAAAACTTTTTGACAGTAAAGGAGGCTTTACACATAGCGATATCACTAGCAATATCGCTAAAGCGTCACCGATTTTGTGACGCAGCAGTGATATTGCTAGCGATATCGCTATGTGTGATACTTACCTCCGACTGGCTCCCCCGCTGTCTGTCGCTGATCGCGCGAGATCGTGCAGCTCCATTTCTCATCGGGAGCTTCCTGCTGGGGCTTCCTGCTGGCGCCGACGAGCGCCGCGTGGACGCGGGCGGGAGGACGTCAGGATCGCCGCGTCTGAATGTTAAGTAACGACCGCTGCTGCGTCGCTACATCGCTGTGAGATCTGCCTGTGTGGCAGCTCACTAGCGACCATTTAGCGATGCACTAGTTATCCTGACCGGGTCGTATCGTGGTTGGGATCGCTGGTCCATCGCTAAATGTAAAGGGGCCTTTAGGGTGATCAATGAGTGGAACAGGCTGCCACGAGAGGTGGTGATTTCTCTTTCCATGGAAGTCTTCAAACAGAGGCTGGACAGACATCTGTCTGGAATGATTTAGTGAATCCTGCTTTGAGCAGGGGGTTGGATCAGATGATTCTATGATTCTAGATGTATTAATGGGGTGAAAATTCTCCTTGTGAAAAGTGCCAAGTCGGTGTATGGAGACTTATAGGCCATGCAAAGCAACTCTGGAAATGTAAATATGAAAGCAGTCTCTTCAGAGTGGCCAGGACTGTATTTGCAAATCTAAATTTCCAGGAGACCATTGCACGTCTATAATTCTCCCTAACCCTACATAGCATTCTCTATGAGGAGAAACTTTGGCTGGTTATCCTAAGACATTTGCCAAATGTCTTAGGATTTGGCAAACCCTTTTTAAAGGGTTGATATTGACTTTTAGGATTTCTACCTCTCATAGATTGCACTAGAGTTTTAGTCTATTTGCAATGTACATTTTTTAGCGTAGTTTTCTTACACTTATTTAGTTACAATGGGATATACGACTTCCTGTAATACATGCGATATCCCCCATAATATCGTATAAGCCATATTTGATATACTGTAACTAAAATCAGAGGTACCCCAGGTTAATATGTAAAGATTATAGTTTATATGAACTCCCAAAAATGCTGAAGTTGTTTTTACCATATAACTGTTTGAAGGGAGAGCTATCAACTTTAACTTACTGTGTAAAGAAAGTGAACCCCTTGCACTATACAGCCTGTAACTGCACTGTGAGTCTTTGACATTTACACTACAATGGAAACCCGTCCAGTCAAGAAAAAGTCAAAATGTTACAACGATCTAACAAAACAGAATGGAAAATGGGAATGATCCTTACCTGCTATTCTAAGGTGAAATTTTCTTGAAAACCATCTAGGATTGCCATCTAAAGATCTTCCATGGATGGAGTAAATGCTAGTCTTGTCTGAGATCTACCTGATGGAATGAAGACTGCATGCTCCGGCATCAGAATTATTTCTACATTCCGTTAGCTGTGATGTCATAAAGGAAGAAGAAGCCTATGATGTCATCAATTGAAGGTAGAAGCCTGAGAGGGATGTAGCTGAAAATCAAGAGAAATTCCTAATTTACACTGCCCTGACTAATGTGCTTCATTTGACTTCTAAAATGAACAGAAAGATGTAAACTGTCAAAAAACAAAAACTGATACGCTGCTCATAGCCAACAATCACAACTCAGCTTCCATTTTTTATCATCTAGGCATCATCTGCTTTACGCCTCATTCACACGTCAGTATTTGGTCAGTATTTTTAATTAGTGCTTGTATGCCAAAACAAGAAGAGTAACTTACAGCAAAAAAAAAAAAGATTGAAAGATTGAAAGATTGACATCTGTTCTGTGTTTTGGGAACATTCCTGGTTTTGGAACACAAATACTTATGAAATACTGATAAAAAAAAACTGATGTGTGAACATAGCCTTATATTTACGATAATGGAAGTTAGTTATTAGCACCCTGGACAATACATTTATGGCACTATCACTGCAGGTATAGGTGTTTTACTCATATTATCATCCATGGGGCAATGGCTGTGATTAAGGGTATCGCCAAACATACAGACAGCTGCCATGTTTTGCATGGTGTGTACAGTAATGAAACGTTGTCTAGAATTACATAGGAAAAAAATATTCTTTAGATAAAAATGCTATTTCCATAGCTGCACTAGAAACTCATGTTATCTTCCTATAGATATTACATAAGACACACAGTCGTGTACAATACATGGCTATTAGGTTGATGATCTTGAAGTTTCAATGTTCAGTACATTACCATATTTAGGGTTATTCCTCAGTGTTTTTGCCAGAAAAGTGGTGTAAAACATATTGAAAAGTCACAACTCTCATTTAGTAACATTGTTAAAAATATATCAAGCAACTGCATAATAATAAAGCAAATTCTGTAATACTTTACAAATCTTTTTCAATGTTCCCTATAGGGTAACTATCGAAGATCCGATCCCCTGTATAATAAAGGTGCTATATACCATGTGGCTTTTGGCTGACGGTGCAGGACCCATGTCATTACATTCCAAATGGGGCAGTTGCTTTTATATTTAAAGTACAACATTTCTGCCAGGAATATGTTCCTGTATCAAATTCTGCCCTGCCATAGAAATATCTCAAGGGCTGTCACTTTGTTGAAGGATCATATTTATTCTCATTTGCACAAGGAAAGACTAGAAGCAATGGGATGAAACTGAATGGGAGGAGACACAGATTAGATATTAGAAAAAACTTTTTGACAGTTAGAGTGATCAATGAGTGGAACAAGCTGCCACGAGAAGTGGTGAGTTCTCCTTCAACAGAAGTCTTCAAACAGAGGCTGGACAGACATCTGACTGGGATGATTTAGTGAATCCTGCTTTGAGCAGGGGGTTGGACCAGATGATTCTATGATTCTAGATGTATTAATGGGGTGAAAATTCTCCTTGTGGAAAGTGCCAAGTCGGCGTACGGAGGATTATACAGTTGTGGCCAAAAGTATTGACACCCCTGCAATTTTGTCAGTTAATACTCAGTTTCTTCCTGAAAATGATGGCAAACACAAATTCTTTGGTATTATCATCTTCATTTAATTTGTCTTAAATGAAAAAACACAAAAAGAATTGTCTTAAAGCCAAATTGGATATAATTCCACACCAAACATAAAAAAAGAGGGTGGACAAAAGTATTGGCACTGTTCGAAAAATCATGTGATGCTTCTCTAATTTGTGTAATTAACAGCACCTGTAACTTACCTGGGCACCTAACAGGTGTTGGCAATAACTAAATCACACTTGCAGCCAGTTGACATGGATTAAAGTTGACTCAACCTCTGTCCTGTGTCCTTGTGTGTACCACATTGAGCATGGAGAAAAGAAAGAAGACCAAAGAACTGTCTGAGGACTTGAGAAACCAAATTGTGAGGAAGCATGAGCAATCTCAAGGCTACAAGTCCATCTCCAAAGACCTGAATGTTCCTGTGTCTTCCGTGCGCAGTGTCATCAAGAAGTTTAAAGCCCATGGCACTGTGGCTAACCTCCCTAGATGTGGACGGAAAAGAAAAATTGACAAGAGCTTTCAACGCAAGAGTGTGCGGATGTTGGATAAAGAGCCTCGACTAACATCCAAACAAGTTCAAGCTGCCCTGCAGTCCGAGGGTACAACAGTGTCAACCCGTACTATCCGTCGGCGTCTGAATGAAAAGGAACTGTATGGTAGGAGACCCAGGAAGACCCCACTTCTTACCCCGAGACATAAAAAAGCCAGGCTGGAGTTTGCCAAAACGTACCTGAAAAAGCCTAAAACGTTTTGGAAGAATGTTCTCTGGTCAGATGAGACAAAAGTAGAGCTTTTTGGGCAAAGGCATCAGCATAGTTTACAGGAGAAAAAAAGAGGCATTCAAAGAAAAAAACACGGTCCCTACAGTCAAACATGGCGGAAGTTCAATAATGTTTTGGGGTTGCTTTGCTGCCTCTGGCACTGGACTGCTTGACCGTGTGCATGGCATTATGAAGTCTAAAGACTACCAACAAATTTTGCAGCATAATGTAGGGTCCAGTGTGAGAAAGCTGGGTCTCCCTCAGAGGTCATTGGTCTTCCAGCAGGACAATGACCCAAAACACACTTCAAAAAGCACTAGAAAATGGTTTGAGAGAAAGCACTGGAGACTTCTAAGGTGGCCAGCAATGAGTCCAGACCTGAATCCCATAGAACACCTGTGGAGAGACCTAAAAATGGCAGTTTGGAGAAGGCACCCTTCTAATATCAGGGACCTGGAGCAGTTTGCCAAAGAAGAATGGTCTAAAATTCCAGCAGCGCATTGTAAGAAACTCATTGATGGTTCCCGGAAGCGCTTGGTCGCAGTTATTTTAGCTAAAGGTTGTGCAACCAAGTATTAGGCTGAGGGTGCCAATACTTTTGTCTGGCCCATTTTTGGAGTTTTGTGTGAAATGATCAATGATTTGCTTTTTGCTTCATTCTCTTTTGTGTTTTTTCATTTAAGACAAATTAAATGAAGATAATAATACCAAAGAATTTGTGTTTGCAATCATTTTCAGGAAGAAACTGAGTATTATCTGACAAAATTGCAGGGGTGTCAATACTTTTGGCCACAACTGTAGGCCATGCAAAGCAACTCTGGAAATGTAAATATGAAAGCAGTCTCTTCAGAGTGGCCAGGACTGTATTTGCAAATCTAAATTTCTAGGAGATCATTGCACGTCTATAATTCTAACTAACCCTACATGGCATTCTCTATAAGGAGAAACTTTGGCTGGTTATCCTAAGACATTTGGCAAACTTTTTAAAGGGTTGATATTGACTTTTAGGATTTCTACACCCCATAGATTGCACTAGAGTTCTAGTCTATTTGCAATGTACATTTTTTAGCGTAGTTTTCTTACACTTCTTTAGTTACAATGGGATATACGACTTCCTGTAATACATGCGATATCCCCCATAATATCGTATAAGCCATATTTGATATACTGTAACTAAAATCAGAGGTACCCCAGGTTAATATGTAAAGATTATATGAAGTCCCAAAAATGCTGAAGTTGTTTTTACCATATAACTGTTTGCAGGGAGAGCTATCAACTTTAGCTTACTGTGTAAAGAAAGTGAACCCCTTGCACTATATAGCCTGTAACTGCACTATGAGTCCATGACATTTACACTACAATGGAAACCCGTCCAGTCAAGAAAAAGTCAAAATGTCACAACGATCTAGCAAAACAGAATGGAAAATGGGAATGATCCTTACCTGCTATTCTAAGGTGAGATTTTCTTGAAAACCATCTAGGATTACCATCTAAAGATCTTCCATGGATGGAGTGAATGCTAGTCTTGTCTGAGATCTATCTGATGGAATGAAGACTGCATGCTCCGGCATCAGAATTATTTCTACATTCCGTTAGCTGTGATGTCATAAAGGAAGAAGAAGCCTATGATGTCATCAACTGAAGGTAGAAGCCTGAGAGGGATGTAGCTGAAAATCAAGAAAAATTCCTAATTTATACTTTACACAGGTATACGTGTTCTACTCATATTAGATAGAATGTTAAAAATAATTTAAAAAGATAAAAAATCGGGATATACTTCCCCTCTGTCAGCCCCCGAAGTCCTCCCGGCTCTCAGCGGTGCTGGTGACAACTTCCATTCTCAGGGATGCATTGCGCGAATGACCTCTGATGCCACCAGCACCACTGAGGGCCGGGAGGACTTCGCGGGCCGACAGAGGGTAAGTATATCCCTATTTTTATTTTAATTCTATTTTTTCTACAGGAATATGGTACCCAGGGCATGGAGGAGAGTCTCCTCTCCTCCAGACGCTGGGTACCATCCGCACATGAAGTACTCACTTTACGCATGGTGGGCATAGCCACATGCGTAAAGTGAGCATTTTAATGCAAACTTATGGCGGCAGAATCGCCACGATTCTGCAGAAATAATGGACATGCTGCGTATTTTACCGCTATGCGATTCTGCAGCGGAAAAATCCGCAGCATTGGCACAGCAACTGCGGAATCCCATAGGATTGCATGGAAATGCGTTTTTTAAGCATTTCAGCTGAGGCAAAAATGTGGCGGAAACGCTTAAAAAGCGCAACGTGGGCACACAGCCTCATAGATGTATTAAGGGGTAAAGATGTCCAAATACAAGGATGTCAGCACCATCACATGCACATAAAAGAACAACACAGAAGAATCCAGAACAAGGGTCATTAACCCCTTAATGCCCAATGACGGACACAGTCCATCATCAGACATATCCCCTGCTTTGATGAGAGCTCCGGCGCTGAGCCCGCATCAAAGCCGGGACATGTCAGCTTTTATGAACAGCTGACATGTGCCCGCAATAGGCGCGAGCGGAATCACCGTCCGCCCGCGCCTATTAACTAGTTAAATCCCGCTGTCAAAGCTGACAGTGGGCATTTAAATAGCATTTCCGGCCGCCGGGCTGGAAATGACGTCATCGACGACCCCCGTCACGTGATTGGGGGTCGGCGTCATGTTGCCTGGACCACCAGAGGTCTCTATGAGACCTCTATGGTTGTTCAAGGCATATGGCTTTCAGCGCCACCCGGTGGTCGGCGCTGAAAACACAGCAGTAAATCTGCTACATATGGGCGATCTGCTCATCGGTGGTATTTCCTGATGAAGGGGGCATGAGACCCCTGAAACGCGTAGAATAAAAACCACTGCAATCATACAGCATTCTCCTGGAATTTGTCTAAAGCGGCAGCGCGGAATATAGCTACAAACTCCCTTTGGATTCATCATTTCTTTGGTCACTGAAGACCTGTGGATCTGCAGCAGCCGCTACCTACACGCTCTTATCTCATCCTAACCAGGTGAGCATATTTCATGATATACTGTCTTTTGTAACGTGGATAAGACCCTATTGCGCTTTTTTGTCTCCCCCTTTTTTTGCATCGCCCATATGTAGCAGAGTCGATCGGGTTGCGCATGCTTCTAGCTATTGAGGCTATTGAAGCATGCCAAAAGTAAAAAAAAAATGTTTAAAAATAAAAAAAATAAAAAAACCTAAAAGTTCAAATCACCCCCTTTCGCCCCAATAAAAGTAAAACAGTAAAAAAAAATCCCACATACACATATTAGGTATCGCCGTGTTCAGAATCGCCCGATCTATCAATAAAAAAAAGCATTAATCCGATCGCTAAGCGGCGTAGCGAGAAAAAAATTCAAAACGCCAGAATTACGTTTTTTTGGTCACCAAGACATTGCATTAAAATGCAATAACGGGCAATCAAAAGAACGTATCTCCACAAAAGTGGTATCATTAAAAACGTCAGCCCGGCACGGAAAAAATAAGCCCTCACCCGACCTCAGATCATGAAAAATGGAGACGCTACGGGTCTCAGAAAATTGCGCAATTTTTTTTTTTTTTAGCAAACTTTGGAATTTTTTTTCACCACTTAGATAAAAGAGGACATAGACATGTTTGGTGTCTATGAACTCGTAATGACCTGGAGAATCATAATGGCAGGTTAGCAGGTTAGCATCTAGTGAAGCTAGCAAAAAAGCCAAGCAAAAAACAAGTGTGGGATTGCACTTTTTTGGCAATTTCACCGCACTTGGAATTTTTTTCCCATTTTCGAGTACATGACATGGTAAAACCAATGGTGTCATTTAAAAGTACAACTCGTCCCACAAAAAAATAAGCCCTCACATGGCCATATAGACGGAAAAATAAAAAAGTTATGGCTCTGGAAAGAAGGGGAGGGAAAAATGAAAATGCAAAACCAAAACTACCCCTGGTCGTTAAGGGGGTAGTGGCAATGTCAGGCCTGGCACAGGCATACAGACACACAATGATGGCTGGCAGAGCGGTGACCTTGTAGGCAGACACAGTCCTGCATCCTTATAGCATACACACAGGGGCAGGCACTGATTGCCAACCTATTATCTCTGGCACATGTTTACAAAACTCTGGGCAGCTCTAATGTGGCCGCTGCCTGGCACTAACTAGTCAGACAAGTCCACCATGCAGCACCATCCACACACCACATGCAACGACCTGCAGCCTTAGCATCAACAAGCCACAACTGCACTAAGGCCTCTTTCACATATCAGTTTTTTTCCATCAGTTGCAATCCGTTGTTTCTTGAAAAAAAATGGATCCGGTGACTGATGCTGCTGGATCCTTTTTTTTCTCATAGACTTGTATTAGCGACGGATTGCAACGGATGGCCGCACGTTAACATTCGTCGTTTGATGGATCCATCGGAAATTCTATGTCCAATGGCCAGAGACAACGGACATAGGAAAGTTTTTTGTCTACGCCGAAAAATCGGACAGTGACAAATGACGGAATCCGGCGACGGATTCCGTTTTTTTAACTGTGCATGTGCCAGCACTGTGTGCCTGTATGGTATGTGCGGGCCATGTGTGTGTGCGTGTGTGGTGTGGCTGTGTGGGGGTCTGTGCGGGTCTGTGCAGCGGTCTGTGAGGGTCTGTGCGGGGCTATGCGGGGCTGTGCGGGAGTATGTGTGGGAGTCTGTGCGGGGGGGTCTGTGCGGGGGTGTGCGGGGGTCTGTGCAAGGGTTTGCGGGGCTGTGCGGGGGTCTGTGCAGGTCTATGCGCGGTCTGTGTGGGTTTGTGTGGGGATATGTGCGGGTCTGTGCAGGCTTATGTGCGGGGGTATTTGTGGGTCTATGTGGGGGTATGTGCGGGTCTGTGCAGGGGTATGTGCGGGTGTATGTGCGGCGGTATGTGCGAGTCTGTGCGGGTCTGTGGGGCTGTGCGGGGGTCTGTGCGGGCATACACACATATATAGTTCATACTCACCATATTCTGCTAATCCCCGAAGCCCTTGGTCACCTGAAAAAAATTAAAATAATAAACCAACAATATTCTCCCTGTGTCCCAAGACGATCTCTCGTGGAGAGCTTTCACATCAGTTGATGCGACTTCTCTCCAGGGGCTCGAGTGATACAATGACTGAGATAATCTTCCGCATTGTATCACTCCGCTGCTGACAGGTCACCTGAGTTCACCTGTCACTTTGCGGCACTACAGCGTGAGAATTTTCTCACGACGTAGTGCCATAAAGCGAGAGGCTTATCTCCAATGACACACTGCTGGAGGGTTATCTCCGATCAGTGTGTCATCGGAGGTCTATAGAGAGGTCACATCTGCTGATGTGACAGCTCTATAGGGGAGATCGTCGTGGGACCATCATTGTTAATGGGATTACGTCGGACAGGGAGTATACTGTTGGTTTGTTTTTTTTATTTTATTTTGCAGGTGATCGATGGATTCGCTAGGATCTGGGCGTGTAATAAAAATTATGAAAAAATGTGTTGTGTTTTATTTAATTAAATACTTTATTCTTATGTGTGTGGTTTTTTTTAACCCTTTATTACTTAGATTAATAACGGATAGGCATCTTATTGACGCCTCTCCATTATTAGCCGGGTTTATTGTCACCTTACAATAGCAAGGTGACATTAACCCATTATTACCCCATATGCCACCACTACACGGCAGTGGGAAGAGAGGGGCTAAGTGTCAGAATTGGCGCATCTTAGAGATGCGCCATTTCTTGGGTGGCTATGGGTTGGTATTTGTAACCAGGGGATTTGCTGGGAAATATGTTAAGGCATATCCTTTCCAGGTTAATGACTTGTATATAAGGCAAAATAATTAACCCCAGACCAAAATGTCCCGCCCCCACTTGGGCTATGTTCAGACACAGCGTTTTTTATGCATTTTTCAACTGTAACATTGCTTAGTTTAAAAAAATACAAATGCCTGCTGCCAAGTCATATGCACCCCAATAATCCTTTGAACCCACGTACTAGATGGGCACAGGAAAATCCACTTCACATTATGCATTTTGTACTCCCATACTCTTTTCTTATGCATTGACAGCAAGGCTTGCCCTGCTGCCAAGTCATATGCACCCCAATAAGCCTTTGAACCCACATACTGGATGGACACAGGAAAATCCACTTCACATTATGCATTTTGTACTCCCATACTCTTTTCTTATGCATTGACAGGAAGGCCTGCCCTGCTGCCAAGTCATATGCACCCCAATAAGCCTTTGAACCCACATACTGGATGGGCACAGGAAAATCCACTTCACATTATTCATTTTGTACTCCCATACTCTTTTCTTATGCATTGACAGCAAGGCCTGTCCTGCTGCCAAGTCATATGCACCCCAATAAGCCTTTGAACTCACATACTGGATGGGCACAGGAAAATCCACTTCACATTATTCATTTTGTACTCCCATACTCTTTTCTTATGCATTGACAGCAAGGCCTGCCCTGCTGCCAAGTCATATGCACCCCAATAAGCCTTTGAACTCACATACTGGATGGGCACAGGAAAATCCACTTCACATTATTCATCTTGTACTCCCATATTCTTTTCTTATGCATTGACAGCAAGGCCTGCCCTGCTGCCAAGTCATATGCACCCCAATAAGCCTTTGAACCCACATACTGGAAGGCCACATGAAAACCCACTTCACAGTCTTAAGTTGCTCCTGCCATACAGTTTCCTTATGCATTGATTGCAAGGGCCGCCTTGACCCAAATTTGCATGCACCACAATCCCCTCTTGGCCGAAACATGGAGGAGGGCCTCCTAAAAAAAATTCCCATTGCAAAGGTGCGGGTTTCCTAGACTCGTAATGCCCATACACGTAGTGAATGGGCTGATAAACATTTCCCCATAGGGGTACATTTTTTAAAAGTATACTATGGGCATCCTAGACACCCTAGCCAAAAATTGGACTGCCTGTAGCAGTACAGAACACGTTAACCCTGGTTATCTAGTGGCGGAGAAGGAATAGACCTAATGATAAATCATACTGAAATCAAACAAATAAATTAAAAATGTGAATCCACCTATGAAAGAAAATAACAAAAGGGAGGGGAGAACACAGGTTCATAGATATGAAGCCAGAATGTGTTCAACGAGATATGTTTGTCCCTAGCAATAGTTCAGAGACAGGGATATAAATAAAAATATAATCTAATAGGATTTCACTATTTTTTTATTGGAGAGGTATACACTAGGTCATAAGAGGATGTTCCACAGATATGAAAAATGGAAAATCTAACAATAAATGGGAAGAAGATATGTAGATCTCATTTGTATGAGATTTCCCTAAAAGGCGGATTTCCCCTCTCTCGTGGTGCTGTCATGGGAGACCGAATAAATAGTAAATAAATAATACAGTTTCATACAAAATTAAATTTTAAAGTATTGGGGAAAGTGGTGTTACTCATCAGCCCTTACTGAAGTTCTGCCCAGGTAGTCTAGCCTATAAACATAGTAATGTGACTTATTTAGTTTTTTATCTTTCCTGGTTATTCACAACAACTTAAAAGTGGAACTAATGCTTTGCATTTTCATATCTTTATTTTATTCAGTCGTTGATTTACTGTATATTGTGAGCAAAGTCAAATGAACGATGACAGTATTGTATGTTTACATAATTGTGTATTCTTTAATAAAATGTTAAAAACTGATATATCCACTTGATTTTTCTCTAGACACATGAGGTCGATTCATCAAAGTTTTACGCCAGAGATATATAATAAGGTATAATTAATAAGCTTTGAAAAGGCACAAATTATTTTATGACTTTTAGCGTCTTCACTCCAATTTGAAGCCATTCTGCCTAAATGAGCAAAGCAGGGCAGGAAGCGGGGTGTTAGGAAACCTTGCCACACCCACCTGTCATGTTAATTACAACTGCCAGCCCTTCTAACACCAGTCCAGTTTTTCACTGGAGTAGCTTTTTTGGGGAGGCGAAGGCCACAAAGAAGGTACGCTTAATTCATTAAATTGAAATAGACATGGTAATGAATGCAAAGGATGAAAAATGTATTTAGTATCGCTCCCTCAACATATGTTAGACGTCAGATGCATTACATAGTTGGCATCTGTGTCTAACAGCCATGGCCAGAGCTGAGTTCTGCCTTCAGCTGTCAACCATTCAAATGGAATCTGTCGGCAAGTTTTTACTACCTCATCTGAGAGCAGTGTAGGCATATAGAAGCTGAATTCATCAATGTATCACTTAGATTAGTGGGTGCAGTTTTTAGAATTAGCAATGAAGCAGAGTTGAGGAAGCAAACCCTGCCCCCACCAGGCTCTCCATGTACAAAGTATATAGGCAGTGAGCTGTTTATCACAGGAGGGGGCATGTGGTACCAGTGCTCACTCACCAGCTAGTCACCACAATGATGCGCTACTGGTTCTAAAACAATCATTGTAAGCAAACAAAACCTAAAGGCCCCGTTAAACATAACGATGTCCCAGTGTACGCTCATTTCCAAGGTAAATAGCGGGTATCCAAGAGCCGTGCGGCTCTTAGATACCCGATGTTTACATTAGAAACCAGCGTCGCTGATCGCTGGTCTCTTGCTGCCACACGCAGCGATGCGTGCTGGCCAGCGGGAGACCAGCGATCAAAAAACGGCCCAGGACGTTCGAGCGCAATCAGCGATACCCAGCGAGGGGGCCGGTCACTGATCCCCATCACACACAGCGATGTGTGTGATGGGGCCTTAAGAATCATAGTTGAAATCTGTGTTTTAACCTCTACCTCATGCTGTCTTCAGATTGCACACCTGATAGATTCCCTTTAAACTCTTAACGCCCTATGACTGATATATCTGTCATAGGTTTCCTAGCCCTCTTTGATGTGAGCTCCGGCAATGAGCCTGCACCTTTGATCTGATCAGCTGTCATGTGTCCGTCACAGCCGCTGGTGGAATTGTGATCCACCCGCAGCTGTTAGGCTAATTTCACATTAGCGGTTTTTTGCGCAGCGCATAGTGCACAATAGATGCGCATGCAAAAAACGCATATTGCTTTTTTGCATGCGTTTGCATTTTTTATTTGCATTCGTTCTCTAGGGGTTAAAACCAGTGTCTACACATTTTTACGCCAAAAACGCATGCGTGCAAAAACGCAGATGAACGCATGTCCATGCGCACGCCTGCATTCCCATAGACTGTAATGCGCAATTTTGTCGCATTCTGTGCACAACGTGTGCATGCGTTTTTTTGACGCCTTTCGACGGACCCAAAAATGCAACTGGTTGCGTCTGGCGCACCTAGGTGCACACCTTGAAAAAAAGCATGCGCACGAAAACGCATGCAAACGCAAGACCATTTGCACGCCATGTTAAACATAGGTACGCATGACGCATGGACACGCACGATGCGCTGGGCAAAAAAACGCTAATGTGAAACCAGCCTTAACCTGTTAAATGCCACTGTCAAACTCAAGACAGCTGCATTTAGCATGGCTGCATCGGAAGCGGGTCTTAGCGGTACCCATGCCACATGACCGCAGGTCGCCGATGGGTTGGCATGACTACCCAGGGTCTGCAGGAGACCCCTGCTGTTGTCGTTGCTGGATAGCTATAAAAGTCGCCCAGTGACCAGCGCTAATAGCAGATGTGCATTTTTGTTACACATAGCAGTGGATTGTGTAACACAAGCAATCAGAAGATCGCAGCTTCTAGTCTCCTAAGGAGACTATTGAAGCAAGTAAAAAGTAGAAAAAAAAGTTTACAAATATTTAAAAAATTAAAATATAAAAGTTCATATCACCCCCATTCACCCCATTCAAAATAAAATAAATACACATTTGATATCGCTGTGATCAGAATCTCCCAATCCATCAATAAATAAAAATAATTAATCCGATTGGTACTTTTTTGGTGGCTGCAACATTGCAATTAAAATGCAATGACGGGCGATCAAAGCATGGTATCTATGCCAAAATGGTATCAATAAAAACGTCCGCTCGTGCGCAAAAAATAAGCCCTCACCCAGCCCCAGATCCCAAAAAATGGAGACACTAAGGGTCCCAGAAAATGGCACCTTTTTTACCACTTAAATAAAAAGTAACATATTTGGTGTCTGCAAACTCGTATTGATCTGGAGAAACATAACGGCAGGTCAGTTTTAACATTTAGTGAACATGTTATAAAAAAACAATTGTGGAATTGTATTTTTTCTGCAGTTTCACCGCACTTTTATTTTTTTTTTCCTGTTTGCCAGTACACTATATGCTAAAACTGATAGTGTCTTTCAAAAGTACAACTCGTCCTGGATAAAACAAGCTCTCACATACCTATATTGACGGGAAAAAAAAGGGTATGGCTCTAGGAGCAAGGGGAGGAAAAAGAAATGCAGTAACTGAAAATACCAAGATGTTGAATGGGGTTAAAATGAATATTGTCAAAACTTGAAGTCATTCTGCAAAAAAACAAAACCTCATACAGCCATGTCAACAGAAAAAAAAGATTTATGGCTCTTAGAAGAAGGGAGGAAAAAACTAAAGCGCACAAATGATAAATCGCCTGGTCTGAAAGGGGTTAAAGTGAGTCTCTTAGCAAAAAATGAATGTTCAAACCAAGCACAGAATCTTTGTGCACACTTGGCACGGCCGAGCAGTTCAGTATACCTTCCTCCTTCTGATTTTCCATCCATCTCCATCCTTCTCTGGCTTCTGAGAGAGTTTTACTTTTATTTGGAGCAGATTTCACATTTCTATCATCTTTTGTTGCTTTCCAGTGACTGGTCAAAAGTGCACCCTGACTTTACGGACACGCTGTATTATCACATCCCAGATACCTCCAATTGCCCCCTCAAGCTTATAGTGTTCTCACATCCCAGAAATCTCCAGTTATCCCCACTAGTTTATAGTGTTATCACCATGGCTGTGGAGTCGGTTCTCATTTTGGTGGAGTCGGTATAAAATGGACCGACTCCGTCTCATAAAATATATAATAAATTGGGTACAGTAATTCAATGCAGAATGTGCTGAATATTTTTTCATAGGATTTTGGGAAAGTTATGAAATGTCCTATAAATGACTGTTCTATTCCTGATCTAAGGCTACATTCACACACAGCGTTTTTGCTGCGTTTTTTGAGGATACGTTTTTCAGCTGTAAAAGCAAATCAGCTTTTTAAAAAACCGCATCTCCTGAAAGGTTTTTGAGCTCATAGATGTTTTCCATGGCAAAAGCAGATAAGAAAAACACCACACAAACTGACAGGCTCATACAGCCCAAAAACGGATCATCACAAAACAATGTGTCTGAATGTCATATCTTGAAACCCACTGACTTTGCTGGGATGCCCAGAGTCACTGCATTTTACGGCCAGATGTCCGGTGTCTGACGACCTCTTCCAGATGTCCTGTCTGGTGTCCTGATGTCCACCTGATGTCCTGATGTCCACCTGATGTCCTGATGTCCACCTGGCGTCTAGATGTCCTGATGTCCACCCGATGTCCTGATGATAACCTGATGTCCTGATGTCCATCTGGCATCCCGATGTCCACCTGATGTCCACCTGGCGCCCAGATGTCCTAATGTCTACCTGGTGTCCTGATGTCCACCCGATGTCCTGATGTCCACCCGATGTCCTGATGTCCACCAGATGTCCTGATGTCCTGATGCCTGATGCCTCCCTGATGTCCACCTAGGTGCCCTGATGTCCACACCGTGTTCCTGATGTCCACTCCGTGTTCCTGATATCCACTCCGAGACCGGATATCTCTCCGAGTTCTGATGTCCAGCCTATGTCCAGATATCCAGTCCGTGGTTCTGGTGGTCAAATTTGTGCTCTTAAACCGGTCCCGTTCTCCTTCCTGGATGGAATACTCCTCCATGGTTTCCGGGAGTCTCCAGCTCTGCTCCCCGGTGATGGTACCGCCTGCGAGTCCTGGATCTGACCAGCCTATGCCCGGTGCTGTAGTGCCAACATTCCTGGACCTGTGCTATCCGAGTCCTGTTCTGATGTCCTGCAAGTTCCCTGGGGTCTTACCCTTGATGACCCTGCCATCATCTGAAGTCCACCATCATCTGAAGTCCACCTGAGGTCGGCGTCAGACATTCTCCTGCTGCGCTTGTGTTATGTCCGTAGCCGTGCGTGCATGGTTCCGCTGCGCTGCATGACCACCCGCATGTGCGGTTCCCCCTAGTAAGCCCGTGCTAGACAATCCTGGACTGAGTCAACCCATGATGACCTCCTGCTTGACCTGTCTACCTGAGATGGGTTTCCTTCATGATGTGCATATTCCGGAAACTGGTGTTTCTATGTTTTTGCCTTATTTCAGTTCATTTTATTTTTCTTCACACCTGAAGTTGTGCGGTGTCTTTTAGTCCTGCTTATGGCCATCTTGTCCACATGCTCAGCTGCCACAGACGCTGGTCACTACTCTTCCCTAGTACGGGTAGGTCCGAGTCCCCCCTGTGGTCCAGTGGGTCCACATTCCACGATCACCTGGGACGCATACCCCGTAGTCATTATAGCTCGACGACACGGGAGCGTTGGCTGTAATCCCCGCTGCGTCCGCGATCGAAACAATATTCCTTACGCATCATTGTACAAAGTACGTTTCTTACATTAAACATCTTTAAACATAACAAACATCAGAGTTTCCTACATTTTATCAACTTTTGCAAAATTATTAACAAACAGATGATTGCACGCACAAATAAGAAACTCGGAAAAAACACATAGGCCTCCTCCATATCCCCTCAAAGCCTCCATTCCATTGCCAATACAGGCGTGTTTTCTAAAATTTTAGTAGAGAAAAAAAGGTCAGCGATTTGCTCATAATCTAGGAAAAGTCGAATAAGAATGGACACAGCTCCGCAATGTCTACTTCAGAGATCTGACTAGCAAATATATCTTCAATAGCAACTTTTTAGCTCACTTAGAATTAAAAGGTCGGAGAAACGCATATTGCAAATTACAAGGTAAGTGGTTCTTATACACATTTACAGAATTGGCTGATTTTAGTCTATTGTTTAAAGGAGCCACAAAAACATATTTTCACAAATTCCACAACTTAAAAATTAACAACTTTGACAGTTTCATTCATTTTAGCTACTTTTCCAAGATTATCAGAAAACAGATAATTGCACACCTAAAAATAAAATTAAAAAACATAGGCCTCCTCCATATCCCCTCAAAGCCTCCTTTCCATCTCCAATATAAGTGTTCTTTCTACCATTTTTATAAAATCAAATCAAATCAATCAAATCAAATTTATTATCGCCAAGTACATATTACATATATACAAGGAATTCTTTGTGGCAAAGAGGCAACATAATATATAACAACAGATACAACAAGTAACATCAATCTATTTGCTCATAATTTTGGAAAAGTGCAAGGAGAGTTTTGTACCAAACACTTCCTATGTCTTGATCTGGGTACCATGGCTGGTAGTTATCAAAGCCTTGCAACATGTACATGTGGCTAACATTTCAAAACTGAGGAACAATAAGATATTTTAAGGTCAAAACTTCATGTTAGGGTTGGCGGGTTCCACTGAATAAAAATAAATAACAAAGTGCAATCGCTACCCGGGGTCCACCGTACATAGATGTATAAATGCTGCTAGTGAACAATGATGGAACTTAAGCGATCACCTTAAACGCGCTGTGTTAAATGCCATGCATTGTGAACAGAACTCAGAGTACCCAGCTCAGTTACTGCACAGAGTGGTACTGCTAAAAGTAAGCAAGGTACCAAACGCTGTTAAACGTCACAGGGGAAATAGCACGTGGGTAGAGCTCGCTCTGCAAGTAAATTGTGCTAGCCGCACACATGTAATAAAGCAGATGTTGAGTCAAGGAAGAGAACTCATGTGACGCTAGGTGCAAGACCCTGTCGCTTTCCCAGAGAAATACAGCCTGAGGGTTGGACTTTTTGTTCTGTAACTCAACTGTCCTAACCGCACACATGAAGGAGACAGATGCTAAGCCAAGGGAAAGTTACCCAGTCCTAACCCTACCTACCCACGTAAGTACTCTCAGAGAATAGAGCGACACGCTCAAATGTGCTGACAGACTGATAGAGTATCCACTCACATAAACCACACATAAGTGATACCAGCGGGCCCACGAGTGCCGCTGGGGGCATTTTATACACTAGACTCTACCACAAACACTCATACCCAGCTGGCCAAGACGTCGCCTGCGGACCATTCCGTTGCTGCCACCTCACCAGAGCAGCAAACGTCCTACCACCAATGAGCAGGCGCCACATAACGGACATGCTCAGTAGGGTGATCTCTGCACTTAGACTCCCAAGCGTCAGGCTGCAGCTGCATAACGCTGATTACCATAAACTTGGCTGGGGAGCCAGCAGTAACCAAACAAATACCACGAGCCTGTGCAAGATGCTGGGTCCAACATCTGTGCTGAGCAGCATTAGCAGCAGCTGGGTCAGAATGGGAGACCCAGCACCAGGCAATGCTTGGGATCTATCCCGCACTGCGGGAAAATCCCAACACCTAACGCAAGGTAGGCAGCTTTTGCTCAAATCTGCAAAAGTGGTTGATTTTAGTCTAAAATGTACGTCAACTTTTAGATTAATTGATAGATTGAGAGTTGGACTTGCTCTGTAACTCAACTATCCTAAGCGCACACATGAAGGAGACAGAAGCTAAGCCAAGGGAAAGTTACCCAGTCCTAACCCTACCTGCCCACATAAGTACTCTCAGAGAATAGAGCGACACACTCAAATGTGTAGACAGAGTGGTAGAGTATCCACTCACATAAATGACACATAATCGAAAAAAACAAAAAAATACCATATATAGGCCTCTTCCATATCCTCTCAAAGCCTCCTTTCCATCTCCAATATAGATGTGTTTTTCTACCATTTTGGTATTTAAAAAAAAAGCCTCTGCGATTTGCTGATAATTTATGAAAAGTAGAGGAAGAATGTTGTACACAGTTCCGCAATGTCTACTGCAGAGATCTGTCTAGCATATATATATCTTTTAAAGGAACCGTATAATGCAAACTGCGAGGTAGGCAAATATTATCCACATTTACAGAATCGGCTGATTTTAGTATATTGAGCATTAGCTATTCTCGTTGAGTTCCCTAAACAGAACCATGCTTGGTTTGTCCAAATATGTATGTATTGTGAATAGGGAGAAAGAAATAAGTCATAGCCTCACACCTCTGGCTACAGCTTATCTCAATTAGAGACAAAATGATGGGTCATATTGCAATTCTGCTGTGACCATGGCTATTGTCACTTCTCACGGACAAGCTGGGAGACAAAGGAGTCAAGAAGTTTGGGGTCAAGTACCAAGAGTGTACATCTAGGGCAGAGGGCCAAGACAAAAAAGTAAACAAGTCACAGTTTGAAGTCAGCAGTCCAAAATGGTGCAGATCAAGACAAAAGGGGCTAGGCAAACTAATAGTTAAAGGCAAGGAACAGCAGAACACTAAACCACAAGTCAGGCACTCCATAGCGCAAAGATACAAGTAAGGCCGGTTTCACATTAGCGCTTTTTAAGCGCACGCACGGCCGGGGGTAGCTCCGCCCCCGAGCCGGCTCTCTGCCCGGCGTGCCCGCCCCTTGCTTGTAGCGCCGCCTCCTAGTGGACAGCGGCGCCTGCGATCGGCGCACCCTATCTTTAGCATAGGTTGCGCAGATCGTGCGCAGGCCGTGCGCTAGTTGCGCTTTGACCTGCGCTGCGCACTTTTGACGGTGCGCCGTGCGCGCCAAAATCCGGAAAGTTTGATTTTGGCGCGCACGGCGCACCGTCAAAAGTGTGCAGCGCAGGTCAAAGCGCAACTAGCGCACGGCCTGCGCACGATCTGCGCACCCTATGCTAAAGATAGGGTGCGCCGATCGCAGGCGCCGCTGTCCACTAGGAGGCGGCGCTACAAGCAAGGGGCGGGCACGCCGGGCAGAGAGCCGGCTCGGGGGCGGAGCTACCCCCGGCCGTGCGTGCGCTTAAAAAGTGCTAATGTGAAACCGGCCTTACAATGTGTCTGACCACTGCCAGCCAACTAAATAGCCAGGCGATCACCCTGAAAGGGAGAGACCTGGAGGAAGCCTTGCAGGCCCAACCTTTGATTGGACTGCTTAGCAATAGTAAATTTGCATGGGAACAGCCTAGCATGCCCCAGCCCATGACGGGGACAGCCCAGCATGCCCCAGCCCATGGCGGGGCAGCTGATCTATCCCTAATTAGCATGAGGATAGTCAGCATGCTCCAGTCTCTGATTGGGCGACTGGGCTATCCCATTCACTATACTGAAAGCCCAGTATGCCCCTGCCATCTATTGGATAACTGAGCTGTCACTCACTGTGTCTCTAGAATTCAACTTCAAATTAAATATTCAATATTGTTTACCCAGCATAGAGAGAATAAATGTCATCGAAGCACATAACGTAAATTGCTAGGTATGCTGTGTTAGCTCAAATTTATAAAAGCAGCTGAATGGGAATGTTTCAATATGTATGGCAATGTCTACTTCAGAGATCTCTGTGGCTTATATATTTTTGAAAGTGACCTTTTAGCTCATTTAGACCTAAAAGATGGAGAAGCACATAATGCATATTACAAGGTAGGCGAATCTTATCCCAATTTAAAGAATCGGCTGATTTTAGCCTATTGTATATGGGAACCTTTAAGAGGAACCTGTCTGAAACTTTTATCCTCCCCCTAAACCACTAATATAAATGTGCAGCCCTTTAAAAGATAAATAAGTTGATCCCTTTATTACCCCAAAGTGCTGCTCCACCATTGAGAAGTCATATTTTGAAGTTGTGGGTGGAAGAGCATTGGGGCGTGATGATGTACTTCTAGCTTGTCAGTCTCACACTGTATTTTCTATCTAGCAGCACATTCCCCTGGCTGATTGAAAGGTCAGTGGACTAGTACTGGAGTAAACGACCTGTCAATCAGCCAGGTAGGACAGTGCATCACTACGCCCCAATGCATCTCCAGACACAACTTGAAAATGCAATTTCTCCTTTCAAGCAGCCACTACTGCAGCTCAAATTCCTTTTTAATTTTTATTTCTAGCGTAAAATCAGTGAAGGCAAATGTTTACATTAATGAGAAAGAAGATTGGCAGTTGCTACAGATGAGATTCTATGTGAAGGCAGAGAGGGGGGAGTTAGAGACAGAGCTCCTCCCTCCTCTCCTTCCATGGAATCTTATCAGCACCAACTGTCACCTCCTATCTCAGTAATGTACAAATCTGTCTTTAATAAAGACAGATTTGACCTCAGAATTGAGAATTTTGAAAAAGACTTATCAGTCCAGGAGGAGAAAGAAGATAATTTCTCTAACAAAATATATTGCAAAGTTTCTTAATTTTATGTGTACTATTGATTTATGGGGGAAAAGAACCTTATGGTTAATCTTTAAATAGCAGAGCAATTGCAATTTATACACATCATTTTATGGCACCGAAACACATTGTAAATAGAGTTGAGCGAAACGGGTCAAAAAATTTCAAAAGTCACCGACTTTTGGTAAAGTCGGGTTTCATGAAACGAAACCCGACCCTAGGGTGAGGTCGGCCACGAGCTCGGCGACTTTAGCGCCAAAGTCGTATTTCAAAAGTTTGTTTTCCGCCCTTTTTCAGCCAATCAGGATCCACGGACACTGTGGGCAACGTGATGACATAGGCAGGGGTCACCACCATCTTTGAGAAGGGCATGCAAGTGATTGGCTTGCTTTGGGGGGCGTCACAGGGGGTATAAAAGGGCGTGCACGCCGACCGCCATGTTACTCATGCTGATCTCAGAATAGGGAGAGCTGCTGCTGCTGATTCTGTAGGGAGAGCGTTAGGCAGGGAAGAAGACACCAAAAACTGCTTCTGCTGCTAGCGATTTTGCTGTACAACACACCAGTCACTGTGTGTGCAGTGCAAGTGGAGGCTATATTTTGCTGGATCAGCTGTGCTGGTTGTTAGGCTGCCTTATAAGGCTTCCTGATAGCTGCATTGCTGTTTTCCCACTGCTCTGCAAGCTGCTTTTTTAAAAGCAATCCAAATTTTTTTTTTTGTCCTGGTGAGGTACTGAGCGTCCATTTTTTCACACCATACAGCAGTGTACGCTCCTCTCACAGTACCGTGTAACGGCTGTTATCACGGCCACAGTGAAGCTATCTGTGTGTGACTCTGTAAGGATAAGTCGAGGACATGTTCCGTTCTTACAGACCTCCAACTTCTAGTTTTGTCTGGTTTTCAAACAGTTAAGTATATTTGCTGTTTGATCACATTCAAAACTATAGAGAGACAGCGTGTGTCAGTCGGTATACTTAAAAAACACGGAGCTTGACAAGTTTACGGACACTGGACAACGGTGTACATGCACGCTCCTCTCTCAGTACCGTGTAATGGCTGTTATCACGGCCACAGTGAAGCTATCTGTGTGTGACTATGTAAGGATAAGTCGAGGACTTGTTCCGTTCTTACAGACCTCCACCTTCTAGTTTTGTCTGGTTTTCAAACAGTTAAGTATATTTGCTGTTTGATCACATTCAAAACTATAGAGAGACAGCGTGTGTCAGTCCGTATACTTAAAAAACACGGAGCTTGACAATTTTACGGACACTGGACAACGGTGTACATGCACGCTCCTCTCTCAGTACCGTGTAACGGCTGTTATCACGGCCACAGTGAAGCTATCTGTGTGTGACTCTGTAAGGATAAGTCGAGGACTTGTTCCGTTCTTACAGACCTACACTCTAGGGAGATTCCTATTCTGCCCAATTCTATATACACCTTGTAGTTTGTCATACACTAGCCAATTTCTGCCTGTGACATAGCGGTGTGATATTCACTGGGCCTCCCACAATCCAACAGTGTCCAGAAGTGTGTCCAGAAATTCTACATCTCCCCTGTCCTATAGTGACATTTTTCACACCTACGACATTGAGCCTGTGACATAGCGGTGTGATATTCACTGGGCCTCACACAATACAACAGTGTCCAGAAGTGTGTTCAGAAATTCTACATCTCCCCTGTCCTATAGTGACATTTTTCACACCTGCGACATTGAGACTGTGACATAGCGGTGTGATATTCACTGGGCCTCACACAATCCAACAGTGTCCACAAGTGTGTTCAGAAATTCTACATCTCCCCTGTCCTATAGTGATATTTTTCACACCTACGACATTGAGCCTGTGACATAGCGGTGTGATATTCACTGGGCCTCGCAAAATCCAACAGTGTCCACAAGTGTGTTCAGAAATTCTACATCTCCCCTGTCCTATAGTGACATTTTTCACACCTGCGACATTGAGACTGTGACATAGCGGTGTGGTATTCACTGGGCCTCACACAATCCAACAGTGTCCACAAGTGTGTTCAGAAATTCTACATCTCCCCTGTCCTATAGTGACATTTTTCACACCTGCGACATTGAGACTGTGACATAGCGGTGTGGTATTCACTGGGCCTCACACAATCCAACAGTGTCCACAAGTGTGTTCAGAAATTCTACATCTCCCCTGTCCTATAGTGACATTTTTCACACCTACGACTTTGAGCCTGTGACGTAGCGGTGTGATATTCACTGGGCCTCACACAATCCAACAGTGTCCACAAGTGTGTTCAGAAATTCTACATCTCCCCTGTCCTATAGTGACATTTTTCCCACCTGCGACAGTGGGCCTGTGACATAGCGGTGTGATATTCACTGGGCCTCACACAATCCAACAGTGTCCACAAGTGTGTTCAGAAATTCTACATCTCCCCTGTCCTATAGTGACATTTTTCACACCTGTGACATTGAGCCTGTGACATAGCGGTGTGATATTCACTGGGCCTCATACAATCCAACAGTGTCCACAAGTGTGTTCAGAAATTCTACATTTCCCCTGTCCTATAGTGACATTTTTCACACCTTTGACATTGAGACTGTGACATAGCGGTGTGATATTCACTGGGCCTCACACAATCCAACAGTGTCCACAAGTGTGTTCAGAAATTCTACATCTCCCCTGTCCTATAGTGACATTTTTCACACCTGTGACATTGAGCCTGTGACATAGCGGTGTGATATTCACTGGGCCTCACACAATCCAACAGTGTCCACAAGTGTGTTCAGAAATTCTACATCTCCCCTGTCCTATAGTGACATTTTTCACACCTGCGACATTGAGACTGTGACATAGCGGTGTGATATTCACTGGACCTTACATGTGAATCCAACAGTGTCCACAGTTCAGAAATTCTACATCTCCCCTGTCCTATAGTGACATTTTTCACACCTGCAACATTGAGCCTGTGACATAGCGGTGTGATATTCTCTGGGCCTCACACAATCCAACAGTGTCCACAAGTGTGTTCAGAAATTCTACATCTCCCCTGTCCTATAGTGACATTTTTCACACCTGCAATTAGATGAGTCACATGCAAAACACTATCGCGTTGAATGGTGGTTATGTAGGGGTGGGCTAAATTATATCATAGCAAAGGGCCTATAAGGACTAGGAAGACGCTTACCTCGCGTCAGCCTCAGGAGACCTCTGTACAGGTCATTCTCTAATGATCCGCTGGGATCGGCATGTAGGTTATATATAGGAACTGGAGTCTGTTCTCCACAATGTACATGTACAATTTAAATGTTTTTTTTAACTGTTTTTTTTTTTCTTGCTCATTCAACAGCTTTAAAGATGCCATGATGATGGGGATGGGCTTGGAGGAGGAGGAGGAAGAAGCGGAGGCCAATTCTACTGGCAGATCAATAGGTGAAATGTGAAATTGTTTGGACTTGATTTATCTTTAATTTTTGGTTCGATAAAGGCTGGATACAGACAAAATGTTGCCATGTATTGTTGCTACATATTTTAATGATTGAATAAAAGCTATGTTTTTCCTGAGGAGAAATATTCTGGTGCCTCGAATCTTTGAGATAATGTTTTACTTACCTGCTACTCTTCAAGAGAATTTCTTCCACATATCCTGAATCTACTTTCTGAAGTCCGTCCATCTGAGCAAAAATGATAGAAAATCATTTTACGGTTGGAAATTGAGCATATTGCGACTAATGAATACAAGAACTCTAATATTGCTGTAAACATTAAAAAAACGTTAATGTCAACCATTAACGTCATCCAACCACGCCAAGGTGTACTTTTTTTTATATGGATGTTCTCTAACCACTATGTATACCTCTGGCACCTTCCACAGCTCAGCACTCATACCCACCCATCATTTCCGTGCAAGGGTTTAATCCCGAGCTACGCCTTTTCCGAGCTACAGTTTCCTTTTCTCTCCCCATTCAGATGAGGACTGGTTTGGCACAAGGAGAGGTGGGACATATAGTGGTTAGGGACCATTCATAGTAAAAGTACACCTTGATGTGATTGGACGGCTTTTGTGCTCTTTCATCAAAAAACGCTAAGTACATTACGGTTTTAATGTTTACAGCAATGTTGGAGTTGATGTGTTCATTATTTATAGTATGCCGACGCATTGTGCCCCTGTGCATTAGTTTAATGCTAAAGGCCCTATTGTTTTGTGAATGGAGCATACATCATGTAAGGTAAAGACTATTGTGCTACTGCAATAAGAACTTTTCACTAAAGAAGAAATACGGAAATGGCTTATTATTATGATAATAGCTGAGGTCATTGATTACATTGGCAATTGTGTTAAAAATTTGAGGTTTGATCACAGAAAGCAAAAAAGAGTTTTCCAAATGAGAGATACTGTCTGATTATTGCTTGGGGTTTTTATTTATGCCTTGCTTCTTTTTTTATTTTATATTTTATAGTATAGCTCTATTCTAATAACGTTGATAAAAATAAATCAAGCAAGTGCATAACAATGCTGTATTACATAGGGTGGTTTCACATTAGCTTTTCAGGCCGCAGCATCGGCCTGCGCACAGCCGCTGCTAAGCCAAGCCCCCTGCTGCGCCTCCTCCAGTAGCTCCGCCTACGGGCGCACGACGCTGCATGCATCCTGCGTCCCCAATTTTTATCACTGGGGAAGCAGGCCGTGCACAGTATGCATTTGGTGGCGCATGCGTCCTTTTGACGGTGCGCTGACCACAACCAAATTGCAACAGGTTGCGTTTGGCGCTGGTCGGTGCACCGTCAAAAGTACGCATGCGCCGCCAAATGCATACTGCGCATGGCCTGCTTCCCTAGTGATAAAGATAGGGGACGCAGGACGCATGCAGCGTCATGCGCCTGTAGGCGGAGCTACCGGAGGAGGCACAGGCCGTCGCTGCACCCTGAAATGCTAATGTGAAACCACCCTTAATGAATGTTTTTCAATGTTCCATTGTAGAAGGATCATCTTTATTCTCATTTGCACAAGGAAAGACTAAACGCAATGGGATGAAACTGAAAGGGAGGAGACACAGATTAGATATTAGGAAAAACTTTTTGACAGTAAAGGAGGCTTTACACATAGCGATATCGCTAGCAATATCGCTAAAGCGTCACCGATTTTGTGACGCAGCAGTGATATTGCTAGTGATATCGCTATGTGTGATACTTACCTCCGACTGGCTCCCCCGCTGTCTGTCGCTGATCGCGCGAGATCGTGCAGCTCCATTTCTCATCGGGTGCTTCCTGCTGGGGCTTCCTGCTGGCGCCGACGAGCGCCGCGTGGACGCGGGCGGGAGGACGTCAGGATTGCCGCGTCTGAAAGGTAAGTAACGACCGCTGCTGCGTCGCTACATCGCTGTGAGATCTGCCTGTGTGGCAGCTCACTAGCGACCATTTAGCAATGCACCAGCTATCCTGACCGGGTCGTATCGTGGTCGGGATCGCTGGTGCATCGCTAAATGTAAAGGGGCCTTTAGGGTGATCAATCAGTGGAACAGGCTGCCACGAGAAGTGGTGATTTCTCTTTCCATGGAAGTCTTCAAACAGAGGCTGGACAGACATCTGTCTGGGATGATTTAGTGAATCCTGCTTTGAGCAGGGGGTTGGACCAGATGATTCTATGATTCTAGATGTATTAATGGGGTGAAAATTCTCCTTGTGAAAAGTGCCAAGTCGGTGTAGGGAGACTTATAGGCCATGCAAAGCAACTCTGGAAATGTAAATATAAAAGCAGTCTCTTCAGAGTGGCCAGGACTGTATTTGCAAATCTAGATTTCCATGAGACCATTGCACGTCTATAATTCTCCCTAACCCTACATAGCATTCTCCATGAGGAGAAACTTTGGCTGGTTATCCTAAGACATTTGGCAAACTTTTTAAAGGGTTGATATTGACTTTTAGGATTTCTACCTCCCACAGATTGCACTAGAGTTCTAGTCTATTTGCAATGTACATTTTTTAGCGTAGTTTTCTTACACTTATTTAGTTACAATGGGATATACGACTTCCTGTAATACATGCGATATCCCCCATAATATCGTATAAGCCATATTTGATATACTGTAACTAAAATCAGAGGTACCCCAGGTTAATATGTAAAGATTATATGAACTCCCAAAAATGCTGAAGTTGTTTTTACCATATAACTGTTTGAAGGGAGAGCTATCAACTTTAACTTACTGTGTAAAGAAAGTGAACCCCTTGCACTATACAGCCTGTAACTGCACTATGAGTCTTTGACATTTACACTACAATGGAAACCCGTCCAGTCAAGAAAAAGTCAAAATGTCACAACGATCTAACAAAACAGAATGGAAAATGGGAATGATCCTTACCTGTTATTCTAAGGTGAGATTTTCTTGAAAACCATCTAGGATTGCCATCTAAAGATCTTCCATGGATGGAGTAAATGCTAGTCTTGTCTGAGATCTACCTGATGGAATGAAGACTGCATGCTGCGACATCAGAATTATTTCTACATTCCGTTAGCTGTGATGTCATAAAGGAAGAAGCCTATGATGTCATCAACTGAAGGTAGAAGCCTGAGAGGGATGTAGCTGAAAATCAAGAAAAATTCCTCATTTATACTGCCCTGACTAATGTGCTTCATTTGACTTCTAAAATGAACAGAAAGATGTAAACTGTCAAAAAACAAAAACTGATACGCTGCTCATAGCCAACAATCACAACTCAGCTTCCATTTTTTATCATCTTGGCATCATCTGCTTTACGCCTCATTCACACGTCAGTATTTGGTCAGTATTTTTCATTAGTGCTTGTATGCCAAAACAAGAAGAGTAACTTACAGCAAAAAAAACTGAAAGATTGACATCTGTTCTGTGTTTTGGGAACATTCCTGGTTTTGGAACACAAATACTTATGAAATACTGATAAAAAAAAACTGATGTGTGAACATAGCCTTATATTTACGGTAATGGAAGTTAGTTATTAGCACCCTGGACAATACATTTATGGCACTATCACTGCAGGTATAGGTGTTTTACTCATATTATCATCCATGGGGCCAAGGCTGTGATTAAGGGTATCGCCAAACATTCAGATAGCTGCCATGTTTTGCATGGTGTGTACAGTAATGCAACATTGTCTAGAATTACATAGGAAAAAAATATTCTTTAGATAAAAATACTATTTCCATAGCTGCACTAGAGACTCATAATGTTATCTTCCTATAGATATTACATAAGACACACAGTCATGTACAATACATGGCTATTAGGTTGATGATCTTGAAGTTTCAATGTTCAGTACATTACCATATTTAGGGTTATTCCTCAGTGTTTTTGCCAGTAAAGTGGTGTAAAACATATTGAAAAGTCACAACTCTCATTTAACCCCTTCATGACCCAGCCTATTTTGACCTTGATGACCTGGCCATTTTTTGCATTTCTGACCAGTGTCCCTTTATGAGATAATAACTCTAGAACGCTTCAACGCATCCCAGCGATTCTGAGATTGTTTTTTCGTGACATATTGGGCTTCATGTTAGTGGTAAATTTAGGTCAATAATTTTTGCGTTTAATTGTGAAAAAAAATGGAAATTTGGCGAAAATTTCGCAATTTTCAAATTTAAAATTTTTATTCTGTTAAACCAGAGAGTTAGGTGACACAAAAGAGTTAATAAATAAAATTTCCCACATGTCTACTTTACATCAGCACAATTTTGGAAACAAATTTTTTTTTCTTAGGACGTTATAAGGGTTAAAAGTTGACCAGCGATTTTTCATTTTTACAACAAAATTTACAAAACCATTTTTTTTAGGGACCACCTCACATTTGAAGTCACTTTGAGGGGTCTATATGGCAGAAAATACCCAAAAGTGACACCATTCTAAAAACTGCGCCCCTCAAGCTACTCAATACTACATTCAAGAAGATTATTAACCCTTCAGGTGTTTCACAGGAACTAAAGCAACATGGAAGGAAAAAATGGATATTTTAATTTTTCCAACAAAAATTTTTTTAGCATCAATTTTTTCATTTTCACATGGGTAAAAGGATAAAATGGATCCTAAAATTTGTTGGGCAATTTCTCCTGAGTACACCGATACCTCATATGTGGTCATAAACCACTGTTTGGGCGCACGGCAGAGCTCAGAATGGAAGGAGCACCATTTGACTTTTTGAATGGAAAATATGCTGGAATATTTAGCGGTTGCCATGTCGCGTTTGGAGAGTCCCTGTGTGCCTAAACATTGGAGGTTCCCCACAAGTGACCCCATTATGGAAACTAGACCCTCCAAGGAACTTATCTAGATGCACAGTGAACACTTTGAACCCCCAGGTGCTTCACAAATTGATCCGTAAGAAAAAAAGTACTTTTTTTCTCAAAAATTTTCTTTTAGCCTCAGTTTTTTTCATTTTCCCGTGGGCCACAGGGTAAAATGGAACCTAAAATTTGTTGGGCAATTTCTCCTGAATACATCGATACCTCATATGTGGTCATAAACCACTGTTTGGGCGCACGGCAGGGCTCAGAATGGAAGGAGCACCATTTGACTTTTTGAATGGAAAATATGCTGGAATATTTAGCGGTTGCCATGTCACGTTTGGAGAGTCCCTGTGTGCCTAAACATTGGAGCTCCTCCACAAGTGACCCCATTTTGGAAACTAGACCCCCGAAGGAACTTATCTAGATGTGTGGTGAGCACTTTGAACCCCCAAGTGCTTCACAGAAGATTATAACACAAAGCAGAGAAAATAAAAAAATCATTTTTTTTCCTCAAAAATTATATTTTAGCAAGCTAATTTTTATTTTCCCAAGGGAAACAGGATAAATTGGACCACAAAAGTTGTTGTCCAGTTTGTCCGGAGTACGCTGGTACCCCATATGTGGGGGGGAACCACTGTTTGGGCGCACGGCAGGGCTCAGAAGGGAAGGAGCACTATTTGACTTTTTGAGCGGAAAATTAGCTCCATTCGTTAGCGGACACCATGTCGTGTTTGGAGAGCCCCTGTGTGCCTAAGCTTTGGAGCTTCCCCACAAATGACCCCATTTTGGAAACTAGACCCCTAAAGAACTTATCTAGATGCATAGTGAGCACTTTGAACCTCCAGGTGCTTCACAGAAGTTTACAACGCAGAGTCGTGAAAATAAAAATATTTTTTTTCCTCAAAAAATGATTTTTAGCCCACTAATTTTTATTTTCACAATGATTACAGGAGAAATTGGACCCCAAAAGTTGTTGTCCAGTTTGTCCTGAGTACGCTGGTACCCCATATGTGGGGGGGAACCACTGTTTGGGCACACGTCGGGGCTTGGAAGGGAAGTAGTGACGTTTTGAAATGCTGACTTGATGGAATGGTCCGCGGGCGTCATGTTACGTTTGCAGAGCCCCTGATGTACCTAAACTGTAGAAACCCCCCACAAGTGACCCCATTCTGGAAACTAGACCACCCAAGGAACTTATCTAGATGTGTGGTGAGCATTTTGAACTCCCAAGTGTTTCACTGCAGTTTATAACGCAGAGCCATGAAAATAAAAAATCATTTTTTTTCCTCAAAAATTATTTTTAGCCCACAATTTTTTATTTTCACTAGGGTAACAGGATAAACTGGACCCCAAAAGTTGTTGTCCAGTTTGTCCTGAGTACGCTTGTACCCCATATGTGGGGGGAACCACTGTTTGGGCACATGTCGGGGCTTGGAAGGGAAGTAGTGACGTTTTGAAATGCCGACTTGATGGAATGGTCTGCGGGCATCATGTTACGTTTGCAAAGCCCCTGATGCGCCTAAACAGAGGAAACCCCCCACAATTGACCCAATTTTGGAAACTAAACCACCCAAGGAACTAATCTAGATGTGTGGTGAGCACTTTGAACCCACAAGTTCTTCACAGCAGTTTATAACGCAGAGCCGTGAAAATAAAAAATATTTTTTTTCCTCAAAAAATGATTATTTAGCCCACAATATTTTATTTTAAAAAGGGTAACAGGATAAATTTGACCCCAAACGTTGTTGTCCAGTTTGTCTCGAGTACAATGGTACCCCACATGTGGGAGTAAACCACTGTTTGGGCACACGTCGGGGCTCGGAAGGGAAGTAGTGACGTTTTGAAATGCCGACTTGATGGAATGGTCTGTGGGTGTCATGTTACGTTTGCAGAGCCCCTGATGTGCCTAAACAGTGGAAACCCCCCACAAGTAACCCCATTTTGGAAACTAGACTGCCCAAGGAACTTATGTAGATGTGTGGTGAGCACTTTGAACCCCCAAGTGCTTCACAGAATTTTATAATGCCCAGGCGTGAAAATAAAAAATAATTTTTTTTCCACAAAAATAATTTTTTTAGCCCCCTATTTTTTATTTTCCCAAGGGTAACAGGAGAATTTAGACCCCCAAAGATGTTGTGCAATTTTTCCTGAGTGCGCTGATATCCCATATGTGGGGGTAAACCACTGTTTGGGCACACGTCGGGGCTCGGAATGGAGGGAGCACTGTTTGACTTTTTGAACGCAAAATTGGCTGGAATAAATGGTGGCTCCATGTCGCATTTGGAGACCCCCTTATGTGCCTAAACAGTGGAAACCCCTCAATTCTAGCTCGAATCCTAACCCCAACACACCCCTAACCCTAATCCCAACCCTAATCGTAACCCTAACACAACCCTAACCCCAATACATCGCTAACCATAACCACAAGCCTTTCCCTAATCCCAACCCCAACCCACCCCTAAACCTATTCCTAACCCTAACTCCAACCCTAACCCCAAACCTAATCCCACCCTAACCTTAATTCCAACCCTAACCCTAATTCCAACCCTAACACCAACCCTAAACCTAATACCAACCCTAACCCTAATTCCAACCCTAACCCTAATTCCAACCCTAACCCTAGCCCTAACTCTAGCCCTAGCCCTAACCCTAACCCTAGCCCTAACCCTAGCCTTAATTGAAAAATAAAAATATTTTCTTTATTTTATTACATGTGCCTGCCTATGGGGGTGATAAGGGGGTGGTGATTTACTTTTTTTTTATTTTGATCACTGTGAGAGTTTATCACAGTGATCAAAATAAAAAAAATTGAATCTGCAGCCGGGAAATGCCGGCGGGCGCACTGCGCATGCGCCCGCCATCTTCCAAGATGGCGGCGCCCATGCAGGAAGGACGGCGGGACACCGGGAGGCAGAGCGGGACATAGGAGGTACCGGGGAGGGTGAGGGGGGATCGGACAGCAGGGGGGACAGGAGGGAAGGGGAGGGGGAGCAGATCGTGATGGCAGCGGCCCATCGCTGCCGTCAGTCCGTGGCGGGGGCCAATCGCCCCCGCCAGCCGGTGTGGGGGGGTTAAATTAGTGTCTCCAGCCATGTCCGATGCTAGTGCAGCATCGACCATGGCTGGATTGTAATATTTCATCAGTTTTCATTGATGAAATATTACTTTCGCTCTGATTGGCTGTTTCACTTTTAACAGCCAATCAGAGCGATCCTAACCACGTGGGGGAGAAGCCAACCCCCTGGGCTTAACTCAATGTTGTCCTGTATCTGCGGGTCGGGTGACATTTCAGTGACCCCGGTCACCCAACCCGCAGGAACCCTATTTATAGCATGACACCTACGGGGGCGTCATGGGTCGTTTGGGCATAACTTTTCATGACACCTACATAGGCGTCATGGGTCGTGATGGGGTTAATAACATTGTTAAAAATATATCAAGCAACTGCATAATAATAAAGCAAATTCTGTATTACTTTGCAAATATTTTTTAATGTTCCCTATAGGGTAACTATCAAAGATCCGATCCCTTGTATAATAAAGGTGCTATATACCATGTGGCTTTTGGCTGACGGAGCAGGACCCATGTCATTACATTCCAAATGGGGCAGTGGCTTTTATATTTAAAGTACAACATTTCTGCCAGGAATATGTTCCTGTATCAATTCTGCCCTGCCATAGAAATATCTCAAGGGCTGTCACTTTGTTGAAGGATCATCTTTATTCTTATTTGCACAAGGAAAGACTAGAAGCAATGGGATGAAACTGAAGGGGAGGAGACACAGATTGGATATTGGAAAAAACTTTTTGACAGTTTGAGTGATCTATGAGTGGAACAAGTTGCCACGAGAAGTGGTGAGTTCTCCTTCAATTGAAGTCTTCAAACAGAGGCTGGACAGACATCTGACTGGAATGATTTAGTGAATCCTGCTTTGAGCAGGGGGTTGGACCAGATGATTCTAGATGTATTAATGGGGTGAAAATTCTCCTTGTGGAAAGTGCCAAGTCGGCGTACGGAGACTTATAGGCCATGCAAAGCAACTCTGGAAATGTAAATATGAAAGCAGTCTCTTCAGAGTGGCCAGGACTGTATTTGCAAATCTAAATTTCCAGGAGACCATTGCACATCTATAATTCTCCCTAACCCTACATAGCATTCTCTATGAGGAGAAACATTGGCTGGTTATCCTAAGACATTTGGCAAACTTTTTAAAGGGTTGATATTGACTTTTAGGATTTCTACCTCTCATAGATTGCACTAGAGTTCTAGTCTATTTGCAATGTGCATTTTTTAGCGTAGTTTTCTTACACTTATTTAGTTACAATGGGATATACGACTTCCTGTAATACATGCGATATCCCCCATAATATCGTATAAGCCATATTTGATATACTGTAACTAAAATCAGAGGTACCCCAGGTTAATATGTAAAGATTATAGATTATATGAACTCCCAAAAATGCTGAAGTTGTTTTTACCATATAACTCTTTGAAGGGAGAGCTATCAACTTTAACTTACTGTGTAAAGAAAGTGAACCCCTTGCACTATGTAGCCTGTAACTGCACTATGAGTCTTTGACATTTACACTACAATGGAAACCCATCCAGTCAAGAAAAAGTCAAAATGTCACAACGATCTAACAAAACAAAATGGGAAGCTGGAATGAACCTTACCTGCTATTCTAAGGTGAGATTTTCTTGAAAACCAACTAGGATTACCATCTAAAGCACGTGGTGAGCGCCGCTGATCGTGGCCGGGTGTCAGCTGATTATCACAGCTGACACCCGGCACAATGTGTCAGGGGCGGTCACGGACTGCCCCGACACGTTAACCCCTTGCACACCGCGATCAAACACGATCGCGGTGTACCGGGGGTTAAAGGGAAGCATCGGCAGGGAGGGGTCTCCCTCCGTGCTTCCTTGAGCCCCCCACGGCAGCGCAATGTGCAGCGCTGCTGCGGGGGGCTCCTTTCCTGCAGGCCCCCGAATCCAAGATGGCGACGGGGGCCTTCGGGGGCCTGCAGGAAGCTGGCTTCCTCAGTGCCTGCAAAGCGCAGGCAAGAGGAAGTCTTCTTCAATGCCTGTGACAGATTGCTAATCTGTCACAGTGATCTGTGATGTGACAGATCAGCGATCAGTGATGTCCCACCTGGGACTATTTAATAAAGTTAAAAAAAAAAAAAAGTGTTAAAATAATTTTAAAAAAATCGCCAAATAAATTAGAAAAAAAAAAAAAATATTCCCCCAAATAAATCCATTTTTTGGAAATAAAAAAAAAACAATAAAAGTACACATATTAGGTATCGCCGCGTCCGTAATGACCCGCCCTATAAAACTGTCCCATTAGTTAACCCCTTTAGCGAACCCCTTAAAAAATAAAAATAAAAAACGAAGCAAAAAATAATGATTTATTATCATACCGCCAAACAAAAAGTGTAATAACGCGCGATCAAAAAGACGCATATAAATATCCATGGTACCGCTGAAAACGTCATCTTGTCCCGCAAAAAACGAGCTGCCACACAGCATCATCAGCGAAAAAATTAAAAAGTTATAGCTCGCAGAATAAAGCGATGCAAAAATAATTATTTTTTATATAAAATAGTTTTCATTGCATAAAACCGACAAAACATAAAAAACAACCTAAATGAGGTATCGCTGCAACCGTACTGACCCGAAGAATAAAACTGCTTTATCAATTTTACAGCACGCGGAACGGTGTAAACGCACTCCCCCAAAAGAAATTCATGAAACGCTGGTTTTTGTTCATTCTGCGTCCCCAAAATCGGAATAAAAAGCGATCAAAAAATGTCACGTGCCCGAAAATGATACCAATAAAAACGTCAACTCGTCCCGCAAAAAATAAGACCTCACATGACTCGGTGGGTCAAAATACAGAAAAATTATAGCTCTCAATATGTGGTGATGCAAAAACTATTTTTACAATAAAAAGCGTGTTTTAGCGTGCGACAGCTGCCAAACATAAAAACCGCCATAAATAGTAAATCAAACCCCCCGTTATCACCCCCTTAGTTAGGGAAAAATAGTAAAATAAAAAAAAATGTATTTATTTCCATTTTTCCATTAGGGTTAGGGTTAGGGCTAGGGTTAGGGTAGGGTTAGGGCTAGGGTTAGGGCTAGGGTTAGGGTTAGGGCTGAGATTAGGGTTAGGGGTGTGTTGGGGTTCGGGTTGGAGTTAGAATTGGGGGTTTCCACTGTTTGGGCACATCAGGGGCTCTCCAAATGCAACATTGCGTCTGATCTCAATTCCAGCCAATTCTGAGTTGAAAAAGTCAAATGGTGCTTCTTCCCTTCCAAGCTCTGCCATGCGCCCAAACAGTGTTTTACCCCCACATGTAGGGTATCAGCCTACTCAGGACAAATTGCAAAACAATTTTTGGGGTCCAATTTCTCCTGTTACCCTTAGGAAAATAAAAAATTGGAGGCAAAAATATCATTTTTGTGGAAAAAAATGATTTTTTTATTTTCACGTCTGAGCGTTATAAACTTCTGTGAAGCACTTGGGGGTTCAAAGTGCTCACCACACATCTAGATAAGTTCCGTGGGGGGTCTAGTGTCCAAAATGGGGTCACTTCTGGGGAGTTTCAATAGTTTAGGTACATAAGGGGCTCTCCAAACGCACATGACACCCGCAGACCATTCCATCAAAGTCTGCATTCCAAAACGTCACTGCTTCCCTTCCGAGCCCCGGCGTGTGTCCATACAGTAGTTTTCTCCCACATATGGGGTGTCAGAGTACTCATGACAAATTGGACAACAACTTTTTGGGTCCAATTTCTCCTGTTACCCTTGGGAAAGTGAAAAAATTGGGGACTAATTGATCATGTTTGTGGAAAAAATACAATTTTTTTATTTTCATGCCCGGGCATTATAAACTTCTGTGAAGCCCTTGGGGGTTCAAAGTGCTCACCACACATCTAGATAAGTTCCTTAGGGGTTCTCGTTTCCAAAATGGGGTCATTTGTGGGTGTTTCCACTGTTTAGGTACATTAGGGGCTCTCCAAAGGCAACATGACACCCGCAGACCATTCCATCAAAGTCTGCATTCCAAAACGTCACTACTTCCCTTCCGAGCCCTGACGTGTGTCCATACAGTAGTTTTCTTCCACATATGGGGTATCAGCATACTCAAGACAAATTGGACAACAACTTTTGGGGTCCAATTTCTCCTGGTACCCTTGGGAAAATAAAAAAATGGTGACTAAAATATCATGTTTGTGGAAAAAATACGAATTTTTTATTTTCACGCCCGGGCGTTATAAACTTCTGTGAAGCACTGGGGGGTTCAAAGTGCTCACCACACATCTAGATAAGTTCCTTGGGGGGTCTAGTTTACAAAATGGTGTCATTTGTGGGGGGTTTCCACTGTTTAGGTACATCAGGGGTTTTCCAATCGCGACATGGTGTCCGATCTCAATTCCAGCCAAAAACGTCAAATGGCGCTGCTTCCCTTCCGAGCTCTGCCATGCGCCCAAATAGTGGTTTACCCCCACATGTGGGGTATCAGCGTACTCAGGACAAATTGCACAATAACTTTTAGGGTGCTGTTACGATTAGAAAAATAAGAATTGAGGGTGAAAAGATCATTTTTGTGGAAAAAATATGATTTTTTAATTGTACGGCTTTATGTTATAAACTTCTGTGAAGCCCTTGGGGGTTCAAAGTTCTCACCACACATCTAGATAAGTTCCTTAGGGGGTCTAGTTTCCAAGATGGTGTCATTTGTGGGGGGTTTCCACTGTTTTGGTACATCAGGGGTTTTCCAATCGCGACATGGTGTCCGATCTCAATTCCAGCCAAAAACGTCAAATGGCGCTGCTTCCCTTCCGAGCTCTGCCATGCTCCCAAATAGTGGTTTACCCCCACATGTGGGATATCAGCGTACTCAGGACAAATTGCACAATAACTTTTAGGGTCCTGTTACCCTTGGAAAAATAAGAATTGAGGGTGAAAAGATCATTTTTGTGCGAAAAATATGATTTTTTAATTGCACGGCTGTATGTTATAAACTTCTGTGAAGCCCTTGGGGGTTCAAAGTTCTCACCACACATCTAGATAAGTTCCTTAGGGGGTCTAGTTTCCAAAATGGTGTCATTTGTGGGGGGTTTCCACTGTTTTGGTACATCAGGGGTTTTCCAATCGCGACATGGTGTCTGATCTCAATTCCAGCCAAAAACGTCAAATGGCGCTGCTTCCCTTCCAAGCTCTGCCATGCGCCCAAATAGTGGTTTACCCCCACATGTGGGTTATCAGCGTACTCAGGACAAATTGCACAATAACTTTTAGGGTCCTGTTACCCTTGGGAAAATAAAAATTGGGGTGAAAAGATCATTTTTGCGGAAAAAATATGTACCGCTGTACGTTATAAACTTCTGTAAAGCCCTTGTGGGTTCAAAGTTCTCACCACATATCTAGATAAGTTCCTTGGGGGGTCTAGTTTCCAAAATGGGGCCACTTGTAGGGGGTTTCCACTGTTTAGATACATCAGGGAGTCTCCAAACGTGACATGGCGTCCGATCTGAATTCCAGCCAATTTTGCATTGAAAAAGTCAAACGGCGCTCCTTCCATTCTGAGCTCTGCCATGCGCAGAAACAGTCATTCCCCCCCACAAATCAGGTATCAGCATACTCAGAACAAATTGCACAATAACTTTTGCAGTCCAATTTCTCCTGTTACCCTTGGTAAAATAAAAAAAATTGAACCTGAAGTATTTTTTTTGTGAAAAAAAGTTAGATGTTCATTTTTTTTTTAAATATTCAAAAAAATTCCTGTGACGCACCTAAAGGGTTAATAAACTTCTTGAATGTGGTTTTGAGCACCTTAAGGGGTGCAGTTTTTAGAATGGTGTCACTTTTGGGTATTTTCTATCATATAGACCCCTCAAAGTGGCTTCAAATGTGATGTGGTCCTAAAAATAAAATGGTGTTGTAAAAATGAGAAATCGCTGGTCAACTTTTAACCCTTATAACTTCCTAACAAAAAAAAATTTTGGTTCCAAAATTGTGCTGATGTAAAGTAAACATATGGGAAATGTTAGTTATCAAGTTTTTTGTGTGCTGTATCTCTGTGATTTAAGGGCATAAAAATTCAAAGTTGGAAAATTGCGAAATTTTCAAAAATTTTGCCAAATTTCCATTTTTTTCACAAATAAACGCAAGTTATTTGAATGAAATTTTACCACTAACATGAAGTACAATATGTCACGAGAAAACAAAGTCAGAATCACTGGGATCCATGGAAGCGTTCCAGAGTTATGACCTCATAAAGGTACAGTGGTCAGAATTGTAAAAATTGGCCCGGTTATGAACGTGCAAACCACCCTTGGAGGTGAAGGGGTTAAGTTGATGATCTTGAAGTTTCAATGTTCAGTACATTACCATATTTAGGGTTATTCCTCAGTGTTTTTGCCAGAAAAGTGGTGTAAAACATATTGAAAAGTCACAACTCTCATTTAGTAACATTGTTAAAAATATATCAAGCAACTGCATAATAATAAAGCAAATTGTGTAATACTTTACAAATCTTTTTCAATGTTCCCTATAGGGTAACTATCGAAGATCCGATCCCCTGTATAACAAAGGTGCTATATACCATGTGGCTTTTGGCTGACGGTGCAGGACCCATGTCATTACATTCCAAATGGGGCAGTGGCTTTTATATTTAAAGTACAACATTTCTGCCAGGAATATGTTCCTGTATCAATTCTGCCCTGTCATAGAAATATCTCAAGGGCTGTCACATTGTAGAAGGATCATCTTTATTCTCATTTGCACAAGGAACGACTAGAAGCAATGGGATGAAACTGAATGGGAGGAGACACAGATTAGATATTAGAAAAAACTTTTTGACAGTTAGAGTGATCAATGAGTGGAACAGGCTGCCACGAGAAGTGGTGAGTTCTCCTTCAACAGAAGTCTTCAAACAGAGGCTGGACAGACATATGACTGGGATGATTTAGTGAATCCTGCTTTGAGCAGGGGGTTGGACCAGATGATTCTATGATTCTAGATGTATTAATGGGGTGAAAATTCTCCTTGTGGAAAGTGCCAAGTCGGCGTACGGAGACTTATACAGTTGTGGCCAAAAGTATTGACACCCCTGCAATTTTGTCAGATAATACTCAGTTTCTTCCTGAAAACGATTGCAAACACAAATTCTTTGGTATTATTATCTTCATTTAATTTGTCTTAAATGAAAAAACACAAAAAGAATTGTCCTAAAGCCAAATTGGATATAATTCCACACCAAACATAAAAAAGAGGGTGGACAAAAGTATTGGCACTGTGCGAAAAATCATGTGATGCTTCTCTAATTTGTGTAATTAACAGCACCTGTAACTTACCTGGGCACCTAACAGGTGTTGGCAATAACTAAATCACACTTGCAGCCAGTTGACATGGATTAAAGTTGACTCAACCTCTGTCCTGTGTCCTTGTGTGTACCACATTGAGCATGGAGAAAAGAAAGAAGACCAAAGAACTGTCTGAGGACTTGAGAAACCAAATTGTGAGGAAGCATGAGCTGACTCCTCCCCTCCTGTGACCTCATCACAGGTCTTGTGAACAGAGAGGAGAGCAGGCAAGCGACGCTGTGGTGGCTGCGGGGGGAGGTCTCATGTGAGGATGGGGTGCGTGGGGGGGCGTGGCGGCTTATCTCCCTGCAGTGTTGGAAACTATAACCGCCGTGCAGGAGCAACAGCCAGGCCAGTGGCCGCATCAGCTGGCAAGTGGCCAGATGATCTGGCGCTGCCGCCCGCGGCCCACATGACAGCGGCCCAGCGGGAAAATGCCCAGTTGGTTATATTACCAATCCGGGCCTGCTTACAAATACTGAGGTAAATACCTCACCAAATACTCAACGTACTGTATGTACTCAGCCTAAGGTCACGTTCACATGTTCAGTATTTGGTCAGTATTTTCCATCAGTATTTGTAAGCCAAAATCAGGAGTCGGGGAAAATTACAGAAGTGGTGACGTATTTCTATTAAGCCACATTCACACATTCAGTATTTGGTCAGTATTTCCCATCAGTATTTGTAGGTCAAAACCAGGAGTGGGTGATAAATCCAGAAGTGGTGACATGTTTCTATTATACTTTTCCTCTGATTGTTCCACTCCTGTTTTTGGCTTACAAATACTGATGTAAAATATTGAACAAATGCTGCACGTGTGAATGTGGCCTTATACTTTTCCTCTGCTTGATCAGAACTTTACATCAGTATTTATAAGCCAAAACCAAGAGAGGTACAAATACTGAACATGTGAACGTGACCTAATGATGAGCTCCTGCTGATAAAATAAAACAATGATTTTATCAAAGCTGCAGCAAACAGCTCAGTAAATGACACATTGATAGATTCTGGGTCTGTTTTTACATCATTCTGCTCTCAGATTAGGTGGCAAAAATTGAGTGACGGATTACCTTTAACCCCTTTCTGCCATCAAGCATACTATTCCGTCCATTTGACCTGGGCCTTACTGCCCATGGAAGGAATAGTACGTTGTAGCGATCGGCCGCGCACATGGACGTCTTACAACTGACACCCGGCACTAGGTGCCAGGAGTAGTCACAGACCGCTCCCGGCACTTTAACCCCCGGAATACTGCGATCGAACTCGATTGCAGCATTGTGGGAGCAGGCAGATGGCTGACAGCCCCTCTGCCTTTGGATCGGAGACCCCTCAGTGTGACGCGGGGTCCCGATCGCTGCTATGGTAACCAGATGTCGTCATGACGACATCCGGGTTACCAGAGCTAAGAAACTTCCTGTCATGCGCAGTGCATGATCAGGAAGTCTCTCAAGTCAGTGTGCACATATTGCAGCGCTGACAGCTTCTACAGCATGCAGATGCTGCTACATCTGCATGCTATAGAAACGATCAGCCTGCGAAAAATGTTTGTCCCATAGTGGTACAAAGTGTAATACATAGAATGAATTTAAAAATTTTTTTTAAATGATTGTAAAAATATAAAAAATAAATAATAAAAAATCAATATTTATTCTATCACTAATTAAATATTTGAATAAAAAAAAATCTAAAGAATAAAAGTACACATATTTGGTTTCCCCGCGTCCGTAATGACCCGACCTATAAAACTGTACCACTAGTTAACCCCTTTAATGAACCCCATAAAAAAACAAGGAAAAAAACAATGCTTTATCATCATACTGCTGAACAAAAAGTGGAATAACATGCGATCAAAAAGACAGATATAAATAAATATGGTACTACTAAAAGCGTCCCCCCAAAAAATGAGCTGCCATACAGCTTCATCGGCGAAAAAATAAAAAAGTTATAGCTATCAGAATAAAGTGATGCAAAATGAATTATTTTTTCTATAAAATAGTTTTTATTGTATAAAAGCACCAAAACATGAAAAAAATATAAATGAGGTATCATTGTCATCATACTGACCCGAAGAATAAAACTGCTTTATCAATCAGAATAAAAAGCGATCAAAAAATGTCATGTACCCGAAAATGGTACCAATAAAAGCGTCAACTCGTCCCACAAAAAACAAGACCTCACATGACTCTGTGAGCCAAAATATGGAAAAATTATAGCTCTCAAAATGTGGTGATGCAAAAACTATTTTTTACAATAAAAAGCGTCTTTTAATGTTGGACAACAGCCAAACATAGTCTCTCCGCATGGCTGCCCAATGGTATAAAATTCTGTGACACACCTGTAGAGAAGGTGACCTGACGGACGGACGGACCAGTCAGTATAGAGAAGGAAAGGTTTGCGCAGTTCAGATAGTTGTCAGTTACTACAGTGGGGAAACAGCTAGGAAAGTGTAGTGGACGTGCAGTACCTGGGTTGACCATTAGACGGCAGGGAGGAGTGTGAGCAAAGGACTTGACATCAGCTTAGGGCTTAGGAAACCATTGGTCATGGGGGGCGGAGTTACAGGGAACCAGGAAAGTATAAATTTGAGGGAGGGTTCCAGAAAGTTCCAGTCCCCAGGGGGATCTCAAGTGACAGGAGGACTACGACAGTCTGTGCACTCTGAGGAAAACCAAAGCAGGGGGGACTGAGGAGAGAGAACGTCAGGGGGGTGGTCCTGACAGGAAAGTACCGCAGAAAAGACGAGGCACTGAGGTAAAGCATACCGTATTGAGAGAGACGACTGTTCAGTAGGAGTACTGTTGGTTTATGGGCCTAAGGCGGCCACAGTGACGGATCTGACAGGAGCGTCGAAGAGTGAAGAGGGGACGGTGTATACATACACATCCCCAGTGTAAAGTACGGTGTGCGGGAAGCGGCTCTGGGAACGGAGGGCCGATAAGTAATGTGAAGAAGTGCATTGAAGTGCGGAGTACTGTGGAGGCCGTCAAGTGGGCGGCAAGAGAGAATAAAACTTTGACCTGTTGTACCCGACATTTGCCTCCATCGTGTCTCTGTTACATCTCTGCGCGGTAAGAGAGGTACCACCCCCCAGCTCGGCCCACCGACCCTACACACCCATGGTGTCAATATGATCACTGCACCCCTAGATGAATTGAATGGGGTCACTTATGGGGGGTTCTGCTGTTCTGGCACCTCATGGGCTCTCCCAGTGGGTCATGGCACCTGCAAACCATAACAGTAAAATAATAATAATAATAATAATCTATATTCATATAGCACCAACATAAGTCATAAGTAACAACGTTAACAATACAATAATGAAAGCACAATAAGACAACCCTGCTCATGAGAGCTTACAATCTACAATGAGGTGGGGGAGATACAGGGTACAGGTGTGTATTTACAATGATGTATTTACAATGATGGTCCAGCCATCTTGAGGGAGTGAGAGATGGATGGAGATAGTGAATGGGCTACACATGCACACTTACACATAGAATGACTGTGATTAGTGAACGTGATAGGCCGCTCTGAACAAATGTGTTTTGAGGGAGCGCCTGAAACTATGCAAATTGTGGATATTCCTAATTTCTTGGGGTAGAGCATTCCAGAGGATTGGCGCAGCGCCGGAGAAGTCTTGGAGTCGGGAGTGGGAGGTACGGATTAGTGCAGAGGTTAGTCGAAAGTCGTTTGCAGAGCGCAGCGGTCGGTTAGGCCGATAGAAAGAAATGAGGGAGGAGATGTAGGTGGATGCTGCACTGTGGAGAGCTTTGTGGGTGAGAACAAGTACTTGGATCCAAAATGAATGGGCAGCCAATGTAAGGACTTGCGAAGAGCGGACGTGTCCGAGTACCAATTAGCCAGATGGACGATCCTGGCCACTGCATTAAGTATGGACTGGAGAGGGGATAGTCGATTAACGGGGAGGCCAATTAATAGAGCGTTGCAGTAATCCAGGCGGGAGTGGATCAATGCTACAATGAGGGTTTTTGTTGTTTCCATGGTGAGAAATGGGCGGATTCTAGAGATATTCTTTAGGTGTAAGCGGCAAGAGTGGGCAAGAGATGGTATATGGGATGTGAAGGAGAGAGTGGTGTCAAACATAACACCCAGACAGTGCGCCTGCTGCCGGGGTGTTATTGTGGTGCCACCCACGGAGAGGGAAATGTCCGATTTAGGGAGGTTAGTAGACAGCGGGAGCAGAAGAAGTTCAGTTTTGGAGGGGTTGAGTTTCAGACAGAGAGCGGACATGATGTTGGAGACTGCGGACAGACAGTCACTGGCGTTCTTTAGTACAGAGGGGGTAAGGTCGGGGAATGACGTATATAGTTGTGCGTCATCAGTATAAAGATCGTAAAGATGGTACTGAAAGCCAAATTTGCTGATGGTCTGTCCAATTGGGGCCGTGTAGAGAGAGAGAACAAAACACTGAAGGAGCGGTCAGAAAGATAGGACGATAACCAGGAGAGAGTGGTGTCCTTAATGCCTAGTGACTGAAGCCTAGAGAGTAGAAGATGGTGGTTGACAGTGGCGAAAGCTGCAGATAGGTCAAGAAGAATGAGCAGAGAGTGGTCACCGTTACGTTTTGCTGTCTGAAGGTCATTGGTCACTTTGATGAGTGCAGTTTCAGTCGAATGTAGTGGGTGGAAGCCGGATGTAGGGGGCGGAAGCCGGAAATCTGTCACTCCTTCCTTTCTGAGCTCTGCCATGTACCCAAACAGTGGTTTATTCCCACATATGGGGTATCCGCATACTCAGGACAAATTTCACAGTAACTCTTGTTGTCCAATTTCTTCTGTTACCCTTGGGAAAATAGAAAACTGGGGGCGAAAAGATCATTTTTGTGAAAAAATATGATTTTTTATTTTTACGGCTCTACGTTATAAATGTCTGTGAAGTACTTGGAAGTTCAAAGTGCTCACCACAGATCTAGATAAGTTACTTAGGGGGTCTAGTTTCCAAAATGGTTTCACTTGTGGAGGGTTTCCACTGTTTAGGCACATCAGGGGCTCTCCAAGCGTGACATGGCATCCAATCTTAATTTCAGCCAATTTTGCGTTGAAAAAGTCAAACGGCGCTCTTTCCCTTCTGATCTCTGCCGTGCGCACAAACAGTGGTTTACTCCCACATATGTGGTATCAGCGTACTCAGGACAAATTACACAACAACTTTTGGGGTCCAATTTCTCCTTTTACCCTTGGCAAAATAAAAAAATTGGATCTGAAGTAAATTTTTTGTGAAAAAACTTGTTCATTTTTTTTTTTTAAAACATTCCAAAAATTCCTGTGAAGCACCTGAAGGGTTAATTAACATCTTGAATGTGGTTTTGAGCACCTTCAGGGGTGCAGTCTTTAGAATGGTGTCACTTTTGGGTGTTTTCTATCCTATAGACCCCTCAAAGTGACTTCAAATGTGATGTGGTTCTTGAAAAAAAAATGGTGTTGTAAAAATGAGAAATCGCTGTTTAACTTTTAACCCTTATAACTTCCTAACAAAGAAAAATTTTGGTTCCAAAATTGTGGTGATGTAAAGTTGACATGTGGGAGATGTTATTTATTAAGTATTTTGTGTGACATATCTTTGTGATTTAAGGGTATGAAGATTCAAAGTTGGAAAAATGCAAAATTTTAAAAAATTTCACCAAATTTCCATTTGTTTTTTAAATAAACGCAAGTCATATCAAAGAAATGTTGCCACTATCAAATACTAGTAAAATATGTCTGAGAAAACAATGTCAAAGCCACTGGGATCCATGGAAGCGTTCCAGAGTTATTACCTCATAAAGGGACAGTGGTCAGAATTGTAAAAATTGGCCTGGTCGTTAACGTGCAAACCATCCTTGGGGGTAAAGGGGTTAAACCCTGATTGCAGCTCTATCACAACCTGGGATAAAGCTGCATTCCATCCTGTCTTCTGCTTTCTGTTAGGTGTTGCCTGATTTATTGCTTGATTTTGTGTATTGCACTTAATATGTACAGTAATTAAAAGTATTCTTGCCTCTGGGGTAAAGGTGAAACACAGAAGCAACTGAAGAGAGGTAATATTATTGCTCCCTGAGAGGAGTGTGTTTCTTATGTGAATAAGGCCTGGGCTACACACCATCTTTGGCCATTGCATAGGTAAGTGTATGGGCTGACAAACATTTCCCCTTGGGTGGGTACATATTTTTTTAAATTTGATTTTTTAAATTTGTTAACACCCTTGCCAAAAACTAGAGTGGCTGGAGCATGACGGAATACGTTCACCCTGGTGTTCTAGTGGTGGATGGTGAGGATGAGGAGAAGGAAGACACCAATTAGCCAAAATCACGAAGCGTATACCCATGTGTGGGTGTGAAGAGGTGCATGGGAATACACCTCCCAAAAAGACACTAGATTGGAGGTTATGTTCCGCTGTGATCATTTGGTGGTGTCGAGAAGTCTGGCCCAGTCCAGCCCTTGTTCATATTTATAAAAGTCAGCCTGTCTGCATTTTCAGTTGACAGGCAAATGTGCTTATCTGTGATAATTCCACCAGCGGCACTAAAAACCCGCTCTGACAAAACGCTAGCAGCAGGGCAGGCCAGGACTTCCAAAGCGTAGAGAGCCAGTTCATGCCATGTGTCCAGCTTGGATACCCAATAATTAAAAGGCTTAGAGGAATCATGGAGGACGCTGGTACGGTCAG